>NC_026001.2:8239012-8571217 GCF_000442705.2 Elaeis guineensis
CGGAGAATCTAAATAAAGAGGATTGAAGTTAAAACAAAGGGCAGAAATATTTTGTGGGCCTCGCTTCTCCTCTCAGTTCTCCTCTTCTGGTGGCTGCGAGAGCGACCAATTTTGTTGAAACTCTGGCCTTTCAGTTGCTGCTTTAGATCTGCTGATTTTTCTTTAACTTTTTTTTTTCCTTGGCCTCTATTTGTGAGTCGTCTTTTGATGTTTCTCCTATTCATGATCTTAATGAATCTCAATGGCTTGCCATCATTTACATCAAAAACAAGGACAAAATGTCTATCTTAAGACATAGTTGCCCACACTAGTAGATTTTACATCACAAAGGGCTTGGACAATAAAGGATATACGAAAATGAGGGTTTCCATTGATGTTCAAGAGTTTGTTCGACATTAAAGTTTCTTTCTAATGCAGTCTTGATAATATGAGTAGTCCAACTAAGAAAATTTATTTGCTGATTAGTCCATTAGAAAAAAAAGACCTTGCCTTAACCCATCTTTGCTGGTTTATGCTGAATTTTGGGAGATCAATGAGACAAGCTTTGCTTGTACCCAACATGTCTTCCCGGTCTTGTCTCTTCATGACTGTCATCTCTTGCAGTGCAATTCCACTCTTCAAAGATGGTAAATATTAATTTCAGGCATTGTCTTAAGAAATTCGTTAATTTTTGTGAAACCGTTCCTTGATCTGTTTAGCCCACCATGGAGAGGGGACAGGGTTGAGTCCAAAATAAAGTATAGAAAATCCAATGCTGTTACTCCTTCATAAATCCATTTGTCAGAATGCTGGTTCATTTACGAGATTCTTGCCATAGCATTTTCTCTCCAATATATTTAGTATTCACAAATTTCTATATCTTTGTTCATGTATTTCACTTAATCCATATGTGACTTGCTTCACATGTGAAGCTATTTTTTGTATGCTACCTTAAAACATGCTTCAACTTCACTAATTAGGTTATTCTTATTCTTGTCATTTGACTGCCTTTAAATGATATGCTTTCTTTGGAGTCAATTGCTTTTCCAGAATTTTCAATAGATTAGGTTTGTAACATGCTGTTTGTTTCATTTCTCTCAACCAGTTGCAGAATTTTGTACTTTTCATTAATAAATCAACATTATGCTCTTTTATATGATGTACAGACCGGAAAGATCATGCTGAAATGATTGAAGAACGATATGATGTCATTGTAGTAGGGGGAGGGCATGCAGGGTGTGAAGCTGCACTTGCATCTGCTCGTCTTGGTGCTCGGACTCTTCTTCTTACCCTCAATATAGATCGTATAGCATGGCAGGTTAATTTTTCAATCTCTAATTTGTGATTTTTTCCCAAGTTTTTGGTCAAGTTAATTCTTACATTTCCTAATTTCCTAATATCGTTTCAAATGATAGGTATTTCTTTGTAAATTTACAATCTGAGCCTCAAATGCATTACTATAGTGGTTAGATGCCTTGGTATTTTCACTAGTTTCAGCTTCTGCAACTACTTTCTATACCAAGAAAAGTTGGAAAAAAATGGTTGTCTTTTATCTGTATTGTTAGGACATTCTCTTCTCTAGATCCAATGTGTTGATCTTTTCATGATTTTATAAGGTTAGATTATCTTCAGCTATTGCTTCATTTCATTGTAGACTTTTTAACTACATCTACAAATAGGTGTTCATAATGAAATTACAATTATGCTAATGTGTGGACTGGGGTTTGGGGTTAAAGGTTCTTCTTATGCAACTAAACCTGTAATGTTAGAGTATATCTTATATACACAAAGACATATGAACATAGAGAATTTTGATTTATTAATAGCTGGGTTTTGGAGGCAAAGCCAACATATTTTTAAAAGACAGCTCAAATGGCACAAAATTGGATTGGCATAATTGCATTGTTGTGCATGTATAAAACACTAAATTCTGTCAAACACAGGTTCTTAATCAACTGCAGATGAAAAGCAATGGACATTGTGGTGGAAAAGACAATGATTTAGACTTGGGAAAAACCATTCAGCTGGTAGGTGTTTCAAATTCCTGTTCAAGAGAACTCTTCCTTAAGGCAGCATCAGGAAATTATTGAGACACCTTAGATGGTTGGGAAAGTTGTTATAAGTGGGCTTTGATTTGACCATATCCATTTTAGATGCAGGCTTGAACTTATGCAGGAGAATACTATGAGGGAAATGGTTCCTTTAACATCTATAGTTTTACCATCTTCTTTCATTGTTGTGATCCTTCACAAAACCTTTACTGTGACACTAGTAGGTTGGGATTTGTTGTAAATTCTAATCAGTTTTAACAGCTGGTCACAAGGTTATCTTCAAGAAATCTTAAATACTAGAGGACTCATTCAAAAGGATCGTGGTTAAAGCCTCTTACACAAAGCCTATATTTGCGCCTCTTGGTCTTCACATTAGGGATCACTTATACAATTTAGAATTTTCCATATATCTTGGGACTAACTTTCTTTGTTTTTAGTGGAAAGTCTATAAGAGTGTTATCTGTTTGTTTGATATATAATGGTGCAGTAAAGATGTCTTGCACATCGGGTTAAATTTTTGTTGATATTTAAGTCATTTTTGGTAAAAAAAAAATGTCTGCTAGGCAGTCCAGGTCATTCTGGTGTCGGGATATTATAAGGATTGATGGAGATCAAATTTGCAAGTACTATGCGGGTTTGATGTATGCTACATAACTATAGTGGAGTGGGACAGGGAAATGAAGTGTTTCCCGGGCACCACCTTGATAAGTTCTCTGGTTTTATTTGTTGAGTCTATCCATGTGCTTTGAGAGACAATTGAGATAGGCTAATTACATGCTCTGATCCTTCTGCAAGCTGTTATCTGATGTGTTTTCTTTAAGTTACATTAAACTGGCATTCAACTCCCAAAGGCTCTGTGCTTGCAACATATATATGCTTCCTCAAAATTAGATTTTGATTATGTTCCTGTTATTTGAGCACTGCCTGATATCCTTAATGGCATGATGAAGAAAGCCTATTATTCTTCTGGAAGATGTAATTAAGGTCTACAATGTGGTGTATGGTCTAACAGCCTTTTGAAATTTGATTTCCATTTCATGATACACAGCCTTGCAATCCCGCAGTTGGTGGTCCTGCAAAATCCCAATTGGTGCATGAAGTAGATGCTCTTGGTGGTGAAATAGGGAAGATTGCTGATAGGTAGAGTGCCTAGAACTAGTCTATTATGATATATTTCAACCATGCTTTAGATGGTCCTTACTCCTGCTATTATCTTTGATTGCCACATTTTGACTTCCACAATGTTTGGATTCTCGAGATCTTTGGTTGGATATATGTAGTCAACTTATGCTGAAAATATATAGTTAACAATGGTTAAGTTTCTCAAGTTGTTCAGTTTTAGCAGAGGCCTTGTTCATTAAGTTAATTATTGATCGGTTGATTATGCACATGGTGATGCTTATTTCTCCATTGCGGTGTATATACATCTCCAACAATCACATGTAATTTTCATATATTACTTTGTGAGAGAAATATTGGGTAGATATTGGCATTGCAAGTGGAATCAGAATACCTGATAATTGATAGACATCATCATCATCATCAGTCATCACTGCTTTCACATGCAAACTAGCATCTCCTTGTAATAATTGGTAATCAGGAAGTCATCTCTAACTTTGATGCTGCTAGCTTGTGAATAATTACTGCTTGATGGGAATTTTTCTCTCTTTTGGTAAACATAGGGTTGTCAAGATAAAAGTAAGTTTGTATGTTAAGAAGATTATAGGTATCTTACAAAATTTATAAATTGTAATACTATACATGCAAGCAAGGTTTTAAATCCCGAGGGATGGGCTGTCCCAGTTTTTCTGTGAAATGGGATGCGCTACCGTCCCGTCCCCTTCCGATACTTGGGATGGAGGATGTCCCAAGGCATCCCGATTGGGATGCTGAGATGCTAGTGGGACAATCTGTCCAGACGCATGGGATGGTACCCTATCTCGGTGTCCCACGGAACGTCCTGCTGGGACTTGAATCTTTACATACAAGAATATATGAGTCCTATGAATTATCTAAACATTGAAAGCAAGCTCCACTCCATCGTGAATGATACGCTTGAATGAGGTTGAGCATGGCAAAATATTTAAGTGCATGAGATATATCTGCATATAGTATCAAACAACATAAATGTCTAAGGTACCGGTTTTCTCATCATTTTCTGGGTACATTTATAAAAAAAAAAATGTTAATCTTGCAGAGTCTTAGGTTTGATGTGCCAATCACTATTATGCCAAATATAGATTGTTGATACATTTCTTGTGATTCCTTTCAGTGCAGCATGGGGTTGCTTTAGCTAAATGTTCTCCTTCCCCACTTTGTTCTCCTAGCTTATCTTTTAATACATGCCAAAACAGGACACTAGATTATATTGTTCTTCCCAGCAATAAGCTGTATTTTATACTATAAGTTTAGATCTGAGATTATTGACATGTATCTGCAATCAACAATATTGTTTTGAATTCGCCTCAAGCATATAATTCGAAGGAAACTTTTATTCATTTCAAAGTGGATAGCATGATGCTTTCTTCCTTTCTTTGTTTTCTCTGATCATTTTTTATTTGGATTTACATATGCCTCTTTTTAGCTCACTCCAACGAATTGTGATAACAGATGCTACTTACAGAAGCGTGTTCTGAACCTTTCAAAAGGCCCTGCCGTTCGAGCATTGCGTGCTCAGACTGATAAGAGGGAATATGCTATGGAAATGAAAAAAGTTGTTGAAAGGTTAGCATATTCACCAAAGAGTTGTTTTTTGATGTTATATATTACCATATCTATGTTGACCACATCTTTGCTACCTATGTATCAATATTGCACATTTGGCTTATGTTGCTTTGAGATAAGTTTAATACCTTTGTAAACATTAAAATACTGATGATAAAATTAAGAAACGAAATTTTATGTTGCTTCTTGGAGGTGTCTGTGTGCTTGGCGGTACATAACATGATTTTATGTCAGAAAATAGCATGTGGGATTGAGTCACTTTTCTTTGAGTTAATAAGGGCAACACTTTAGGACATCAATGTGGCTCTAGGTGAAACTTTTGGTGTTTCTGTTTTGACCTTCCTGAAAGTGCAACTGAAACATTTTGAACAATGCATCATGTTACTGACAGAATTTATCAAAATATACTGGTACATGTGATTATTTGTCAAATCCAAGTGAATGTTTTTGTAGGATTTGCTTTTATCAATAATGTGGTTCTGATGTTAACCAACAACTTAGAGCATTTTTCACTTGAAATCATCCAGCACCTACAATAACTGGAATGTGTTGCTTATGGACTGTTTGAGCTGGAACTATATAACTAAAAGGGAATCTTTCTCTTCCCTTTGTTTGGTTATTTACATTGCCTGGCAGTCCCTCCACCTATCAGGGCTTGACATTATGTATGGTAATTAAGATAGATGCATGTATTTGTAGACATTATATTGACAGCCCCTGTCCTGCTGGGACTTAAATCTTGGTTCTCTTAGTATGTCCTCATTTATGTTCTGAATATTTGTTGATAGGTTTGCACATACTTGTCATGCAGTTATATGTACTGTGCCTGACGCTAGTCAATATTATCATGATACAGAAAACTTACACCTCTGTGTTGAATGGGGTTACTCTTCAGTTTTAAGTAGAAGAGTCCACTTGTGAACATCCAACATCAATCCATTTCATCTGAGAATTTTGAGTCTGTAATTAATGTTTGGTAGAAGCTCCGATGGAGCAACACTCAAGATTGGGCAACTGAAGTGATTGATCTAAGATGACCTCAGCTGATGTCAAAGAAAACCCGAAAGTCCTGTAGATATAAAGCAGAGCTGAATGGGTTGACTGAATTTGAAAAAAGAACGTGTGCAAAAACTTTGCGCATTTTCATTCTGGTGTAGAAACAGTGTTTGTATTTGTTTTGGTACAGGTCTTTATTTCACCAGCAAATTCCAAGAGACTAGTATTTGTGTCCCTTGGATTTTGTTTTTTAATTTGTTTATTTTACTCCATTCCTTTTTATCTAATCTTAGAATTGGTTTAGGTCTTATTATCATTACTCATTAGTAAGCTCCTTTTATGTCTATCACAAGCAATTTAGAATAACCTTATTTTATATCAGTTTCAAATTTGTTTGTTGCCATGCACATGAAGATTGAACGTTTCTAGTTTTTACTGTTTGACCTTGTCCTTATAAGAGCTTAATTTAGAATTTGAGGGTAGAGAGCTAATTTGGTTCTATGTTGGAGATAAAGTGCATACCCTTTTTTTGTGATTATTTGCCTGCCTCTTCTTCTTCATTTATCTAAATTTCTTTCTTTGCTTTGCTTGCTTTTGTGTCGTTCTCATGCCTTATACACAAGCCCATGTGTTTTAGGAGCCATGAAATTCTATTTAATTTGATATTCCTGAAACTAAATTTTATGCATTTAATATTAGTTTAACTGAATTGGGATCCTTCTAAATCTTTTCATAGATCCTTGTAGCAGCAGTCCTTCTCCATGAGGAGCTATCATCTGTTGCTTGCAGATATTCTGCATCTTATTCAACAGTTGGATAACTTTAGTGCTTTGCACACCTTGAGGGAGGCCAACAATGTTGCATAGTGTTTTGCATACTTAGCCCAGAGAGAAGTTGGTGAAGCCTGAAATCTAACACAACCCAATAAACATGGATGTTTTACCATTTTTATAAGATATGTCAATAGAGGTTTCTCACCCTTTTCTAAGCCAGCCCCTCCTTCCCACCAACAAAAAAAAGAAAGGAAAAAGGAAAAGAAAAATGATTTGATTTCCATAAGATTTAATAAAAAAATAGTTGGTTTTAGCTCAGATAAATTTGGGAAACTTCCGAATCCTTAAATAAGTTTTGTGTAACAGCCAACCCTTAATATACAAGAGCTACCATGTGTTGCTAAGAAAATTCTGCAACTTTATCCAATAGTAAGGCACCTTTTGGACTTCCAGCATCGTTAGTGACGCCAATAGTGTTGCAGACTTTTTGAAGCCTATTGTGAAGTCCTCTGAGGAATTACCAGAGCCCAAAATCTGAGACAGGTCAAGACACTCGTGTGCTTTTACGAAGATGTACATACAGGGTTTCCCAACCTTCTAATAGGAGTTATGGATACTTCAAACTATATGCCCTGCTTTTGTTCGATACTTATTGGAGATAGGTATTTGTTGGATACTTCTAGGCTACATATCTGATACTTAAGTACACTATTTTTTAAAATCAAAAAAAAAAAAAGCTCCATATTTTTCCAAGATATACTCAAGGTATGTTTTCAATAGCTCCAAAAATGAAGGGTGGTTTTTTTCTCTCTTTTTTTTGTTCACGAATGCTAACTTTTTAATGGTGAATGGTTAAGTTTGGAATTTGTAATATCGATGTTATAGTGTGGAGTATGGATTGGGGTCTATGGACTCAAATGATGAATTTGTAGAAATTGATGCCATACTATGATTATGGGTTCTGTTATTTGATAGTGCACTATGATTGTGGGTGTTTTCTACATAAAATGTAGATATATGTTCAATGTTATATTCTAGCCATACTATGCCCTGCTGTTTCAAGATTTCTTGTGCATCTGCATCATGTTGTATCTATCCACATCCATGCTTTTTAACCCTTTTGTAAATCCAAAATAAATAAAAAAAAGTTCTTGATTTGGATAACAACTGTTATTTCATCTATAAACAATGTAAGCTGATGAAAGCAAAAAAGTCAACTTCTGTGTCAACCAATGACAATTGGAAGTTTTGCCACAACTTCTACTTGCACACGTCACTGGTTGTTATGAAGTTTCTAACAAATGTGGGAATCATATTACTTGTGATATTAGGGTTGGTCATCTAAAAGAAAATTATTTTGGAATTTAATGTTTTGGTTAGATGGAAACAGAGCCTTGGTAACTATTCATTAAAATGTTTTAGTATATTATGAATTTTTGTTTAATGTACTTTCCATGCTTGTTTGATGGAGAAAGAAAATGCAATCATGCTTCTATAACAATATGTTACTACAATATATTAATTTAATAATTTTTGAATGATATTCGTCTTGTATTCGGTTTCTTTATATTCCGGAGTATTGATCACTCCCATATACTGGATGTTACAGTAAATATGCAATATTTTCATCCAAAACATTCTTTAGTTGACTCCCTGGGGAAATGAATGTACAAATGCATCCTTATATAGTTTCTACGTGACTGCCTAACTTGTCCCAGTGTTTCAGCACCTCAAATCTTTTCATCAGAGAGGCTATGGTCACCGAGATCTTGGTAGGCAAGAATGACAATGTGGAAGGTGTTCGGACATTTTTTGGCATGAACTTCTACGCTCCATCTGTTGTACTGACAACGGGCACATTTATGAGTGGTAAGATTTGGGTGGGTAGAACATCAATGCCTGCAGGACGGGCTGGGGAGTCTGCTTCTCATGGACTTACTGAAAGCTTGCAACATCTGGGTTTTGAAACTGACCGTTTGAAGACTGGAACACCTGCACGAGTTGACTACCGCAGTGTCGACTTCTCTGGTTTGGAACCCCAGTATGGTGATGAAGAGGTATTTATAAGTAATAAACTCAAAAATGAATATAGACAATGGATTTATTTGCTACTGATTAACGTATGCAAAGAATCATTGGGAGTACTATGTTTACATCTTTTGGATGGTAATGCCTTTTTATGTCTTACTGACAGTAGCTGTTCTTCTTACAAGTTATTCGTCATGGAGAGACACTTTAAAGTTCTTATAATTTCTTCAGGTCATTCTAAACCTACATGCAATGTGTACTGCACAGCTGCTGTTAATGTATATGTTCCACCAGAAAACTGTATAAAAAGGACAGCTGTGATGTTACATGTGTAACTGCTGTATGTGTTGAGAATGATTCTAGTTTCTTATTTTTGGCAACTATATGCTGTCACTAAATTTGGTTGCTTATTTTGCCATGCTTGCCTATGTCTTTTTGGATTACTGGATATGACTCTTGGTTTTTTATTTGTATTTCTTATATTTCCTAGCATTTGAGTGATTGTCAATCTTCATAAAGCTATACTTTCCCCCTCATTTAATTCTAGTTTTTATGTATAATTTGAATAGAACATATATCTGGATATAAGATGAAATCTTGTATTGTGAAGAACTGCTGGATAATTTATTATAGTTTTATGTGTAATAGTCTGTGTCTCTAGTCCCTTACTATTTGCAGGGCTTTGTTGATCTATGTTACCGTTATTTATATTATAATCATATGCAGAACTGCTAGATAAAGGATTTGGAAAAGCTTGCAACACGAGCTAGCCCTTAACAGGGAGAATTGGTAAAAGAGGATCATAAATGTGGCCCTAAATAATTAGAATAAGGCTTGATGGTTGTGATTATAGTCGATCCTGTATCTCCATTTTTGGGTGAAGTCAAGGTAATGAAATTGTATTGGGCTATTATTTTTTTTTTAATTTTTCCTTTTTTATATAGAATGGCCCTATGGGCAATGGGGGACATAATAGGCTGGATCCCTCTTGCACATACCCCTAGCCCCCCAAATCTTGGTGGTGGTGGGCTTTGATCTCAGGCCATTCGGTGCAATGACTCAAGATGTTATCAATGTGGTAAGCTGGCACCTTTGGCCACTAGTAATTTGAAACTGTGCAAAAAAATCTAAAAAACAGTAAATCTTTGCTGGATCCATTGCAGTGGAACCAGTTAGTATCAATGTAAATCACCTATGCATAGAGGTAAATTTATTCAATCTTTTGAGATCCTTACTCATAGTCTCATACTTCAGTTCAGTCATTTTTAGAAGAAGGGATATGCTTGTCTTTCCTATCAGAAAAGGACATTTCTTTTGAGCTTCTTTTATTTCTAAATGTGGTCAATTCATATATCTACCAAACCAAGCATCAGCTGTCATTGGTTGCATTTTGATCAATAATATGTTAAAATTCATCAGCTTATAAAACTATAGTAGTTGGTTGCATCTGCATGTCTCATTGGATATTGTGAACAGGTCAGTTGGTTTAGCTTTGATCCTGAATACCATATAGAAAGAGAACAAATGTGCTGTTATCTGACCCGTACCACAAAAGACACCCACCAGCTTATTAGAGACAACTTGCATGAAACACCAACTTATGGTGGATGGGTAGAAGCAAAGGGGCCAAGGTATTGCCCGTCGATTGAAGATAAGGTACTATTACAATTCTAATCCTTGTACTTCATTACTTGCAGATTCCTCAAGTCAGTATGCATCATTCGGGCAAATGTATAGGTGGTAAAACATGGTTTTGTTGAGTGATACTACTTAAATACACTCCTTATATTTGCATCATTATATTATATCATCATCATCTTGTTCGTCATTCCTCTTCTTATTTTTATTATTAATTTGCAATACATACATTGAGACACATTTACATGCATATACATATATGCATATATACATATACAGACATATACACATAATACAGGTTGCTAACTGTAGACAATTCTCCAATCGACAATTTTTAAGCTTTATTGTGATCCTTACATATAAAGGACCTTGTGTTTCACAAATAAACGAACTAAGTGTGTTTACTGATAGGTATGAAAATCAGGAATATGAATAGAAAAAGAATAGAATCTTATCAAGTGTATTTCAATCAACACTTACCATAATTGTTTGCTTCAGTTTGTCTAAATGCTACCGATCAGTTGGCTACAAAGTGAAATTCATCCTATGGACAGAGCAATCATGTGTGGTTTTTTTACTCTTTTGCTAGAATAGGAGTTCAGAGATCAGTTCTTCAAGCTTCAAGGATTACTTTACAAAGACTTGTGTTCTTTTCAGATAGTGAGATTTCAAGATAAAGATTCCCATCAAATTTTTCTGGAGCCTGAGGGCCGAAATGTTCCTGAGCTTTATGTGCAGGTTTTTCCTTTCTCACTCTCTCTTGTTGTTTTTATTGTATTTTTCGTGATTTATTTTTAGAATTAGTCTTATGTAACCAAAGTGTGACCTATCCTGCTGCTGGCAAGGACATACATTGCACAACATTTTAGCTGCTCACAATAAATCATGGAATTTTGTTGGGGATATTGTTATGTATTCATTGCTAAAAATAACTCGTGTTTGTGAAATTATCTAATGCATTATGTTGCATTTGTCCATTTAATTCAGTCTAGCTTTCCTCTACTAAGTTCAGTGCTCTCTCTCTCTTGGAGTAAAATGGTGTTACTGTTTTAAAATGATTTTAAACTCTAGAACGTTTGTGTATTAATAGGGATTTTCAACTGGTTTGCCTGAGAGGCTGCAATTAGCTCTCTTACGAACATTACCTGGACTTGAAAATTGTTTGATGCTGAGACCTGCCTATGCTGTGGAATATGACTACTTGCCTGCTCACCAGTGCTCCAGATCCCTTATGACAAAGAAGTTTGAAGGGTTGTTCTTTTCTGGTCAGATTAATGGAACAACAGGCTATGAAGAAGCTGCTGCTCAGGTTATACATCTGCTTTTTAGGTGTACATATGATGAATTTCATAATCATTGAGTGAGCTTGATATTGCAGTGCTCAATCATGTGAATTTGTTAGCATCGTTCATGACTTTTATCTACATGTTGGAAAATGTGCTTGTCTTACTCATAGTTTTTTGTGGTCTTTCCATTTTATGCACAGGGTCTTATTTCAGGAATTAATGCTGCCAGACATTCATATGGGAAATCTGTTATTATTCTTGAGAGAGAAAGCAGTTATATAGGTACTCTAATAGACGATCTTGTTACTAAAGACCTACGGGAGCCTTACCGCATGTTAACAAGGTATCAATAGCATTATACTTTTATTCTCTCCATGTTCTGGCAGAACCTATAAGGATTTATTAAATTGGAGATAGAGAGTTGTAGTTGGAGAAGCTGTCGGTGACATACATATATTATGTTGCAGGGTAGCTTCTTAAGATCTTGCATATTTCTGTTACATGGTGCAGGATTAAGAAGATGCTGCAGGAATCAGGATTGATTGTATTTCTATAGACAATGTATCAACAAAAAGGATGCTAATGCTTTTTGCTTTAAATCTTTCATTTGATTATAAGTTGCTGGGACCTTTCAACATAGCTGTTTATTTTGAACCTAAAAAGTTATACTTGGATACATGATGAAATGAAGTGCTAGTTTACAGTCGGCAAAAGTGTTGCTGGCTTGCTTGTTTTCTTCATTAAATAACAAAGTTTGAAGGAGTCATTTGTTTTGTGCATATTAACCCATGTGATTTTTCTCTCTGCTTCTGCTGGAAATCCCATGTAATAATTTCTCTCTAATGAACTATTTTTTGTTAGCCGCTCAGAACACCGATTACTTCTTCGTGCTGATAATGCGGATAGCCGGCTAACACCTTTGGGATGGGAGATTGGTTTGATAGATGTCAGGCGTTGGAATTTTTACCAATCTAAGCAAGCTCGTATTCTGGAGGAAAAAGAACGCCTAAAGGCTGTGAGGGTTTCTGGTTAGCATTCAAGTTAGCTGTTGTTTTTCCAATTATGCATATAGCCATTTACCAAATCTTGCCTATGTATATTTGAGTATTCTTATAGTGTCAGCCACTGCTTTTGGACATTATTTTCACTACCTGTGGAGGATCATCTACTGCTTTTGGACATCATCTGCTTCCTCTGTTATCCTTTTTGATTTTTAGATAGGTTTTATGTATTTGAACCAGGTGGTGATTTTGCTGCTGAGGTTTCTTATTTATCTGGACAACCGGTCAAAGACTCTTCTAGTCTGGAGAGCCTTTTAAAGAAACCACACATACAATATAAAGTTCTTGACAAGCATGGTTACGGAAACAAGCTTTTGTCCAGGATTGAGAAAGAGTGTGTGGAGATTGATATAAAATACGAGGGCTTTATTGCACGTCAGCGGAGCCAACTTCAACAGGTCATTTGGTTTATGGCTATTAGAAATTTAGTAGTTTTTTGAGTCAATAGAATTTGTCAAGCTGGATCTTGTAAATATGCTGCCTTGCTTCTACCAAGGGTGCATATTGTGTGTCAATTGTGTTGGCCTCTATTGCATTCTTGCAGTCTATATTGCTGGTATTGATGAAAGAACCTGTGCTATAGGCCCACGCATACTAGCAAATGCACATTGAAGTCAAACTTAGACTGTATCGTTTGTGCATATTAGCTATTCATTCCATATCTTAATGTCTTTAAGTAATCATATCTATGTTATAGTGTATACCTTTTTGTTGTTGTTTTCATTTGTTTGTTCAAGTTTTTGTTTGCACTTGAATTGTCTGGGGGCATGCGTTCTGGACTTCTGGTGGCAATCAACACACATCATTAGGGTCTGTTTGTTATTGCTTTTGTTTTCTGTTTCAATTCAAAAACCTAAGAAAAAAGGACTAGACTGAAGAACACGTATGATGAACACCACCCCCCTCCTTTTGTTTGTGAGAAGAACACATATGATGAACACCCCCCCCCCCCACCCCCTCTCCTTTTGTTTGTGAGATTCTCTGTAAAATCTTTAGAGCTTTTGATGACAAGGATTTATTGCTTTCAAAAAATAGTGGAAGGGAAGGCAAGGAATAGCAGAAAAATTTTTGTGCAAATGCTATCTTCAGAATCAATCTCAGTGAGGCATTTCACTTATTTGTAGAGAAACAAACAAAAATGATGCCAAACAGGACCTTAGTATGCAGAGCAATAGGTATAGGTCTTCCTAGTTCCTAGTTTATTTTTAGCAACTGCAGGCAATGTCCATGACAACATGTTAGCGTTGACATGGTAGGGCACAACATTTAGTAGCTTAATATTTATAGATTATTCCCTTGTGCTTATTCATATTGATTGAAATTCAAAGCAAATAAAGAATAATTTGCCACATGCTTTTTTGCATGTAGTAGCTATTTTGTAATTTATATGGTGCACTAATATGGCCATCATACAAGTTGCTGTGCCTTTCTGATTTGTTTTTTTTTCAATAAATGAGCAATACCTATAATTAGAAAAACAACCATTACTAGCAAATGTTATCATATATATCTCTGAGAAAATAATGCCAATAGACTAATGCAATGTGGTCCCTAAGGCTGGCCGAGAAGTTTTTAACTTTTCTATTCTTTTTCCTAGATTGTTAATCAGCAACATAGGAGGCTCCCTGAAGACTTGGATTACCATTCAATAAGAACTTTATCTCTAGAAGCACGCGAGAAACTTTCTAAGGTATGTACCATCTATAATACCTGTGAATATGATGATTCTAAAGATGACCAAGTCAAAGGAAATTATGAATAGTGTTTGATTCCATTCGGAGGCAAATTATTTAGCTCCATTTCCATTATAAACTTGAATATTCCATTTATGAGTTTTGTTTGGCTAATCTCAGGGACATTTACATTATAGAGGCTAATTGGATTGAAAATATTTTCATCTTTGATTATTAACTATAATTAATGGTTGTTGTTGAAGCATAAAAGGGTTATAGTATATTGGTGGCCATGTTTGGAAGGGATGAGCACAATCACACTGCATTTCATTGTAGTTCAATATTTGCGTACCATCCCAAACCACCCAATTTGGAGCATACCGTATGGCACCGAATCGGAATCAGCATGAAAACATCAATTGGTATAGGCTTTGTACTAGTACTATTCAGAACCAACCGAACTGCCCAGTACTGCTCCGAACCGTGATGCATACCATACAATACTGACCCAGACCGACTAGTATCCCTCAATTTGAGATGGTACTGTGATAAAAGGTGAGAAAAAGGGGTCTCAATAAAGGATGCATACTGTATCATACCAATAGTACCATACTGAATTGATAACGGGCCAGTACGATACCTGGTGCTGAGATTGTGGACCTTGACTATATTGATACTTGATGTGTGCCATTTCAAAAAGATACAAATATTGTCGAGTAAGACACTAAAGCATGTTGGACTACATTTTGGTATCATCAAAGATACTTTGGGTAGCATTCTAGTGGGAGTTAGATATGTTCAACGAGAATTCTATCTCAAGTGAAATTAAACATTTATATTATTGCTAATGCACACAAGCTTGATAATCTTTTTAAAGAAATCTAACCATAAAGCAAAACAATGTATGATGTGAAAACTTCTGAGTGAAGAAGCTAAAAATTAGAACACAAAACTTGCTGAGCTGTCATTTTTAACTAAACTTAATTTATAAATATATATAATAATACTTTTAAAAAAATTAACAATTGAAGATGAGACATCCATTACACTTTAAATTTTTCTTCATGAAACATTTCCCATGTTTGTTTATATACATCAATCGTCTTTAACTAATTTGTTGAAATTATCAATAGTGGTAGTCTCTGCATGCCATCTTCATTTGTATACCTATATGACATAACAAAAGGAAACAAATAAGTGCAATTCATTGCAAAGACTTGATGTTTTTGTTCTAGAATTACCATGTAACAAGTTGGTATTTCTTTCTTTCAATTTTTTTTTTGAAAAAGCCTGGCATTTCATTCATCTAGACAGGTTAGTATCTTATGCTATATTTCCCAAAACTGTAGTTACCAAATAGCATAAATGCTATCCAAATACTGGGAACAACTTGCTCCTCAACTCTGATAGGCCTTGCCTTTTTGCAGGTCAGGCCACAAACAATAGGCCAAGCAAGCAGGGTCGGTGGTGTGAATCCTGCAGATATCACAGCTCTCCTAATTTACCTAGAAGCCACTTGCAGGAAGTCCACTGAAAAGAAAAGACAGGAGTTGCTGAGATCCATTTCAACTGAAGCCGATGGAACTGGCTCTTCTTTATCCACAGCTGCACAGGCCTAAACAGATGCATACTTAACGTCCTTCATATTCTATCATCTCTTATACAGGTATGCCGCCTCAGAAGAAATATTTGAGGGCGGTTATGTTTCTTGAACAAGTTTGATACTCTGGGATATCTTTTTATTACTGCCAGGTGATCAAATACATTTCACTGCATGATCTTCCATCTTCTATCAGTTGATGAAATTTGTTCAGGTTAATAGTTCTCCAGTCACATTTTGATTGTATTTCCCAGCTGGCAAGACCTGGTATAATAGCCTAAATTTATTGAGTTATTACTGACAGGAAATGCTTACTTGGTTCCTTGGTCACTTTGTTTCTGTTTTTGAAGATCACGTGTACTTCAATTAATGTACAGAAAAGACAGTTAATCTTATTTTTCCCGCTCATTCTTTCCAAATGTAAATTTTCTCCTTCATTGCGCACAAAGCTATAAAACCATTTAAAAGGCTCCTGTAGTTAAGTTGCTTGTTCAACATTTGTTGTGCAAAAGCTAGAAAACCATTATTTAGAAGGCTCTTGTAGTTTCTTGTTCCTTATTTTATTTCTTTTGACAGCTGCTGCTGCTGTTGTTGTGCACGCAGCTACAAAACCATTTAAAAAGCTCCTGTAGTTGCTTGTTCCACATTTTATTATTCTTTGTGCACGAAGCTGCTACAACATTTAAAAGGCTCCTATTAGTTAAGTTGCTTGTTCCACATTTTGTTTCTTCTTCTTGTTATTGTTTCTGCTGCTTAGGCAATTGCATTATCTTTTAAGCACTCAACATGCATTGTCGTCTCGTATTTTAATGGCACGAGGAAAGACCTATACCATCTGTGGAAAACAAGCTCAACTGCCGTTGCTTGGACCATAGAGCATGTGCTCCATGATGTGCTCTAGTTTGATGCTGGCTTTTCGGACATCTTTGTTTTACTTAATATATAAAGAGTCCAGGGGTGATAATGGATCAGACAAATCTGCTTGAATCCATTTTTGTATTCAAATTCATTCAGATAAGCATATAAATTTGAAAATTTAGGTAATATCCGCATTCATATCTATGCCTGTCTGATCCATATTTGAATGTATAATTTTATTTGTATTAATGTTATATAATGGTTATGACCTTCTAAGGAAAATAAATGACTGTAGTAATATATTGTTGACTTAATATATTTTTTATTTCATGATATCTTTGATCCTATGGTTATAAAATTTTGACCATTGGACTCATATCCATATCTATATCTGTAGTTTTAATAATCTATGTATCAGCATCTATATCCATATTTACCAAATATAAATGGATATGGATTATGGATGTTATTAACATCCTCTGGTCCAATTCAGGCGTAAAATAGGCCACAAATTTAAGCACAATCATTTCACATGAAATTCAGGTGTTTTGAGTTAGGTTTGCTGGTTTTGTCTGGCAGGTTTGCTGCATACATTGTTACATCTTGGCGCGTTTAAGATCAATATGATATGTGATCGATTTCTTTTAATCTTTTTTATTATTATCTTTATCAAAATTAACTTTATTATTTTTTATTATAAATTATATAATTCATGCTAATATAATAAATTTCAACTATGCATTTAAAATATAATTCTGACATCAAACTTAAATTATATAGATGATAGGCCCGGGAGATCTCAAGTTCTCCTGATGGTACAATATTCTCCACACCTAGACTATCAAATGTACCCCAGAAAATACAGAGTATACTAATTCATATACCCTTCTATTTGCGCAACATTTTCAGCTGAGATCAGGTATATAATCTATTTACCTGCTGATGAAGAAAAGGCTGCCTATAACTAAAGCTGCTTATTAACTAGCTAACAAAATGAAAAATAAACATGGTGCATTCTTCAAGGTGCAAAACGATATAAGATTCTTCATATAAAACTGGGCTAGTTGAAATGATAGCAGCAATTATATCTGGTGGAAATGAAGAACGGCCGTGTTCTTTTTATAAATTCAGTGGTGTGCCGCAATCCATAATCTAGCTTTGGATTTCCTAAGAGCTGGGAGGTGCCAATGGGCTGAAGTTCGTTCTGACAAACTAAAACCACCATAACTCACGCCTGATGGGTATGATTTATTCAGCAACGTGGTTTTACCGTTGAAATCCTCTTTGGCTGCATCTGGTGGGAGTTCAATTGGTGATTTATCTCTTTAAACTTCTCCTTAAGCCTCTGTATCTGCAGATGAAAACCAAATTATTTGGATCAATAGAGATCTCATGAGATACCTAACGTGTTAAACGACTTAGAAGTAGATTGTACCCGTTTCAGCTCAATCTCCAAATCCCTCTTGTGCTGCCCGAGTGAATGGCGTAGCTGAGTAATGTCAAAGATGTTATCCAAGTCATCTTCAAATGCAGACTCTAGGTCTTCACGTAGAAGGGCTGGGAACTTGTCAACCACCGGCATAAGGAGGAAACAATTAAACTACAAAATACAATTGAGGAAAAATATGAGAATGGAAACCTTGTTCAATAAACACAAAGGTTGCAGTTATGCAAGTGCCTGATCACATTTGGGGTGCAATTGTGTAAGTGCCTGCTCAAATTTGTTAAAGTGATAGTTTCATATTAGCGGAGGCAACCTACATGCTGTCAGACAAATTCAAAGTATCACAGCAAGCAGAAAATGCGATCAATTCTAAATGCAGTGCCAGCAGTTGATAGCCAGCTAAACAAAAGAGAATATAATGCATTAAGATGGAATTTGATGGAGATTATTAAATTGCTATAAGAGATTGATTTGGGAAAAGATATTAACAATTGTGTCCTAACAAAGCAAAGAACAAGATCTGCGTGACTAGCAAGGGTTTCGAAAAGGAATAAAACAGGAGAATTTATTAGTTGAGTTTGTGGTGTTCCTTGATCTAACAATAGCATACAATTTTTTCCAAGAGTAGAAGTGTTCTTTATGACTGGAAAGAATAAGTGACATTTTACCATCCTCAAGGGGCAGCAGAATAACATGTGAAGTCTGCAACTGATGTGCAGAGATAGTCCAATTACACAGGCTAGCATTTATGCATATATGATAGATGCAAACAGACACACTATATCAATGAAAGTAGCAGACTTGGATCATCACGACCTTCAGAGACAACTAATTAGTTGAAAACTTGATCACTGAAATTTATAGCATATGAGAGGCATTCATTCTGATTCCTTTTATAGTAGAAAAGTATAGAAGTGCTTTATTAGCATAAAAGCAAGCAACATTCATCAGTGTCCCAAAGGTAAACAAAGGACAAAAAAGTTCCTTCTTGGAAAGATACATTTATAAAACATACAAAAAAAACATATGACAGAAGAAATCCTTTTATTTTTTTTTTTAAAAAACAAAGGACCTAACAAAATAAAGATAAACCAGTAAGACTCATTATTGAGCATATCATGATTTATATTATAGGCAGAAGATTATCTATATTAAAGGAGAAAGTGAAGACAGAAAATCAGGTACTTCAAAGAGCAAGAATATAAAATGGTGGCAAGACTGATGAAGGATATAAAGCTAATTTTCAGAAGTTCTGAGGTGAGGATTCTACCAAGGAACAAAATATTAATCATAAAAAAATTACTAAAGATGAATAGGTGCCATAATTTAGAGAAAGTGCAAACTTTCTTCATGTCCCTGAAAATTTCTTAGATTGCTAAAATTTTTTCACTCGCTTAATGATTCGTTAAACTACTACCCAATTATCAAGCCGTCACCAAATCAAAGACAGTAGCAAGGTTTTAAATTCCGTGAGACGACACTGTCCTGATTTTTCCATGGGACGAAATGCGCCGCCATCCCACCCAGTCCCGATACTTGAGACAAGAGATGTCCCAAGATGTCCCGATTGGGATACTGGGACATTAGCGGGGTGTCTTGTCTCGACACATGGGATCGTACCCCGTCTCAATATCCCATGGGACGTCCTGCTGGAACTTGAATCCTTGGACAGTAATTTCCCCATGAATAGAACATTCCTATAAGCAGCCCCCGCTACTCTGCAATTCAAGCAGTAGGTTTCATTATACAAATACAATGGCCTATGAATACATGTTCAAAGATTATTAGATTGATATACTTTATTCTGCAATATGAACATCCGCTTTCCAACCCCTTTATACATCAGTAATACTTCTAGCAACTATTCGATTCACAAAGAACATTAAGAGTCCCTTAGTGATGTTAGGTCCTTGATGCATCCAATTCTGACCTTTCATTTGTATATACCAATTCTAAGCTTGATTTTGCAGGTCATAAGCCTCCTCACTCTTAAATTATTGTAGTTATGTTCCCACATAAAGAAGTAATACAAAATCTAAAGCAGGATCATATTTTACAAAAAGTTCTCATGATTCCTTCGCATGCAATGCCGGTTATGCAGTATAAAATATCATATACATAACACAACAGCAAGAAGAAATCTTAAAGAACTTAAAGCATGATTTGACTGCAAAATTATTTGATACGGACAATCAGAACTAGATGCATCAAGACAAGCATATAGGAAGCAGAATTTTGTGTAAGGTACAGGAAAGAAAACTCTGACTAGAGTCAATTGACCAAGACCAATAAAACGATAGATCAACATCTGGCTGGGTTTTATAAGTTCACATAACATGTATGTAAGGCAAGAACACAAAAATCAGTCAAAAATAACAAAGACCAAGGAAAATACAGATACAAACCTTCAATTCAGTAGACACCAAAAAGTGTTCCTTAATCCCATGGAAAATCTGATGTACTAGTGCATAAACAATTCTTTCAGATGAAGGAGCCAACCTTCGGTTCCAAAGCGTGCTATCTAAAAGATCAACTAGTCTTGTCTCCACTAGGGGACTACAGGAATTCGAGTCGACACCCTGTGTGCCATGGTTAGGTTTTGAATCTGTCTTCAATCTTTCATGTTTATTGTCATTTGACCCAAAGGATGACTCTTGCAGACCACCCAAACAAGTAGAATTTCCATTAGAGGAATGCTCTGTGCCAGAAAATGAGTCCAGGAATTGACGTAATCCAGCACGATTCTGCAAGTAGTTTATGCCAAAAAGGTATATCATAGCACAGTCATGTCAAGCATATCACTGTTTCCCGGATAAAAATCCTGACCTTGTTATGGAGGGACCAAGTGACATAACGAGTGGTGCTCACTAAATCCTCCATGCATCTGCATCACATAAAGAAACAAGAGCCTTCTAAGTGCATGTCTTCATATTAATTTATGCACTTATTTCACAAATAAAACCTCTCTTTGAAACATTGCTATATCTAGAATCAGCATATTAACAAACATAACAACATCTTACACAAGCAAACTGGAGCTTGGCAAGCCTATATTACTATTGTATGTTAGCATGAAATAGCTTGGTAGCTCAAGCAGGACAAAGTGACCTAGCAACAATAGCATAAGAATCAGCGCAGGAGCACGGACTTCTTATTTGGAGGTCATTCTTTGCAGAAACATGAAATGCAAGTTTGAAAAGTCAAACAAAAAAGAAGAAGAATAAGAAGAAGAAGAAGAAGAAGAAGAAGAAGAAGAAGAAGAAAATCAAATTTGAACTGAACTTGGTCTCATATGAAATTTGGTATCAATGACATACGTTCATAGAAGACTTACTGAAGAATACCAAGAAGAATGTGCAGGTGCTCGGTTCCAGAGCAGGTGGGGTATCCTAGGCTGATTTTTGCAAACATATCCTGACTGCTTGTAAGGAGGTCACGTCCAGGGAAACAGCTAAGTTGCTTTATTTCAGACAAAATAAAACATTATGAGCTGACATGTTGAGGTTGAATTAGTCTGTCAGTAGGGTCTTTTAACCAATACAGCTAGGCCAAATAAAGAGGACATCAAACTATTTGTCAGCATCCCCCATGTGGCCTTTTGAGTCCCAATTGACCAGCAAACGGTGGGGTGACAAATTAGCTCGTAAAGTTGTATCCTGTCTGAAAGGAGACAATTGAACTGCTCCCATGTCCAAAGCCACCTCAGATCCATTTAGCATTAGAAGAAGAACCTAGATGGGCAAATATAATTGTAAGAGGCCTCATTTATTTCACTCCTATAGGTTGGTCAGCTTGGCAATCCATAGAGAATCTTGGCTCTGGTTTTTCAGTCACAACCAAAACAAAGAGATGGGTTATAACTTCTATCGATGGAAGCTTTTGAGATCCTTTAAAAATGTTGGGGCAACCTAAGCTGGACTAGACTCTGATTTCTGTTTATGTACATACTACAACAACCTTAGAGGCTGAATGTTTATAGACCATACTCAGAACTTTTTTCTAGAACTTGAGCCTAGACAATGCATCTGGCTGTAAATGCCAGCCCAAGCCTGGTCTAAGTCAGATCAGTTCTAGAGAACCACTGCACCAGTCCATATACACAGCATGATTATCAAGTCCGAAAATCAATTTGTTTAAACAAAGTACAAGAGTTACTTCTTCCATTATTTTTGACCCAATGAAGGATAGAGCTCCATGCATTCTATGACTTAAGAATTACCATCACTAAAATGACAGAAAGAAAATCCAAAGAAAAAGCATAGACTATGAGAATGATTACTTATCACGGCATGCTCGTTCAGTAGCTTCAGCAAATTTGTTGAATGCAATCTCAACGCGCCTTAAAAATACTTCATGACCACTAAGATATTCACCATCTTTCTGTTGAAAGCTAGTTATCAGTTAATAAGAAAAAGGTTGAAATCCTATACCATCATTCAGATATCAAGGGAAAACCATACCTGCAATAGATATACAGAGATGGGAAGCAACCTCTTCAATATGTATAAAAGCCTAAAGCCTAACTGTTGCAAAAAAGGAAACAGGTTATATTTATTATATGTAAGTATCACAAATCAACAAAAGCTTTGTAGAGGTCTTATTCATGCAAGTATCAATTTGTTCTTTGTTTACAAGATGAAAGCATATTTATCACCAGGCATATCATGTGAATCATACGGACAAGATATTAATAGGGCATGACATCTGCAGACATGAAAGACATGCTCTATGATTTACTTAAGCAACTTTTTGCCCAACATTCTCCGTGTAGCTAATACCATAAATCTATACACAAAAAGGAGAAAAAAAAGGGAAAAGAAAATCAACTACAATGACATTTCAAATGTACATGAAAAATTTTAAAAAATCGGAAAGAATCTTTATATAGACATATTATATATAGACCTATTATAAACAGTGAAAGCTTGCCGAGCAATCATCGACTTTTAAAGCATGTCAGAGGATTAAAGCATCCATATTATCAGAAAAATAACACAGTGAAAGGTTATGTGGAAGGTGTGGAAGAGTGAGTGGATATTGACTATATATGGTTATTTGGGTTAAAGGCACGTTGGAGAGAACAGAAGTGTAAGAATGATAGTCAGGAAGTTTGAAATTCAGAAATTTGGATAAACTCCTCAAAATACCACAAAACGTATAAGAAAATCATCAAAATTTCAAATACCAGAAAATAAGATAAATCTTTAAAAAGGTGAGTTACTTGTATATATCTATAAATAAATGCATGCAAAAAATGGCAAACATCAGCTTTACACAGACACAAAATCTAGGTTTCTTTCCATGTCCTGACTTGTGCACTCCTACGCATCAAATGACCATCCTTGGCAGTTGAAACTTCAAATCAGCAAAGCATAATGTCATCATGGTCACATATGAACTGTTGAGACTTATGCCTGGAAGTTTCCAAGTCCAATATAACAATTAGCAAAGGTTTTATGAATTCTATCAAATTAGAAAGCAATTGATCTAACAAATTGTTCATTATATACATCCATGAAACACGTAATATTTCAAAACTTCACTTTTGCTATACCCAAAGACAGATGAAGGTGTGCATTAATGTGGTTCTTTGCCACGTTAAATCAGCAAGAATGGTGAAAGTGCATTCAGTTACAAACTAGCTGTTTTATTTACTAATAATTTACATCACTAGTTATTAAAACATATGCCTTTTTTTTGCAAACAGTGTGTAGATGGTGTCTCTAACAGCAGAGCGTATTACATATAGCAGATAACAGGCAAACGAACATCTATTTGCTTACATAAAACATAATGCTTTTCAATTGTTAGCATTATAGATAAATTAATGCACATATGTTTAAACTACGAATGTGCGGTTTGAGGTTGGCACTTGACTGAAATACAAAAACAACTGATCTCATCCAATATCACTTCAGAAGACCAAAATAATTCAATTAATAGATGCTTAATATAAATAAAGAGAATGATGTTGAACCATGAACCTGATGAAGGAAAGGCTCAAATGTGTCGCGAGCTTTTGCAACAGCAATTACACAAGCAGTCCTACGATAACAGGATTTTGAAAAACAAGAGTTATTGCATTAAAGAATTAAATAATGCTACACTACATGAAAAGAGAAGCTAAAAGAACCTAGAATAATTTGTTCCATCATGGATGTCCTCAACTCCACATGCATTTACAATCTCTTCCCTGGTAATTGGAGGACATTTGACACCTCCAACCACAATGCGAAATTCTGCCATTGCACGATGATATTGTGCACCGCCATAAAGTCGCATCCCAGCATTCTGAGCACAAAATTGCATCAGGAAAATGAAAATATAATTGTCAAGTGCATGACATATGCTGAGTAAATCTTAGAAGAGAAACCAAAATGTAAATCTTAGAAGAGAAACCAAAACAAACAAAATAACTAAAATTTACCAAAACATCATGACATCCATATCAAAGTTAAATGCCTTTGGATTCCAAAAACGAAAACCTAAGATCTGTGGCTAGTCAAATATGTAACAATGACATATAGTTTGTAGATTAGTGCAGTAATGCTAATGAAAGAGAAGAAGTCCTTCCAGAAAAAAACATAGAGCTTCAACTTGCTGGCTCCATCACCTCCCCCCACCAGCACACTTGAAAAAAAGAGAGGAGAAAAGAAAAAAAGAAACACCCCCTACTTCCAACCCCCCTTCTATCTGTGCATGTATAACATATGTATTACTGAGTGACAAAAAGTTCTCCACCTTTATATTGACCCGATACAGTGTTTTATGTCCAAAAGGTGTTGCCCTTGCCAAAATATCACCTTTAGACACGCTACTGTAAAATGCATGGTGAACTATAAATACATACCATATAACCAGAAAATTGACAGTTTATAATGAGAATTTCCTCAAGTTCTCCATACTTGGCTCAGCTGGCTGATAAAAAGAATGAGATCTGTTCAAGTTCAAAAGCTTGAGAGAGATGACTGAAACAAACAGGTAATCCTCAAGCTAGTCATTGGAAATGAAATTTCACTCTATTGGAAAGACTCAGTTTCCCTATCACATGCATAAAAGCATTGTCCATTAACTAAAAAATTATTGTCACTAGCTGTTGAATACCATTGTTTGTTATATTTATACACGATATTCCGAACCCTAATGTCTCAATATCCTAAAGATATTAGCAACTTTTTCAAACTTATTATTCTCAGCTTAGCTTTTATACTTCTGCCGAAACTTAACGGTATATTAGATGTTTTATCGTCTATACACAGAAAACTTTGTAACGACTTTAGGCGCAGTTCCGCATAATAGCATTTCTAGTCTGAGATAGCTTACAGGCAATTTAACTTTCAGTATCCAAACCAGATTAACACAACTTACAGGCATCATCTTGTGAGGAAACTGGAAACTGTCAGCTCCTATAAAAGTTCCTCCATTAGTCCTTTCATCCTGTAAAGTTTCCCCTGCAACCAGCACAAAATATTGCAGATAATTTCTTTGCACAAACAATTGCTAAAGATATACCAGCAGAATTTAAGTGGTATTCAAGCAGTTCTCCTTACAAAGAAAGAATACAAGCTTACCAAATTTATCAGGAGGTGCCACCACTGTTCCTTTCAACAACAATGATAACTGAAAGAAGAAGGATCCTGGTATCAGCACAGCTTTGTACAAGACTGATCAGTTTGAACACATGCATAGGACAGTATGTTTTACCAATATAACACCATTAGACAGATAGAGCAAATTTACAAAATAAGATTATTATGAACTCCTAAAATTAAACATATACTTCATCTGCTTTATATCTAAATGCAAAAATTGACAGAAACCTTTGTTAATAATGAGTCATGGAATGCACGTCCCTTCTCCTTCAGTTTTACTTCATCCAAATTGCTGCACGCGGATAGACATACAATGAAGTGAAAAAAGCATAATAGCTTCTCCATTAACTGCATGATATGATTCAGATCTCATACAAACATATGAGAGAAATAAACCAGAGAAAAATTCAGACTTTAAACCCCATAAAGTTTTACAGTAGATTCACAGCCCATTAATAACAGAATAACTTGCACACACAGAATAAAAATTGCCACGTCAAAGGCTTATAAGTACAAAGACAACAATATGTTAACTAGTTAATAAGGTACAAAACTGTAAACCTGAGTTCTTGATTGACCTCACGTAGCTTCCTTGTTGTGCTCCGGAATTCCTTTTCTAAAAGTGGAATAATTAGTGGAACACTCTCCAAGTACCTTTGCCCCAAAAAATTACCATTAGCAAATACAAGTTTCAAGGTACTCCCAGCAAATTAGATGGAACAGGAGAACCTCTGTACCTTTCCTGCAGCAATTCTTCCAAAAATAACCTAAGGCTGCTCACACCTATTCTACTTCTTTCCTCCTTCGACAATGATCTACCTAACTTCTCCTCTAAAGAAGCAATATCTTCCAGCTCTCTCAAAGAAATGGCCTGCATTGGCACTCCAGAACAAAACAAAACCATAGAAATGAATATAAAATATGAGGAATACCAACAATATCAGGTAAGGATTACCGGTGTATATTTTTGCATATAAACTCAATACAGTGACTGTTATTTAATAAGAAAACCAAAGCTATGTTTTGTATATCAGGACTAAAGTAACATTGACATATAACTCTTCATACATAGGTTACTTCACAATCAGCTATGCCTACAAGATAATATCTTAAATGATATTCTAAGTCTAACCAAGCCATTTCATCAACTCATTTTACTGTAACAACTCAGGACCTCACCCAAAAAGCCCAGTCATAAAGTATTATTTGGGTTCCTTAGCCCTATATAAGTACCCAAGATTTAGCCAGTGCATAGCTGATGCATGACTAAACACGCCCCCACAAGACCTCACCTTTACTACTTCAAAATTAATAGATGTACCCAAATCCTAATCTAATCTCCATCTTTAGCTCTGTTCTAGATTAAGTCGTCTCTAATCTCTTTGTCTACTGATGGACCTGAACATCAAATCTGATATCAGACGCATTAAACTTTTCATAATAGTGGCATAGTACTTGCAATAGCCTAACCATACAAGGAGATCTAAGTCCTCTCTTCGAGGTTCGCTGTCTTGGCACCAGACTCCATACTAGTATCATCCTATTATAATGTTAGTACAAGGTACGGTATTATAAGGTTCAACATATTGAGTGTCAGTATGGGACAGCACCGCATACCAGTTTGGTCTTGATAATTTGGCATGATAAGGTATGTCTAGTACAGTACCAATCCGTATGGCAAACCTTGGTTGAAAATAGCCCAAATAACAGCATCTAGTGTCAACTACCCTTAGGTGGTGGGGCATCAGATAGTGTTTCATACTAACCTTATAATTAGTGCCTACCATGCAGACCATAAAAGTCCTAAAAACTATAATGTGTTCCTACATATGTTTCTGTGTGTGGCCGTTTAACAAGCTAGTCTGTGGGTAGAACTCTAAAGACTGCAGCATTTTACAACAAAATACTAAATTTCAACGTTAAAACACATTTTTCTTATTAATTTAAAAGAGTAGTAAAAAAAGGGTGAGTGTAGAAAAGTGATTAATCTATGTGGTCATAACTGTGATCATGACCATAGGTCCAAATAATAACCACCACGAGTGGTTTTCTAGTCCTCAACTAACATAGCTCTTCAGCTATTACATCTCACCATCTGAAGACTTCTCCACCTATCATCTCTCATAAACAACCACCTTGGGTTACAAATTTCCATGTAACAAGTCAGTGAGACTGGGTTTATGGGACGGGACACGAATTTGCATTTCAACTAACTCAAAAATGGTAGCATATTACATGGATATCACAGCCTTTGTAGGGAATAAGAAAAATTATATAGTTCATGATCTCTATTAGCTTTATGTATTTCAAAATGCTTGTGAGTAATTTGACATGAAAAAAAAAATCCAAGAAAACTCCAAATTGGAATAAGTATAAAATCAAAATTCAAAGTATTAAGAATTTAAGATATAAAGAAGCTGAACTTTCTTAAATTCCTCATTTGATCTGTAAACAGCTTCATGCCCAGAACCAACTCTCCCAGAGGGCACAGAAGTGAAGAAGGGTGAGTCACCCAATAAACAACCATCCAACATACAAACAGGTGGCTTGAGAAAAACTTCGACATCAGAAGATCGTGCAAATTGAGGAATTTTTGTATCAAGCTTTGTGGAGACTATGACAGTCCTTGATAGTTCAGGATCAATCTGCATCAAATGAGGAAACAAGATATGAACTCCAAATTTAACTCAAATGATAGGAAGATTGAATTCATAGTGCAATCAATTACTGATCAGTCTGCTAAAAGCAAGGAAGCAGTTAACAAAAATGAGAAGCATAAAGTGCCAAAAAGAAACTATACTAACTTGCATAACTATTCTCCGTGTAGTGGCATTACTCCAATCACTGCAATCTTCAAGACATAATATGATGAACTCTTTATGCTGCATCTTAGCACGCACAAGTGCCTCCACTGCACGAGCTTGCCCCTGCAAAGACTCCAATCAAGAAAATTAATATAGTGAGTAACATGTTGGCTGATGAGGTCCTGTAAATCCAACTTCTTGGTTTGACTGTTAAAAAAAGGCATAACCTTAACATCCATGAACTTAAGCTCCAGCCTCTAGAATTCAAGATCAACTCCATGGGAGGCAGATTATTAGTTGCAAAATAATTAATTAAAAAAATAAAGATACAAACTCGGGTGTACTCAAATTTTGATTCAAAGAAAAAAGACAAGGCTGATCTTCTAAGAGTCTAGAAAGGGGAGATATTATATGCCAAAAAAGGGCATGCCATAAATAGAAATTAAACAGTAACCTGAATGAAAGTTATAGCGATGAAAAAAACATGTTCAAGTTTGCATGCTAAACTGAGAAACAATTGCTAGAGACACATATTGTGTCGAATATAGAGAAAGGAACCATAAATAACTATCTCCGTAACTTCTGCTTAGTAGTTCTCCCAGTTGTCATTCTTACATTGAATAAAAAGAAGTTTCTAATCTATAATAACCATAACAATCAAGCCTTTTCCCAACTATTTTGGTCAGCTTTATGGATCTTCATTCACCAAGTATCCCTGCCACCTTTGAAGTTATTCCAAGTTCCTCTATATCCCTTCTCACAACCTCCATCCATGTTATCATAGGTCTTACCCTCTTTTCCTTACAAACTTTAACACCAACCAAAATACCCTCCTTACTAGAGCATTCTTAGATCTTCATCATACATGTACATATCATTTCGATTAATTTTCTATCACTTTGTGCTTAATTCATACAACTTTTATAGTTTCTCTAATATTTTTATTTTTTATTTTACATTTTCTAATTTTACTATGCATCCATCTTCACATTCTCATTTCCACCACACTCAACTCATTTGTATATGCTTTATTTATTATCCAGTATGCCATATAACATATCATGTCTTACTCTTGTTCGATAAAATCTTTCCTTAAATCACTAAGGTATGCACCTACGACATGATATTGTAGATGCACCTCTCAACTTAATCCAACTAACTCTCAATCTATTAAATCTGTTGTGAGGATCAATGTGGGCATGTGTTTAGTCCCACAATGGTTATACAAAGTCAAGGAACTCAACTACTACCTTCTGGCAAACTTTTTAGATGAGGTCCTGAGTTATTACACATGATATCAAAGGAGACCTGGCCCATGGCCTATACAAACTTGGGGACACCGCACCATGGGTCCATTGAGGTTAACCATGGGTTGATAATGGCATTTATGATTAAATTCGAATGGATTTAGATCCTTAGCCCGACGAAAATGCCAGGACTTAAATAGGGGAAGTATGTGAGGGTCTTGCAAATATGGATTTAGTCCCACACTGGCTATGGACTGATAGATCTTTTGTACTTATAGAAGGCCATGAAACCTAAATAATATCCATCAGCTATCCTTTTTGGATGAGGTCTTAGGTTGTTATAAATTACATGAATACCCATGCAGGCATATGTTTAGTCTCACATGGCTATGCATTGGATAGATCTTAGTTACTTATACAGAGCTAAGGAATCCAAATAATACATTCTGACTAGCCTTTTGGATAAAATCCTAGGCTATTACAAATGATATTAGAGCGAATTTGACCTATGGCCTATGTGGACTAGGGAAGACTATAACACAGGTCCATTGGGGCTAACCACAGGCCGATCGTGGTGCTTGTGATTAGATTTGAATGAATTTGGACCCTTAGTCTGATAATAATATCCGGACTTAAATAGAGAGAGTATGTAAGGACCTATGCAGGCATGTGTTTAGTTCCATATCAGCTATGCACTTGGTAGATCTTGGATATTTGTATAGAGCCAAGGAATCTAAATAATATCTTCCAGCTAGCTTTTTCAATGAGATCCTAGATTATTACAAATATCTTCATCTATCTCCCTATCATTTTGTATAATATATCTTATATGATGAAGCTGATCATTTTGTGATATCTCTTGGTCATTAATCATAATAATTATCATATTTTCACTTTCATTCTCACTAAGTTCACATTCCATTTACTCTATTTTTGTTCTACTAATCTTTAAACCTTTATCCTCTAATGTTTTCTTTCATTAGTCTAATTTAGTATATAATCTAGGCTTCTTTTCATCAATCAACACTACATCGGCCATAAATAACAAATACCATGGTGCATCTTCTTGATATCACTATTAGCAGTAACTTTATCCATAATGAATGCAAATCCACAATAATTGGAAATACGCTTACTGTAACTAGTATCTCCTGACACTTATCAATGGCCAGCATACACGCCTTCAATTATTTTAGCACTCTATTTATGTAAACCCCTTTTTTCTCAGATCCCACCAAATTACTTTTGTTATTACCCTATCATAAGTTTTCACTAAGTCAATAAAGACCAGACATAAATTAAATATCCCTCATTGTTTTACAAATTGTTAAAATTAGTGGAGAATCTTCCTTCACCAAAAGACTTGCAATCAGGTTATGATCCTTACATATGCTTTTTTTCATTCCTTATTTATTTTCTTCTATTCTAGCCGTTGGCTTTGGTTTAAATCTGCAAAATAAGAGGGGCACTATGGAAACATATGAGTCCTATAGAATGTTGTTAGGTTCCTTTTTTCCTTTGGTGGCTTAAGAAAGGAGTAAAAGAGTATCATTGGGGTTTAAGGGCTAGGGCATGAGATTAAATTCAAGTGTTTTGTTGTACCATTTATCTCAAATTTTCTCATAGTGAAAAGATGATGGGAAGATTTTTTTCCTTCCAAAGTGGAACCACATGTCTCTATCAATGTCTACCATCTCAACCTATATCACCCCTTACCAATTGTACCATATCATACCGGTAAGATATCAGCATGACACCGAGGTTTAGTTGGTATGAGCCAAGCCAGTCTAAACCAAGCAGAATTGTTTTATACCATCAGATTTCGGATAATACCATGGCTGGAAGAGAGAAAATTGGTTGGAACTTGCCTACCATAGTGGTAAAGTACTTGTACAATTACCAGTTTGTGGACCTTGGTCTCTATCCTAGTCTATGTCTGACTGTTTATTACTTCCTTATTTTATTTTCAACTCCTACTCATATAAATTTATATAAAGGTCAACAAACCGACCTATCTTTCCTCTCCCTCATAGATCAACCTCACTTCCGCTCTCCTTCCCTAATGGATATTAATCTAATTTATTCTGACTAGATGTGCACATATAAATTTTCCTTTTACAATTACATCATCACATTAAGACACTTCAAAATGCAGAAATCTAGCCTCATTATTAAGCAAAAGCATTGCAGAGTCTCAAATTTATGAAATTGTCTCGTGATATCATTACCCAATATCAATATGTATCAATAAAAATGAAATGTTGCAAGGACCAGCTAACTGAAGATATGCTGCTCTTCTGAATTGCAGCTTTATTAAATTCCAGAATCAGCTGTTAGCCACCTATCATGAAATAACAGAATAGATGGAAGAATATTGAGGCAGAAGAAGGGAAGGGTGTCCATGCAAACTTATTTCAAGAGGAAGCTTCTATTACATTTCAAGATATGGGTTACAACAACATACAAAACAAGCATCTTTAGGTACAAATTTGTAAAGCTGGAATGTTAAACTATAATTTGAATCATAATATACTCAAGCATATCAAGCAACTCAATGAGTCAAACTGCATCAGGTAATAGTATTTGATGAATTAACAAAATGCAACAACAGCAGCACCAGCATACCTGCAAAATTCGATTCTTTCGACCTGGTGCAGGAATGATAAGACCTGGAGTGTCTATTATGGTGAGATTTGGACAGTATTTGTACTCTATTTTGATAATGATTTCTTTCTCTGAAAATTGACAGGGGTCACTCTCCAGCCTCATGTTTTCAGCTTCAATATAAGCCTACAAGCAATTAAAAATGGAACAAAAAATTAATAGAGGTAATTAACAGGCACAGTAGGACTGCATCTTCTACTCATGATAAGCATTTAAGGAAACAGATGAACAATAACAGAATGTAGAGTTAAATTGCTCCAGTATAAGTATTTAACCAATTAGGTCCAACCAAAAATTGTCACCAGCCCTAATTACATAGGCTTGCATAAGTCAGGTATTTTTCATCCCTTAATTAATGTGCCATTGTACAACAATGTATCCCCCTTCTACTGCATTCAATGCAACAGCAAAGATGCATTGCAGAGTCATTTACCACATCCATAATGATTAAATAGCAAAGTGGAAGACATTCTTTTCTAGAAGGCATACATGCAGGAATAATTTTCAAACAGCAGTGTCAGTTTCCACAGTAAGTAAAAAACAAGTGTAACATGTGAACCAATTGATGTAGAACTTCAACATCTAATGTGAGCAAAAATGAAGTGATTTCTATGGAAGCAGTTAAAAACGAACCAAAAATAAAAAAACTGCAGCGGGCAATTTCAAAATCTAATCATGAATCCTAGAAAAATCACGTCATATATTCAAGAAATTCAGATAACAACCCAATTTTCCACTTGCTATGAAGAAAACAATCAGTTTTTATTGCTTGATATTTGAAGGGTTTAATCAACTCTTAAAACAAGTTAACAACAATGTACAGTTTCAAATAGTAATCCGGAACATCAGACGTATCACATTATATCTCTAATAAACCCATGAAACAATCCAGTTTTTCCCTCAGAAAGAAAACAATTTAACTTTGTTACTGCAATCTCATGGGATTGAACAAGTCCTAAAAAAAGGGTCAAATACAGTAAACAATTTCAAACCCCTTAATAACAAGAAATGGAAATGTATGTGGTGTATTTAAGGAGATGCAGATAGCGATCCGATTTTACACTCAGAAAAAGATATAAGTCAAGTTTTATTGATGAAAAATTGAACGGTTCAATCAACTTTCAAAAAAAAAAAAGGCTTTACGGTGAGCAATTTCCAAACAAGATTGTGAACACTAGGAGATGCACGGTATGCATTCAAGCAAGTCTCATCGCAAACATTAGAAAGTTAACTAAGATGAAAAATTTAAAACCCTAGCAATGAACATCAGAAAATGCACATTGTTTATTTAAGAAACCCAGATAAGAATCCAATCTTTTGGCTCAAAAACTAGATAAAATTTCAATCCGTTGCTGGATGGTGAAAGGTCCCATCAACACCTCCCAAATTTTTTTGAACTTTTGTAATTAATATACCTTCACATTAACACCAAGAGATGACTCGAAAAACATCAATCACTTTTTAAGATAATCTGCGGTACGTTCTTCGTTCATGGAGAGAGTTGAGAGGATCGAGTTAGGCCCCTTTCTGTAGAATAAAGAAGCAAATATTTGGGGAAAGAGGAGAAAGAATGGAAGGAACCTGGATCTCGGCGAGGGACTTGAAGTGGGCGATGGCGGGATCGGCGTCGGAGACGAGGCGGCACCGGGGGAGCTCGCAGGTGGGGTTGTACTTCATGTGGAGCGTGATGGGGCGTCGGGTCTTGGTGCCTCCGCCGACGTGGTTGAACTGGAACCCCATGAGGGCCTCCACGAGGGCGCTCTTCCCGTCGGTCTGGTGCCCTACCACAAGCACCGCCGGCGCCTCGAACGGAGTCTCAAACTCCTGCGCCAGCCCGTGGAGCTCGTTGTACGCCTCGTACAGCTTCCCCGACGACGCCCACTCTTCCTCCTCCTCCTCCGCCTCCTCGGCGGCAGCAAATTCCTCTCCTCCGCCTTCGCTCCGGTCGACGGGGCCCTTCTTCATCCTGTCTGGTGCTTCTTGAATTCTCTCGTTCGCTCGCTCAGTGTTATGAAACCTTGGATGCGAGTGGAAGCGATAGTGTCTCCGGGCGGGATAATAAACGAGGGTCTGAGAAGCGACACATCACACGTGAGTGCGTGCCAGGGTTTTGGGAATCGGGTTTTGCAGCGACATTCCACTTCAGGAGAGTCCGCAGCAGATATTTCTATGCGCGCATGGTCTTGCCTGCCTTCATCGTATTCTAAAACGCATGCCCATTCGTATATTATAATAATAAAGAATTGATTTGACATAGAGAGGAATTTAATCTAATGCTTGCAATGAAATTTTTCTGCAGCCAAACGTAACAGCTACATCATCAAGAACAAAAACCTGCACCTGAAATGCACCAGGCAAATTTGTTGCTCAAGAGATACGTACAGGCTCTGTCTTGACTTGACTTTGGGCTGTTTAATCATGAAATCATTATATACAATTCTGAGCTTTGTTTAGATAAACTAAAAAACATTCTTTGAGGTTTGCCCACCACCAGTTAGTAATTTCTTGACAACAGATGATGACTTCCAAGGACTAATTTTTTAATTGACCAAAACGGTTCTGAGAAGGAAAGGGCTCGTCTTTAGCGACTTTCTTGAGATAGTTGACCGCGCCGGGGCTTCATTGTATCGTGATCTGTGACTGTGAGGGAGGAGGGAAAAAAAAACTAAAAGGCTGCATCGCCCACTCCAGGCCACAACACTACGGATGTATAATGGCATTTAATCAAAAGAATATCAAACACAAAATCTTAGATATGTAGTTTACTATAGAACTATGGAAGCCTTTGCCATAATCGGCCATGGAGCAGGAGTATCAAAATGATGCCACAAAGTTGGCTACCAAGCTTTGGATACTTCTTTTCCAGGATTTTTTTCTCCCAAAGAATGATACGAGTACAACAGGCTAGAGAGTAGGCGGCCCCTGAACAGAGAATAGAACAATCAATTATACAAGTTTCTGAATAAAATATGTGGAGCACAAATAATACATAAATAACCAGCAATGATCTGAAGCCCGCCACCGCATTTCTTCATGTGACCAAGCAAAAAAATTCTTCTTATTTGGTTCCAAAATCTTCCTTGTGGGACTGATTGAAAGAGCTCATCTAGTGCGCAGCAGCGATTCAACTTACGCCAGGCATGGCAAGACATCCCATCTCAAGCAATCTGGGCAGTATCTGAAAGGCCACAAGGAACACAAGCAATTACAGATGCGTACGTACCCATATGGAAGTTGATTCCAGATTACAACTACAAAGTTCTTACCTCCCCACATCTGGCATTGATCTTTAAGGACACAAAATCATCAGCCCTTGTCTCACCTATGTTGATAATTGCAATAGGAGCACCCGCTTCTTTCGCAGCTCTGCAGTTAAAAAATTGTTGAGCATGATTATAGGTCACTGGACTAAAAGAAAACACGGTGCAAAAGAATTACATAGCTGAAGATGCATTTACAGAATAATCAATCCTTCAAGTTTCCAAGTAGCACACAATTAAGAATCAACAATAAGAAGACATGAGTAGGTAGCACATAAACCAGAGTCCTGATCCTCCACGGTGCATGCTTTGCACCACACAGGGGTATACAACCCTCAATAATCGCTACATCATCCATCTTGGAGACGAATTCACTCATCTTGAGAATAGAAAGGGTCACGTTCGGTGCCAAACACAGTACATCGCAAGGATGAGCAACAGCCATCCATATCCAAGATGGGACGACATGATGGTTATTTAAGGCTGTACAGCCCTCTGCAGTGCAAGACGTGCACCACAGAGGATCCCAGCTTGACAAACCAAAGTTTGACACTGCTTTTTGAGCTAGAATGGTGGGGTCTAGGATGAACTCAAAGGTCAACAATCAATCTCTGACAGTGGCAGGTGCATATTCTGGGGCGCATTCATAGTGCACTCTTGCAGCTGACTCTACACTGCTGAGTTGTATGTCAAAAGTAGCGAAAAGTGCTCACTTCATCCTGAGCTGCTTTTAGTACATAGCAATCGAAACAAACATGCTTATAATGCTTATCCAGACATTAACCTATTGCAGGTTAATTTCCATAACAAGCAAACAAGAATATACATAAATGACAACATGATAATTGTACCTGGCAAGTCTGAACGCAGACATGGTCATCAACGATGAACCCAGAACAAGGAAAGCATCACATCCTTTTGCAGCTTCCATTGCTTTATCTGCTCTTTCTTTAGGAACATTATCACCAAAAAATACCACCTTCAGAGATTAAGAAGAGACTATAAGACCCAGATATTTTGGTATCTATTGCATTTACAAGAAGTGTAGGTAAGGGATGATGCAATTGATATGAAAAAACTGTTGTACTGAATAGGTATAGAATATCAACAACTGATGTCAAATCATTCTAACTTCATTCTTGGAGTTTCTTTTTCCTTTGATACAATCAGACATGTTCTCATTCTCATTTTTGGGACATTGATCATAGCGAACCTATGCTCCATATGCATTGTGATAATGGTTTTTGATAGGAAAATGGTATCGGTTGAAAATGATCCTTTTTGATTCCACATTGATTTTAAAGTCACTTCATATCACAATTAAAAATGGTACAAAAGGTAGGAAAAAAGGGGACACGTATTTTCAATAATTACTACTACACAAAAGAGCTAGGTGACCTGACATTTATGCCCACGAAAATAAAAACAGCAATTGATGATTCTAGAATGAATGCATCACCTTTGTGCGTGAGATTTTCTCTTTACCCTCCCCTAGGTATAATAACCTTTGTGCCCAAAAAAAAGTTTAATAACTCTTAAACTTCAAATATTTCTGGCGCCTGGTTTCATTGCTTACCCTTCTATTATTCCAAAGTTATAAGCAAACTTCATAAAAAATGAAAAAAATTGTATACAGTGGAGAAGTATTAACAGACATTCATGCTCTAATTAAAGGAACAATCTACCAGTTATACTTCATCATGACTCTAAGCATTCTTAGTATTCAGTCAGATTTCAAGGACAGGAACTGCATTAATCTCCATGCCGGTAAAACAGAATAAGATCATAGATCAAACTGCATAGAAGTAAAATAAAAGCTATATTGGTACAAAAACATTGATGGACCAGCACATGAAATGCATTTTACTCGTTGTGCTGACATATATTAAGAACTCCAAGTAATTGTCATTATATCACTAATTATCAGATGCTTACATCAGGTTTTAGCATTCCGCCACACTGCAGGCAATCGGGAATATTAAAATCCTGTTCCCAAAACTTCTCATCTATCTCAATGTCACCATCAGGCCGTTGCTGCATGCCAAAGCTCTTGTCTGAGCCTGGATTGCTACATTCCAAGCTTTCAATTGCTGAAGCCCACTGCAGCAGATCATGATCATCTTTATCAAGTCATACATGACACCAGATATCCACGAGAAAAAAGTGAAGAAGATTATAGTACAACATAACAATGGATGTGAAACGATCAGGAATCTCTCTCAAGATAGTCTCCCAAGTTCTCTGCATAGACAAACTAGCATACTGGACACACAATTTCATGAGAAGTTTATATATTTAACCTTCTATTAATTTGTTGAAGAGAAAGCAATAAGCGGTCATACTTTAATATGTGGAACCAACAAACATAAAAAGGTAAAATCCATAACTTGCAACACAAAGTAAGTACATTAAGGAATTAGCTTCAATTTCTATATATATGGAAACAATAAAATGCAGCTAAATTATATTTCAAGTCAAGGTGGTATTAATCATCCGACCAAAGTTTCTGCAAGGAGTCAGAAGTTGCTGAAAACTTTCAGTTTTAGCGTGGTTTAAATACTGGAAGCACAACTTTTCCAAAATCAACCAGATTTGGCATCTTTTTTTTTTAGTTCTTTTTTTTCCCCTTCTGGCAGTGGTTCTCAGTAAGTTCAAGCCTCACAACAGTTTAATTAAGCTTCAATAACTTCAAAACAAATTCAGATTTAACACATAATAGCACAATCTGCCAAGACATGACTAGCTGAATTTGATAACTAAGTCCAGAAATTCTTAGCATATGTTTGGTTGGTGGTTATCTGCTAGTTAAGGGCAGGTTATCAGTTTAACCAACCAACACATGCCAAAAAGCATGGGTTAAGTTTATTCAGTTAACAACCCAAAAGCAACTTGACTTGGCCAACTTTATTTCATGTGAGAGAATGAAACAAACCACCATAGCTCTTTCTTTTCTCTGTTTTATTTTGGTGGGAAAGAGGCACACCTCATCATATTATTTAGTTAGTAGTATGGTATAGAAAATGTAGATGCAAAGGCCATGCACTCAGAATGAAATGGGTTGAAGCACCCTTTATGCAGCAAAAACAAAGTGAACACAAATGCCAGGTAGATGGAGCAATATCCTAACCTTCTAACATGAACACAAAACCAGAAACCTAATAAAAGCATTGCATGCAAGGTTTTAGCATGCAGGCTGGAGAGTGGGGTGAATGGGGGCAGTTGAGACCAAAGATGGTTAAAAAGAGGGCCGACAGGGCTGAGTGCAACCCAGGACAGCAATGCCTCCAAGCAAGCATGCTGAATCCATGATTCCCTAAAAAGATGGCATTGAAACATCCGACCAGAGGGGCACATCTGCTAAGATAGAGAGAAGCTCCACATACAACTTCATGGCACTGCCATACACCCGAGCAGATGCCAACTGGAGGAGACCAGCCCAGACACAGTCAAACACCGCACAAAGAGCGGTCTTAGCATCCAACACCAAGTCACCCATTGAGGAGTCCGACGTTCACCCTCCTTGGCCCTAGTGGACATGCCCATCCTTGCTATTATGGCCATGGTTGTCTATCACTGGTAGGAGGTCCGAAGACCATCGTGCAGCATTAGCCTCCACCAACAAGGAAGAAACAGCACGGGCATCAACATCCTAGATGCCAGATCCGAAGCGAAAGATGCAACCCTCCACACATATCATCTCTTCCCTCTCTTTACTTCTTGCATTTTTCACAACTCATCCCACTAACCTCAAGAATGTCAACCAAACAGCGGATAACTTTAACCAATGGTTAGCTGACATAGGGTTGGTAACCAATAGTTAAATCCAAGGTTTTAAATCCCATGAGACAAGAATGTCCCAATTTCTCCATGGAATGGGATGCACCATTGTCCCATTCCTTCCCGGCAGTGATCTAGATCATGTATCTCGGTAAGATTTCCTCCATCTCTCTCCCCTTTTTCTTTTTTTCTTTCTTTTTATTTCTTTTCTCTTTCCTTTCTTCTTTTTCTTTTCTTCTACCTTCCTTCTTCTTTCTTTTTGTTCTTCTTGTTTTATTTCTTTTTTACTTTTTCTTCTTCTTTCTCTTGCCTTTCTTCCTTCTTTTCTTCCTTTCTTTCTTCTCCCTTCATTTCTTTCTTTTCTTCTTCTTCTTTTCTTTCACTTTTTCTTTTTCTTCATCTTTCATTCATTTCTTTCTTCCCTTCTTCTTCTTCTCTCCCAGCATGGATGGGCTTTAAGTTCTGTCGCCCACCCCCCCTCCCCGGAGGGCATGGCAGTTTTAGTTATTGGCATCCAAACACAACCAAAATGAATTAGATTGGAATCAGTCCAATTTTTTATCTCATAAAACAAAGGATCAGCAGAGAATAAAATTCCTGTAATATTCAAATGGAAGCATTAGGACCCAGCATTTCCAAGTATATTTTGCTATTGGTGCACATCATTTTAAATGTCCTTCTAAATATTGGGCTGAAGCTTTCCAAGTTCTGGTTGGAAATGAACTAACAAACCATTAATGCTTTAGAGAATCAAGATCCAGAACTTAGTTGGACCAAAATAATGTGCCTAGCGTGCAACCTTACTGAGACCATGCAAAGAGTCCCAATGAAATAAGAATTTAAAATCCAAGTTCCCAAAGAGAGTCTTCCGTAATTAATATTAGTTCTATAAATGGAATAAGGATTCAATGTCAACACCTCTAACATAATAATGAAGACATGAAGGGAAGATGGACCTTAAAATTGGTAGTGATGATCGAGTTCCACTATTACTAAAAGAAAAATCTAAATAATCTGAGGCCATTCTTAGCCCTTAGGGACTATGGGGCAAAGAGATGAATTCATGAGCATAAGATGGGAGAGTATAGATCCTTATGCCATCAACATTGGCTATGTTCACTTACTGCTAATTGACTTCTAAAGCCACAGTAATTCCAAACTACTTTGTCTCAAAGTTTTGCATGAGACATAAACACCTTTGTTGCCGTTATGACATCTATCAATGGCTCATCCCATTCGCACTGTCTGTGATGAATTTCCAGCATTGGATGCCTGCAGTGCTTTTATTATTGCTTCATACATATGCCATTCATGGCTTAGTTTATAGATGAACCTATTTTTCAAAAAGCAACCTAGTCAACCAATTTATATCACCATCAACATATATTATGAGCTCAATTTAGTCTGAAAGTACTATATTGTCAACGGCTTAAGATCAGCAGGTTACACATCCTACATCAGACGTTGGACCGCAGAGATAATGCCAACCACTTTTTTTTCAGTGTTGCTTTTGGATTAGTCATCATGCTCTGCTTAACCGCCTTGTACCATATAGCTTGCAACCGTATCACCAGCGGCACACATGTGCAACTTCTGTGTCTTAATCACTTTTGTACCTCCAATGGTCATAACCACAAATTAGTGGTTGAACTTTTCTAACATTCTCTGCGCAATTTTTTGGACCAGGCACCTTGGCTTCCGTTTTCCAGATGTTCTCTTACCTTTATTTGGTATTACCTATATTTTGACTTCATGTCTTATCAGCAGATCTACTGTATCTGGCTTGTTTTTCATTGCAAACTCTTAATGCATGGTCCCCAATGAGTTTGGAGGAAAGAGGGTGTTAGAGAACACATACCAACTTATCATATGGCATATATATGACTATTAACATCTACATGTTCAGTTTGCTGTGCACTTATTAATATTTTATTTTTTTTGATGTCTATAAATGGATTGGTATTGTAGACCAAGATATACATTTGAAAGACATTTGGGAATGCTATAAAGTTACTCCATAACTTCCAAGAGAATGATGTAAAGCAAAATACTGCACCTTTGGATTGAGGATCTTCACTTGGTCTTGAAATAAATCTCGGTTAATGGAATAGCCACATTGCAAACATACTACAGTATACACAGTTCCATGCAACTCAAGTGGGTTGTTTCCAGCACGATGATGCAACCTAAAATATGACTGCATGTGCATAAGTACTAAGATACCCAAGATATCATGACATACATGTAAAGAGAGGGAAGGAACCTCTTGCCTGTCAACATTTTGTGTAACCATATAATTGATTCTACCAACTTTTTCCAAAGATGCTAGAGCACGATGGGCTGCACTTGGCTGTGCTGCAGTAAATCTTCTCCATCCAGCATAGCTCCTAGCCCAGTATCGCCTGCGGGCACGGCTTGAGCGGACAAACTCCTGTTTTCCATAGGTTTTGTTACAACAAGAGTACAAAAATAGAAACTACACAACAAATGATTAGACAGAACAGAAAAGTACCGGGCATAAATTCATGAAAATCCGTTCAAAGTGTGCCCAATGGAAGATATTGATCAGTTAAACAAAATTAAAATGCACATTATTTCAGCTTGGCTTATCAAACACAAGAATCACAAAGCCTTATGCTGGTTGGTTTGCTCATTCCAATCATAGATAAAGGTAATTTTAAGATTCACAGAACTCCTAAAGCTAGCATGCATAATTTCATTACTTCTCAGTTCATCTCCACTAACTATGAAATTCTAATGATGAACTATATTCATAACCTCATCAAGACAGTTCCAAATAGGTGATGGGTATTAATATCTGCCTCCAGGCATTCAACCCTTAATCGTGGATCCACAAGGGTGGTTTGCCAAGTTTGTGCAGTCACATTGTGTTATTATCAGCTTAAGTAATTTCACTTTTGTCTTTGTTTAAGTAACACTAAAATAATTATCCAGGCATGTGATATACATGTTTTTAGAAAAAAAAAATATCAGAACAACTTCTAATATCTACCTTTTCATTGACAAGTACTGTGAAGAAATATGAAGAACTTGCACATCTTCTATATGAAACATGAAAAGCTTCCTAAGATGATGTTTGCTGTCTAAATTATGGACAAACATTAGTATACACCAAATTTTCATGAAAAAGGAGATCATGGAAATGTATACTATAGAGCCGTGCTTAAAAAGAAATTTGTTAACCAATATAGATCAGTGGTTGACTGATTGTAATCTAAACAACATCAAACAGGATCTCAACATTTGTCACTAACCTGATGTGTAATAGGTTTGAAGCCAGAACTGTAAGCTCCATTGGGACTGCCATGAGACAAAGTTATAGTTAGTGTACTACAAAGAAATAAGAGGCCAAGTGAGCATTGAGAAAGCTAGGCAGTTACACGTAAAGAGGATTTCATACCTTCTATAATCAGGAATCCCAGACTCTGTGCTCATTCCTGCTCCAGTCAACACCATAAGCTTGCGCCTGAGGCAATTCATTGATAATAAGAGATAAATTGCTTAGCAAGTTAGCATGCTACCAAAGAATCATTGAAGATGCAATCTATTTCTGAATGTTTTCATCTGCTTCCTCATCATTCCAGATATAGTTACAGAAGGTTCACAAATTGAAAACCTACCTCTGATCAAAAAATTGATACAGAAGGTTCACATCTTTAGTGCTTGGAGGATCTGACTCAGGAACTATCTTCTTTTCCCTTAAAAATTGAAGATAAGATTTATTCTGATCTTTTGCTGTGGTTTGAGAAGTAGAGTGACTGCATTTTGCAAGTAACTGCCTTATGGAGAACTGAAAAGGAAGGCCCTTCCTTGTTCTGCTGCAAACCAGATCATACTTCAAACTAGATTGCATGGTAGCCATGTGAAGGTGACACCCTGACAATTGATAAACCAGTGAGTTTTGCTTGAAATTCTTATGCAGAATAATCATGTTTGAAAAGTAGTCATCATTTTGAAAGTTTAACACATTAAAGCTAATCAGCAAAATTACATATAGAAACTTGCCTCTGGATACCGTTCCAAGAGCTTCTGTAACACTTACAATGATCTGCATTTCAAAAGGGACTAAATGAATCAGTTAGATAAGGCTAAATACAACAGAAACATATTCTTATGATGCTCAGATGTACCATACAACAGCATCAATAAAAATGTGAAGATATGTATGCTAGGTGTTTATTAGTTTGTAAAAAGTCAGCCCTATAAACAACATGAACATGACATGAAAGAGATGCACAAAGCATAGGTTGATTCAGTTTCATGGCTGCAGAAGCAGCAAGTTGAGTTTATTCTGATACAAACAATATTCAAATTCCAGCATGAATTATTTATTTCTCCCATACTCATGTCATGGCTTTCAATTGTGCTATGCTTATATGAATCTAAACCCACCAAATTGTCTTTAATCACCATATCAAAAGGTCAGAAGAAAAGAGAAAATGTTGTGTTGGGTGATACCAAAATCACCACTTAGCCCATTTTCTTGGCCCACATTGCTTGGGATGGTTTGGGCTTAAGTGGGGTATATTGAAAATCCTTTACAAGGACAAAACTTCACAAGAGAGGTCTGATAAAATATCTCTAATTCAATCCAAGGTTCCAAGCAAGAACAAAGGGCTCTTTCTTGGCAAGAAGAAAAAAGGTTTTGGGAGGTACTCTCTTGTTCTCTCTGGTTCAAGTTCTCATTATCCAAGGCTATTGGAGGTGTACTCAAGGTGTTTCATGGTGGATTCTCATCATTGGAGGTGTTATCCTAGAAGGATGGAGCTTGTAGAGAGGTGTCCATTGTGGTGGTGTTGTACACTTGTACCAAAGCTTGTATGGGAAGTAATCTCTCCAATCCATTGTACTCCTTCACATTGTTAGTAGATTTTGGTCTCCTCCATGCCCCTGGATGTAGCCTCGAAGTGGGTGAACCACTTAATTTGTTGGTGTCTTCTTCTTGTCTTGTGTGTTCTCTTTTCCTACACTTTCTACCACATATTTGTGCACATTTTGTTTGTTCGGCACGGTTGCATCTAGGATAGTGTCGTCTTGTGCCTCCAGTGAGCTGGTTCATAACAATGTCATGGTATCTTTTCCACAACAATGTTGAACCACTATGAACTAGATCACTGAACGAACAAGATGACCCGATCTTAGCTACAGAAAATACAAGCAAATAATGGTATGCTATATACATACATACATACATACATACATATATGTATATACATATGTACATATGTGTGTGTATATATATATATATATATATATATACACACACACAATACAATACACATATGTATTGTATTGTATATATACAATACAATACAATACATATGGTTCATAATCAATAGAACAGCATACAATACACAGACTCATCAACAACAGTGACTATGGCAAGATCAAATGTATCAAATTCATCAGCCTCACCACAGTACTATATCTTTTAACTCGTTCTTTTTCTCCTTTCCTATTTATCTGCACTTTACATAGAAATAAATCCAGAGTTTCTCCAAACTGCAGGACATAAGGGTAAAAAACATGTCTAAGGGAGTTCAGAAATCTAACTCAACCTAAATTCAAGGGTATGCAGTCCAGAAAAGAAGCCATGCCAGGCTTCATCTTTTCAGGGCCAATTTTTCTCTTATATTCCACCACGCTGATTAGATAGAGAATTTAAAAAAAAAAAAATCAAAGCATTGGAGCGAGCCTGAAACGAACGTTTAATGGCACAAATCTTGGCAAGACCATAGGTCATCTACAGAGTTCCATTCACAGCCAACACCAGGTGAGAAGTGATGCTTCGATTTGCTAAAGAGACTTGCTGGAAACCAAAAAATAAAAAATCTGACTTCCCACACCAAAAGAGAAGGAAATGTTTGGTTTGAAATGGGTTTTATGACCCAAGCATTGGCTGATAAACAAATAAGTCACTGAACTTCCTGAGAACGTTTGGACGATCATCCATGGCTCGCTGAGAAGAGAAGCTACAGGAACCCAAACAGTCCATCAAGAAAATGAGCTCATCAAATCCTAATTTATGAGCAGGCTAACTCGGAACATGGAAAAAGGACTAGCGCACACAAATTCATCGCAAGAAACGATCATCAAATACTTTGATTTTCGCCTGGGTTTACATTTATAACTTACCCTTTCTTCCAGGACTGCCTTATAACACATCTCATAACAATTCGGAATCAAAACTTGTGCTGAAACCTCGAAGGATCGAGTTGATACTCGAAGAGAATCACAACAACCAAAACAATCCAAAAAACTCCGTAAAGATTAAGCTCTATCAAGCCCTAAGATTCAGAGCCCTAACAATATAAGGAATAATGATCGAAGAGAAAGAGCAGCTTACGATCGGGAAAGGGCGGGGCGCGGTCATCACCATGGCCAAGGGGGAGGGGGACGTGGGAGATCGCAGGGGTGGGCGGAAGGCGAAGGCGGTGGAATTAATGTCGAGACGCTAGTGGTCTCAGGGAAAACAAAACTCGCATTCCTCGTGGCCGTCGTTGCTACCATTTGCTGATCACGAGCCGGTTGGTGGTGGGAGCTCTCTGTCGTATCGCTCCAGCAGCTACAACTTTACGGGCGACCGAAATTCCAAGAAAAAAAATAGGAGTGCCTAAAAAGCCGCAAATCTGTCAGTTAACCCGCGACCCGATCCTCCCTCGGAGAGGCATGGGCCGGCTGCAAATATCGGACCCGTTCCACATTTTCGGTTCGGATGGGTCCATTTTGGAACTACCTGTTAGTTATTCGATCTGGTCTCATTTGAAATAGGAAAAAAATGTTCTGAGCAATTTCTTCATTTTTCTTTCATTAAGAAAAAATTTTTCGAATTAGTCTCATCATTTTAAGAGATGATAACCTTTGAGATTATTAGCCTCTCGAAGGGGATGGAGGTTTTGCATAAACATTAATTTAAGAAGTTTTGGTCATATTAGTAAATAATTTTATGGTAATCAAAATCTAATTTTATTTAGAAATTAGAATAAGTTTTTTCATGAACTTTATTGGTAATAAAGATGAATCAAGATTCGAATCAATCAAGATCTAAATATTTTGAGTTGAGTCCTAATCATATATGACTAGATCTACTAGGTCTAAAATATTTTTTATAGATTGGAGATAATCTTTTTCAATAATTGAATAAATTATGTGTGATCCAATATCAAGGCTCATTCATGAAACTGAATCATGTTGGGATTATGTGATCAGACCTATTTATAGCCCTATGAGAGTGCCCAAAGCATCACCATTCAAAAATAATATTTTATTATCTTAAATAATATGTTTTCATGCCCCAGATAAGCTATTATTGATAGGCTATTATTTACCTCAAAATAAGTTTTCAAAAAATTAATATTAAAATAGTAATTAAAATAATGGTTCTTATATTGCTGTTTCAACGAGAAATAATAGGTAATGCTAAAAATAATTATGGCTATTATAATGGCATTATAACAAAAAATAATGGATACTAATGATTAAATAATGATATTTTTTTATTTTTGTTAGACAAGATAATATATTTTTTAGACCATGCAAGCATTTTTTTTTTATAAAGAATTTTGAGAAAAATATTTTAAAATTTAAAATAAATATTATTTTGTTCAAAAGAAAGTCCAAGTGAAAATAATAATCATTATTTGCACTGCAATAATTTATTACAATGGACAAGTCTAAGAAGATATAGCAGCTACTATGTTTGTTGTATTATTTATCTCAATATTGTAAAAAAAAGAATGGCTAGAACTATGTTATGATATTATTTAAAATATAATTTACTCACAACCTTATGGTATTAAATATTTCTATTCAGAAAGAGCAAAGAAAGAGAGATAGAGCCCGTTACTCAAAGCAAGATTATATATGCAGTTGTCTCTATATTCTATAATATCTATGCTATATTATTAAATAAGAAAGATAAATATTATTTTAGATCGATAAGAATATCCTTACATGTATTAATGAATATTTACACAAAAAATATTATTAAATTAAAAACATAATCCACGTTTGTCTCTCTCATCTATATGGATTTTAGACTTAAAAAAAAAAAATCTATTCCCATGTCTTATTCAAATCCCTAACTCATCGACCTTATAAAAAATTAAAAAATAAATAAAAGAATCCATATTTTTTAATCGACATATTTTGTCTCCCTTATGTCCCAATGCCTTTATTCTTTTTATTAATTTAAACATAATGGGCATCATTTTTTTCTCTTTAAAAAAATGGAGCGAGACCCATCCTCAAACTTCATATCAAAAAGGAGAGTTGTAATTATCACGACAAATTCTACTTAGTATATGATTATCTCAAATTGAATAAAAAAATATCAAATATTTTTTTTCATATATAAGCAAACTTTTGCAAGCTCTCCAATTAATTATATTTGAAACAAATTGAAAGTCTGTATTCAATTATTTTAATTCTTATATCTTTTGAATAGATGATTAATCTTTTTTTTTAAATAACTAATTTTTTTAAATTGATTAATCGTATATAAATCTAAAATATGCCGATCATGATAGATCTTGTCGGACAACAATACTCCAGCTATCTATTAATTTATTCTGTAATCTATTATGATAAAATACTAAACTTAAGAACTAATCTAAAATCAAAAATCCTGAGACTATACACAATCAAATGATATATACAATCATAGATGAAGCAATGACCCAATAAATCTAGTTCTTACCTTTTAAAGAAAATAAGATGTTGATTTCTTTTTAAGAGAAAGGTGGGTTTCAATGATTTATAGTAAAGAGATAATTGCAACTAAGAGAAACAAAGAATGAGAAAAAAAAAAAAAAAAAGACCAATAGGAGCCCAATTCTTTTAAGATCTTAAAATTCAAAGAGAAGAATTCAAAAACCACAATCCACCTATTAAAAAAATGATGGAGAATATTTGTGCACAAAAGATAGAACGAAAGCTACAAAATAGAGCTAATTCATATTAATTTGGGTAAATTTCAGATCCAGCCATTTTTACCAACTGTACCTGCCTAATGGGTTGCATTCCCATTATTATTTTCCAAGAAGCAGGACAATATTTTACTTTCATTATGTGTTAATATTTTTTTTCGCAAATTTCAGTGGACAAAGAGGTAGCTGCTGCTCTTATTTTTTTTATTTTATTTTCCCCCCGGAACGTTTAGCTTCGGCTCATCCAACTACCAATGATACCCCTGCCGGAAACAACACTTCTCTGGTACTCGTATCCCAAAAAAGTCGGCATATTTACCCATAAAAAAAAAAAAAAAAATCGGCATCAGAAAAACCGACGCAGTAAACAGCAAGTCAGCAACCCGGGAGCGGGTGGGTGTGGGCCACCCGCTATGCCGTCACCCACCCCACCCCACCCCTGCCCGCTAGTGTACTCGCGCCAATCCTTTCAACATCTAAATCCAATCCCTCTTTTTTCTCTCTTTTTCTGATCCCCCAGCTATCGACCTCCAAACTCTATTCTGGATCCCATCTGTTGTCTTGTTTGGAGCTCAAAACCGTAATCACTCGGTTATCAGAAACCCTAGTGCCGAGGGTTTTATTGTGCCTATAATTATCTTGAGCTTGTTAGATTTCTAGGGTTTCATCCCCGTTCTCTCGTAGTTCTCCTTCTTTGTTTGGTACCGGACGCCGCCGGCGGATATCCTGCGGCAAGCGGCATCGTCGCGTGAGGTCGAGGTCAGTGAGTCATTTTTCCCTGCTAGTTTTGTTTAATGCGAGTAGTAAGTTAGATTGATCATTGTTCGTGTAGCCATTGATGAATTGGGTGATCAAGCTTGCAAAGAATCGAAGAAAGCTACTACTGATCGATCCCATTCGAGAAAATGATTTATAGAATTAAAAAGTAGTGGAACCCGAGGGATTAACCTTGAAGCCACAAGAGAGGTTGTAGCCCTAATGGAGCTCAGCGTTGGGAATGGGAAGCTAATGACTTTGTTAATGTTTTGAGAATAGATTTGGGTGTATAAGGGTTGAATCGAATGGATTTGGGCAGATGAGGAACCAGATATGGACCTAATTACCTCCAAAGGGAAAAAAGACAAAAAAGTAAACAATGATTTCGAAAGATGATGTAACTCAAAAAGAGGTCTCTTTTTTGTTGTTATAGTAGATCAAGATAAAAATGTGGTGTGTCAGAAGATTAAACTGCATCAGAAATTGAATTGCTCTAACGGAAAGTTACTGGAGATGAGAAGAGACGTTAAATTGAAACAAAAGAGTCACACCTCAAATACTATTGTTTTCTGGTGATGAGCAAGCCGCTTTCTGGATATCTTATCTGTTCTTGTAAAGTTTGCTGTCAGAAGGCTGTTCTGCTGATTGAGTTCATGGGATAGCACTAAGATGCCAAATCAAGCCCCCATTCGCAGGTCCACATTTACTAAGAATTTTTTCTTAGCACTAGAAGTTCGGTGCATGGCTTGGAATTTGTGGCAGGCCTTAAAAGAAATTCTGAAATACGAAACCATGGTTGAATCAATAAGAGGAAATGTAGGAGAAAAGTGTGTGGGATCCACCACAAAAGGGAAAAGAGAGGCTAATCAATTATTGAAATTTTACTACCGATTCGGATCTCCATTCAGTCTTGTACCTAGATAACTCTCACAAATGTTATGATATGGACTCTCTCATATATGATATAATATAGGTATCATGTTTGGATCATTGTTGTGGCTAATTATTTCTATAAAAGAACCTTATTAAAAACCATGGCCCTATAATCATCTTCTTATGACTCAATATGCTTTGGGAACTTACATTAGGAATCAATTTACCCATGTAAGGCATATCATCACATTGCCTAACCTATATAAAAATGATGGTGGATAGACTGATAGCAAAGTGACAGTGAATTTTTCATCTTGAAGTTTGTTCAAGGATCTAAGAGGAGGAGGACTGCTAGTTAATTGAAAAAAAAGTGTGTGTGTGTGTGTGTGAGAGAGAGAGAGAGAGAGAGAGATGAAATTACCTCCAAATCAAGAAGAAAAAATTGTAAACTTCTTTTGATTAAAAGCAAAGATCTCAATCACATTCTACATGCTAAGATAATTGTATCACTTTATGCCACAATCCAATGGCTGCCGGGACCCTCAACCTCAAAAAGCAGTCTCTACCTGAAAAATTAAAATTTAATTTGTTTGGAAGTTCCGTACCAACTATTTCTAATAACCTACATAATTTCTTCCTTATACAGAAAAAAATATTGATGTCAAAATTAATCTGGTCAAAGTTGTAACCAAATCTCTAAGTTGATAGACAGCAACCATACTCACATAAAGTGTCATGAATGGCCTATAAACTTTGTTGTCAGCTTAGAATACCTTGCCTCCTAACTTTTGTTTGCTCTCATAATTTTCAACGGTCAGATAGTTATGGTGTCGACATCAAGTGGATATTGGATGAACATATTTTCTTTGGGCTCTTCCATCTTCTGTTCATTAGTGTGGTTTGCATTCTAATTAATATATCTGCATTTTTGAGAGCATATTGGTTATGATTGTGCTATGCATGTTATTGAGTTTGTTGAGGGAGAACTTAATATTAATAATATGCTTAGTAGTATAATTAAAGAACTTAATGTTAATTATATGCATGCAAAAACTGTCTTTATGATAAAAATGACAAAACTGAAGGATATAATGCAGCCCATGCTGTTGGACAAAAATTTATTCTCCAATCCAATATTAGTTAATGTTAAGCTCATCATTACATTTGTCTAGCAATTTCCTTACATTTATGTTGAATCCTAAAACATGCCTGGACTTATTCAATAGTTATATGATTGTGATGATACACATATCACTGTCTTAATAACCTTCTATTTTATTCAGTAGTTTGGGTTTTGAGTGATCACGCATTTATTTAAAAATCTCCAATCTCCATCTGAAACGTTATTTACACATATTGCATGTACTTCTTTTCCTTTAGAATGTTGACATTCTGATTAGAGCAAAATCACATGGAAGTTGTAATTTCAGGCTATTTCTCTGACTTTGAGACTAATTGATGAAGGATGTGGCAATTTATTTAGCAGCTTGAGGTCACTTTGTGACTTTTTTTACTAATATTGCATGAATTATCTACAGGTATATCCTTATGGTTCTGGTTTCAGATTCTCCATTTTTATTGGGAGAAAATAAATTTGTATGATCAAATATTTTCATTCTAGGGATTGAGAAAATGGTTTAGGGTATTTGTGTAAAAGAGAAAAAACGAAATATTGGGAAGGATGGCATGAAGGGGCAGTTGCTCAGAATTTTTCAGATACCAAACTGTGCAATATGATGAGTATGAGATTTCCAAAGCGGTATATCATTGTTCTACTAACCTTCATCAGCACAAATGTATGCTACATCGAGCGTATTGGTTTCTCAATTGCTTACACTTTCGCTGCGGATGCCATTGGTGTTGATCAATCAAGCAAGGGCCTAATACTTTCAGCATTCTACTATGGGTATGTTGTCTCACAAGTGCCTGGTGGATGGACAGCACAAAGAGTAGGAGGGAGACGTGTTCTGCTTATGTCATTTTTAGTTTGGTCTTCAACATGTGCTTTAGTTCCACTGGACCCTAGCAAGGTCCGTGTTTTAGTGCTTGCTCGCTTGCTTGTTGGGGTGGCACAGGGATTCATATTTCCCTCCATTCATACAGTGCTCGCACAATGGGTCCCACCACATGAGCGTTCCCGTTCTGTATCTCTTACAACCTCGGGGATGTATTTAGGTGCAGCTGGTGGCATGCTTCTACTGCCAAGCTTGGTGAAGTACAAGGGTCCTCAGTCAGTTTTCCTGGTCGAAGCAGCATTGGGTGCCATCTGGTCTATCCTTTGGTTTAAATATGCTAGTGATCCACCTCGTTCTGATCGTCCTATGGCAATGGCTGTTGGTTTTGGAGAGTCTTTGTTGCCTGTGACTCGGCTGAAAGATAAGATGAGAGTGCAAAATGGCGGGAATTCTCTTAATGCCTCTAAGATACCATGGAAAAGGATAATCTTCAGTTTGCCGGTTTGGGCAATTGTGGTGAACAACTTCACTTTCCATTATGCATTATATGTGCTTATGAATTGGCTGCCAACATATTTTGAGCTAGGCCTTCAGCTGAGTCTTCAGGAGATGGGATCTTCCAAGATGGTCCCTTACCTGAACATGTTTGTATTTTCTAATATTGGTGGAGTAGTTGCAGACCATTTGATTACCAGAAAGATCTTATCAGTGACAAAGACTCGTAAACTGTTGAATACTGTTGGGTTCATCATAGCTGCCTTTGCTTTGATGGCGCTCCCATTTTTCAGAACGTCAACGGGGACCGTGTTCTGCTCTTCAGTTACTCTTGGCTTTTTGGCACTAGGAAGAGCAGGATTTGCTGTAAATCATCTGGATGTGGCTCCAAGATATGCAGGTATTGTGATGGGGGTTTCCAATACAGCAGGGACATTGGCTGGCATTGTTGGTGTGGGGCTCACAGGAAGCATTCTGGAGGCTGCAAAGGCTTCCAGTATGGATCTTTCAAGCTCTGAGAGTTGGAAATCTGTATTCTTTGTTCCAGGATACCTCTGCATATTCAGTGCTGTTGTTTTTTTAATATTTGCAACAGGAGAAAGAATTTTCGAGTAACAAAACATTCCTATGGATATTTTTAATTCAAAAGTCCATTGCAAAGGTTTACCTGGAGATTTGATTTTAACTCATTTGGTACAATATTCAAACGTTTAATTTCTTTACACCTTTTTAGATTCATATGTGCCACTGTATTTTGAAACATTGTAATGAGCAAACAAAATTGAATGTCAAGATTGGAATAGTAAGCTTCTCAAGATCAAGTTTACATCTTATAATCTCATATTTATGTTTCACTTTATCACTTGCGCTCATTTGCTTGTAACTTGGGTGATGCCATTTCTTAATTAGGAAGAGTGGAGGCATTAAGTGCCCAAGGATCATATGTGTTGCTTTCTAGTGGAATGTGTGTTTTTTTTGCTAAACATCTGTATGTGAAATAAGTATGTTGGTAATTGAAGTATAGACCTATACACTGTTCAAGGTGCATGCTGGGCCACTAAGTTATTTCTGGAGTGACTCGGGTAGAATATAGTTTAATAATAGCAGCATGCATACGCAAATGCACATGGTGCTATGATTTGTGGGAACTATTTGATAGACTCCACTTGAAGCACCTACAAAGGAGGAGGAAGAGGAGTTCATTAGATAGATAAGAAAGAGTAGACACATATTTTACAGGGGTTTTCATTTAGGAGCAACAAAGGGAAGTGCATTTTATAACATAATGAGAATGCTTTTACTAATGCAGCAAATGAAATATTCAAGCGTTTTCACGCGTGACCAGGCAAAAATTGATGATGGCTTGAGCTTTGGCATTTTCTGTGCTAAAGATATTGTATGACAACTACTGAATGTTCCTTTATAAGTTGTTGGAAACATGATCATCATTCAACATGCTGACTTGTCCCTCAATTTATTGAAAATTACAGCAGGATTTGAGAAGAGTTGCGCGAGAAAAGTAGTTGACGAAAATTAAGATTCTCCCCCCTATACTCTAATACTGCAGTCTACTCTTATCGCTTCAAATTACATGTTTCTCAGTGTCCATAATTTGTTCTAAAGCCAGATCTTTGTGAGAAACCTGGTGGCCTTTTTAAGAAGGATTAGTGGCACAGTTCGTTTCTTCTTGCGTCCTCTCTTTTAAATAAAATAATTTTAGGGCCATAAGAGTGATTAGGCAGTCATGTATTAAGGTTGAGCCCCTAGGCTTTCTGATCTAAATGATTTTATCACAATATTCATCCTTCCTGTTGTTGTTTAAACATCAGAACTGACAAATCTACTGCATTCATACCATTAAGTCATCTAGTATTTGTGAGTATTGAAGAATATTTGTCTTTTGCTCCCCAGTCTTATACTTTGATAGCGTCTGAGAACAATTCTAATGTTGAAACTCTCCAATTACCCCTAAATGGATAGGTATGGCATCCTCTGACTTGATAGGATAGTAATTAATTATGATTATCAGGTGATCAACTTAGATGATGATGACTCAGGTTAGAGAATGGGAAGTATAAGTTCCACCACGGCATATGGTCCATAACAAGGTTTTAAATCCTTTGAGATGAAGATGTTTTGATTTTTTTATGGAATGGAACGCCTTACTGTCCTGTCCTATTCTATCCCAATGGCAGTCCTAATCATTCAACTCATTAGATATCCTTTGTTTTTTCTCTTTCTTATCCTTTTTCTTTTTTTCCTTTCTTTTTTTTTCTTCTTTCCTTTCCTTTTTCTTTTTTTTAATTATCCCTTCCTTTCTCTTTTCTTCTTCTCGATTTCTCTTCTTCTTTCTTTTTCTTCTCTTTTTTTTTGTTTTCTTTCATTTTTATTATTCTTCTTTCTTTTTATTTTTTCTTTTTCTTCATCTTTTTTTCTTTTCATTATGTTTTTTTCTTCTTTTTTCTCCATATGAATGGGTTGTGGAGTTCTGACCATATCCGGTCCTATTTTTTATAAAAATATGATGGAATAGTCAAGACATCCACCCATCCCATCGAGATACAAAATCTTGATCCATCGCCTTTGTCTTAGATTTTAGATTTATTGAGTGACATACATCGAGTGTTCAAGTTATGTTTGAGCTGAATGGTCTTAAATTTTATCTAGATGATGCTTCATTTTACTCAGCTTTGATCTTGCTTTGCTACATCTTTATTCCATGAAGCCAGGCAATTTAGTCGAGATACGATTTTTTATATATACTTAAATCCTCAAGTCATTATAGTTGAACATCCCACGAGAGGCTTGACTAACTTGTTGGCGAAATGGTGTACACTGGGTGTACATATTTAGTGGGATTTCATGGTATCCTTGATCATATCATATCCTGAGATCATATAATCTTCCGAGAGATTATTTCTCATGTCACACATACTCTTAGGCAAACTTAGTAAGCATATCTATTGAAATGAGAAATTTGTGGTCTACATGTGTATGGTAATAAGGTCTCATTCAGATTTTTTTTTTCTTTTTAAACCGAATTTTATTAAAATATTCTCGAATAAATATATCCATGGCTATTTGAAAATAAAATGTCTAACAAATCAGCAGGGACATCCATGTTAGTCAACCACAAAGTGGATCCTGTGTGTTTAGCAACATGCTATCCACTCTGTAGTATTGTTAACCTCTTTGTAGATATGTTTCACCTCAAAAGACTAAAGATGTGCTTTCATTGTCCAACAATCTTGTCTTAGAGGATAGATATTGATATTAGAAGTAGTTGAGCTAGAAATCCATCTGGCTACCATCAGAGAATCCCCTTTTGCGATAACATGATAACATGAGAAGCCTTCAAAATTTTAGTTGTATAGAATATGCTTTCCCATGTGGCTTGCAACTTTACCATTGGAACAGTAATATCAAACAATCGAACATCTTCTGCTGTAACCAACCACCACTCATAGATCTAATACAAAACTTGCTCCACAAAAATCATCTCTTTTTAACACACTACCATCAAAGTCAAACTTTTCTTTGCGTTGCCTCGTGCTCTAAGATGTAAGCAAATTATATTTTTGTAAAGCATCCAATCACTTTTGCTGAGAGTCAGTACGTATTCCGCCCTTGGTTACGTGGTTACGTTTATCATATTTTGGCCATGGTAACTTATTTTTCCATGAAGATTCTCGGCATCCTTTGCTCAAAATCTCAACACAATTAAAACAGAAGTCGACAAAAATTTGGATTCTCCGTTGTGCTAAGTCCAATAAAGTTGGATGTTTTTGAGTACTTTCTGTTTCAAGTCTCTGTCTGAAAGTTTTAATAACTCTCATATACAAGGGATGCTTGTACGCCTCTTGTTTCTAACTTGCCCTTGAATTTAGGGGTTTGGACTTGTTTCGATGGTTGATTCATTCTACATGCTACTAGAACTTTCTTTTTCTTTCTTTCCATTTCTTTTTTTGGGTAATATCTTTCTTTTGATGGTTCATTCATTCTACATGCTATTAGAACTCTCAAGCCTAATGATATCAGCATAGTAGTAAAAAATCATCTCCATGACATGGGCTTAAGTTGCCCTTGTGATTATGATATCCAAGATGCTAGCATGTTAAAAGAACTTTCAAGCCTAATGGTATCAGCATAGTAATAAAAAATCATCTCCATGACATGGGCTTAAGTTGCCCCTATGATTATGATATCCAAGATACTAGTATGTTAAAACAAATGCAGATACATACATATGTATATATACATACACAAACATAATCACACACAATTTCAAACTTAGGGTGCTCAGCTTCGCAAGCTATGATCATATACGATTGATACATTACTGCAATCTAAATTAAACTAAATCATTACATTCTTTTCTTTTCTTTTTTTCTTTTAACATAAAGGATGAGATGGACAGCGGATATGGATTGATGGATAGTCGAACTCCAACTACTCCCAGAATTTTGAAGCTTGCATCTTTTTTTTTTTTTTAGTTTGATAAAAATAGTGATCATAGCTTGAAATGCATCCATGTGTCATTGAATGTTGCCTTTGAGACTCTAACCGTGACATGATTAAATCACCATGGTTTTGTTACAAACTATATTATCAAGTAATTATCATATATATTCATACATTTAAGTGCGGAAATATGGAGTCTGCCTTTTTGTTTTTTCCTTTCAGTGTTTTTTTTTTTTTTGGGTGGGGTACATAAATCTGCCTGCTTTTTATCAAATATCATAGGGTAGCAATCATCAACACGAGAGAGAGAGAGAGAAGAAAAGGAAGTGGATCCTACATGTTTGCATCTATATATATGATTTGAACATATAATAACAGCTCCACATTATTCATTATACAAAATGATATTTTGCCTGTTTAATTTGTTTCATAGAAATATAATTACAAGAGTTTAGATCCCTTCCAGGGTGCAGCATGAGTGAGACAGGCTTGTATCTGCCTACTCAGGCTAGTCTGATCTGAAGCTAGCTCCGGATTAGATCAGACGGGATGGAGTCGGGTTTAAGAATACATAACTCCTCAATCCATACCCAATCCAAAAAAATAAATGTATATCCAAACCATTTATTTATGTAAATACATGCTTGACCAACCAACCCAATTAAAGCTTTGCTTATTAATTATGATTTTACTAAATAAAAACAAAAAAGGACCAATAATAGAGGATGTGGGATTATGCATCCAAATAAATAGAAAAATAATAAGAAGATATTTAATGGAGAAAATATGACAAAATTGATATGCATTGTCTCAATTTTTTCTTTCACTATATTCTGTTCATTCTTTTAACCATTAATTGTATATCCTTGTTTTTCATCTAAACAAATCCTTGATTAAAAATGAACCATTGCAAAATTGCAACCATCCTAAAGGCTTGAAGATGAAATTTGAGAATTTAATTAATCATAGCGGCTCGTCAGATTAGAGCAAAATTCATACATAATCTATTTATAATTGTGTTAGTGTTGGCTAACTCAAATTGGATCCAATTTTAAAAATGCTCATCAAACCTGTTTCATGCAGCCGTGTAATTTCTAGAGAAATTTACAATTCTATCAATTCAACTTTGCCAAGTTTCTTGCATATGTAATTCTTTTAAGTTCAAAAATTTTAAATTGGATCCTTCAAATTAATTAGATGATAAAATGCGATCCTTTCCTCCATCTGCCATTCCATGCTATCATATATAGCGGTTTCTCAAGTGACAGGAATTATGTTTAGCATTTTACATAACTCCAGAGAGTATAAAAAGAAACAAGAACTATTGTGGAACCAGAAAAATCAGGAAAAGAAACAAGGGATCATCTCCTTTATGATTTAGATGTTTGGCAGTGGATGGATGCAGCCGATGGCCCTCATGTGGGTCCATACTAGCCACCAAACCTTTCCATCACATCAGACCAAACCCGAATCTTAACGCTGCTCATCCCATTTGGATGGTCGATCGCTTGCATGAAACAACACCAAACGTTCTTAGGTCAGGAAACACCTTAACCCAAAAACAAACACACAGCAAGACTCTACGTACTTCCACGCATGTGGGTACGATAACGTACAGACTACCCACATAAAATTATACATACGTAAAACCTAGCAATAATTCACACTAATATCACCTTCTTTTTCCTCTCACATTGTTGCCACTGCTTCAAACCTTGGCTCCTTTGGCTCGAACTTGCGCTTAACGTACACATCCATGTAGTCCCCAAAGACAAACTTGGGGTACGAAGCACAAGCCTCCACTTCCTTGGTGACCGCCGGAGCAATCATAGCTTTGAAGGAGGGATTGTAGAAGGACGCAATGGAGCGGCGGTTGCCGTCCGGAGTGGCGAGCACGCGGTGCCAGACGCTCTTGTACCGCCCGTTGCTCACCACCTCGATCTGGTCGCCGGTGTTGATGACGATGGCGTTCTCCAAGGGCTGGACGTCGATCCAGCGGCCGTGTTTGAGGATCTGGAGGCCGCCGACTCGGTCGTCCTGGAAGAGGAGGATGACGCCGCCGGCGTCGGTGTGGGAACGGAGGCCGTTGACGAGGTCAGGGCGTGGGCATGGAGGGTAGTGGCTCACCTTGGTGCCGAAGAAGGGCTCGTGTTCGCCATTATTGGAGAATGCTTTCTTGATGTAGCCTTTCTCCAAGCCCAGGTTCTCATCCATGGCTTCCATTACTTTCTCCGCCAGCTTCTTGACCTCTTTCCGGTACTCCATCATGGTCTCTCTGTAAGTTGGGGAGGGATTAATATCAAGTATTTGTTTGATGAAGAACTCATAAAGGGATCGGTACGTAAGTTTGGTGATCCCAAGATGTAATATAATAGCACATAGAATATTTACTATTATATATCAAGTATGAGCAGCATTGTCTATTTAATATGCTGCATATATTTAATAATAAGTATTTTTGACATTTTTCAAATATCGCACATTAATATTGATGATATTAGGAATGATCAAAGCTCAGAGATATAAAAAAGATCCCACAATTATTTTACCATTGTATGTAATTCAAAGATGTGTAGTATATGTTTGCTGATTAATCCTTGTAGGTTGTTCTTTAGAAGAAGAATTAATGTAAGGGAAGTTTTAGGGGAGAATGTCATGGACCATGAAATTAAAAAGAATGGAAATAATTTTCAATCCCAATGTAATCAAAACTAGAAAGTTTATATGGAAAGTTTCAAATATCGACGTAAAACTAGTTTTCCTATGGATCAAATTAATAAGAATTAGAAAGTAAATAATGCATATCAATAGCTTGCGAAAAAATGGTACGTAGACCAATCCTAATGTAATCCAAACTTAATTCTCAGTAAAGTCTTGCTATGTAGATGTTACTCCTAATATGAAACATCTCAAATTAAGATGATCCATGCAAACTCTTTAGTATGTCATAAAAATGACTTTAATTAACTAAAGCAAGTCTAGGGCCTAACTCGAACTCCGGTGGGTTAGATGGCCATTCATTATCATCCTGGAGAAAAAACGCATCCTCCCAATCCACCTCTTCCAAACTCTTAACAGTGCCCCCCTCTATTTCTTGGTCCACCAATTTGTTCAGCAGCTGGACAGGCATGGATTCTTTGAAGCCTTCCTCTCTCAACATGTAGCATTCAGAGCACACCTTCTTCACACGTTCAAGAAGCTCCGCCGGAATCCCATGGTTCACCAGCTGCAAATATACAAATTAAGGCCAATGGCAGACAACTTAGTTCACTAAAACCATGGGAAGAACTAAACAATCCACAGGCTGGTAGCTAGATTTGAATGACCAACCTGAAAGAATCCCCACTCCTCACATCCATTAGCAATCTTAGCTAGAGCTTCAGCCCTCTCCCTGCCATCCAATTTGGAGAAATCGATGACTGGAATCGCCATGTCTAATAGTGAGAGATGAGCAGGTCTATGGCAAGCTATGGGGTCTTTTTTTCTCCTCTGCAATGAATGACTGGAACTGAAGGCAAGCGTGGCCTTTTATTATGCTCTAATTTGGATGTCAACTATTATTTTAATAACATCTGGGGGAAGTCATATCTCTATTAAACAACGCAAGCATCATTTGGACGGTGTACATGTCCTCCTTTTCTGAAAAAATCAACTATGGGATAAAAAAAAGGAAGGTCAATGCAGCCATGAGGGTGATGCCCACACCTCAAGTTTGGTTACAGGTTGATATATTTTAATCATTTTCTAGACTAGAAAACAGATTAACATGGACTTCTCTGATTTGGTAAGAGGATAATTATTCAGATTAATCAGGTGGGATCAAGGCTAGAAATCAAAGGCAAAAGGGTGCCCACTGAGGGCACAAACAGGAGTAGGGTCACAGCGCCTGACATGATCCATTATCTACCTAAATGTTTATTTATAGATTTTGAGTTGGCAATGGATGGTCCAAATTTTCTGAGCCACACCTAACTTATCCTTGTTTTGATTGTTCTAGATGTGCAGACTGCTTTCTAGCAAAACTAGTCTAGATTCAGAATAAAGGTGACCATGATAAAGAAGCGAACATGGAGTTACCGACATTTTATGGAGTGTATCTTTATCTGTCAAGGAGGATTTAATAGGTATAAATGAAGATTCCATGATATATGTTGGGTCCTGAATGTACATGCATTAATTGTGCTCATTTTATGACCTCAATCACATTATAGTCTCAAGTGAGATGATATCTAATGTCACACATTTCTATATGGTAGATAAAATTTGTAAACATATATACCCATTGATATAAATCTTAAAGTTCTAATAAAAGTATTTGAATCTTAAAGTGCAACATGAATGACTACATCTCGAGAAGGTAACATGCCGTTGATCATGACATTCACTAAGAAATGGCACCATGTTATTTTAAAGAATTAGTGAAAGACTGAATTAAAGTATTGGATATAAATATTTTTTATGTTTAATTATGTTTATTAATACCAACTTGTATAACATAGGAACTAGAAAGTAATAGAATCATGAAGAGCTAAGATTGGAAACATTAGGTTTGCACAGTACGGCTTAAGATAGTTTTGGTATTAATTCCACTTTTAGGGTAATCAATCATTAGGAAGCCTAGATCTAGCTTCGACATTTGGAGTTTGTTGGCCAATTTTCTACCGGCGTCCCACCTTAGGGGCTGACACGTTTCGATTATCTATTAGTTATCCTCTCCTCCTTCAACCCCCTTCTGACTTCTTCCACATGGAATGTAACGTGCTATTTGGTATGACTTTATCACCATAGATAATAATTTGAATATCCCTTGATATCAGCCGTAGTCCTCGACTAGGCCAATCTATATATAGAGTAAGGAGATTATTTTAATAATGGATTAAAGAATAAAACATCAAAGCAAGGTCTTTCTCTAGACCCTTAACTTCTTGTTGGTTTATTTATCTCTACTCCTTCGTGTATTTAATTCTCTCTCATCTATTAATTTTTCTATATGATTGTACTTTATACCAATCCAAGCTTCTCCTTCCCCAGCTTATATTATTATATTAGTGGACAACATAAATTGAGTAATTAACATGGAGCGTCTCTGTCTAACCCCCAACCACCAATCGCCTTCCTTCCAATATTGCCATGGGAAAATACGTACAAGCTAAGGTCATTGATCCATCTTAAACTTAGTCTAAGGAAGAGTAGTAGATATATACATAAGTCAAGGGGTTTGCTTAATGAAGCATAATCTTTGCATGACAAAAAATTAAAGCCATGAATCTTGATCACATTGCACTTGCAGCTAAGATAACAACAATCTGCATCACAGACATTAACCTCTTTCATCGATGACATCCTCCTGCTTAAGATACCCTCACTTTTAAAATGACAATTTGGAATCATCAATTAACAAATAGATAAATAAGAAGTATCTCGCACATTAATTTCATGCTCCTTAGTTTATCTATCTATCATGATCAATCTTAAAACAATAGTTAATGGTTAAAAAAAAGAAAAATGATGCACTAGTTAATTTTAGCTAAGGATACCAAATAATACTTTAAACAATACCTCATTTTCTCTACCAAAAAAAAAAAAAAAAACTACCTCATTTTATATTATGTTTTAGAGCCTTTAAGTTTTCAACCACCTAATCCGGACCGAACCGTTAGGGGGTCACAACTGGGTCCAACCGCCCATAAAGTAGTAGTTAGTACATCATAATTGACATATCTAAATCTATGATTGGTGTAAAGGTGTCTCATTGGGAACGTGAATCAGAAAAGAAATAGACCAATCAAAAGCACAGAGACCAAGGAGAAGTGGGGCTGAAACCATGGAGGTGGTCAGCATCCATTCCCCCATGTCATGGATTCCGGAAATCGGCGAAGCATTCATTGGTCCCTCGCGGCTCTTCCTCCTGCAGGAACGCCCACATGGGTGGGGAGAATTAGAGGTCAAGTCTGAGGCTAATGTTGAGCCTCCCGGCATTAGCTTTCTTAACAATTCATCAATGGTGGGGAAGGGAGAGACCTTGGCGTGGCGAGGGATGGGGAGAGACAGGACTGGAAGGTACGTTGGTTTGGCTTCTTCTGCCGGTTGAACAAGCTTTGTCCGTTAAGATTTGGCAATCTAAGCTTAATCATTAGAATATGAGGTTTGGTTATTAGAATAAGTGTTAGAATAACGGAGGGAGGATGGGACTATTCGACACCATTCCATGAACTACCACAACCTCCTTGAGAAAAGGAATGAGCTGCACCAATTTACAAGCACCGCATTTGTATGCAAAAATCCTGAACAATACCATAGCATATATATGTTGCTTCCCGAGATTTGAGAAAAATTGTAATCTGTGGCATGTGTGGATGATTCTTGTGTAGAGCAGAATTATTCTGGTTGTGGTCTGCAAACTTGTGATTAATTTGTCTTATTCTTATTTTAAGTAGTGAGAGAATCGTTCCTGATTATGAGAAAGGAATGCTTTGTATCTAGACTTTGGGATCTAGTTTTTTGGACTGATTGCATAGTTTTATTTTTTATTTCTTGGGTAAAGCATAGCTTTATTTTTTAGTTACATCCTACCTCTTTCATCAGAAGTTTACCTCATATATATTAATGAAGGTTATAATTGTTTGATTACCATCACACTAGTATTCTTTGGGGACACGAAATGTTGCTGATGCCTATGTTTGCAAGTATCGTGCCATTGACACAATGAGAAATCTAATTAATGGTCAACATGTTGCCGAACAGTGTGGGTTATGGAGATCCATTGGATCCATTTCAAGATTCATGTCACATACATCACATAGTAGTTGCATTTGCTAGTTAGTGATTCAAAGCTAAACCAAATCCAGCCTTTTGAATTTGTCTTGAATAATAGCTATTCGATTAGTATCCAACCTGTTTAACATAGGATCAAGCCTTCAACTTATCAAAAAATATTACAAAAGAAATAGAGAATCGATTCATCATAGGATAAGAATCACAATAAACCGAGAATGTCATACGAGCTAATCTAAAATCAAGTGAATAACAACGCCTCCTCTTTTCTGTACTGTTAGATCATGATGCTCAATGGGATATGATATTGGATGGGGACGATGATGGATCAGATGCAGATCACATAAAAGTATATCCACATTCATATTTGTTTCTATTTGAAATAAAAGAAGATACGGATATTAATTAAATATATAAATTTATATTCATATTTATTTAAAATAGATATAGCTGCACATTGATATGGATATAAATCAAATAGTTAAACTTTATAATCATCAAATCAGAAGATATTACTTAATATAAGATAAATTAAGTCAGTAACCTGTGGACATGATCACTTAATTTTTATAGAAATCTTTAAATACTATATAATATTAAATAGGATTATAAATATAATCGAATATCCGGATCGGATAGCTTGTCTATCCATATCCATGTCCATTTTTTTAGGATGAATATAATATAATATAAAAATAAATATTGATCAAATTTTCAAATTTATATTAGTGTGATGTATATTTTTGAATATAAAAATAGATCCAGATGGCTTCATCCCTATTACTAGTACATGAATGGATAACTAACTGAAACTTCTTTGTCACTTAAGTAATTTTTTTTTTCTTTTTTTGTGTTTTTGGGTCTCCTATGTTCTGGGTGCCCATCCTATGCAAGCCCAGTGGGCTATTGCAAGGATTCAGTTTTTTCATTTTTTGGTCGTATCATCATCCCTTTTGGGATTAGGTGGACACGTAGTGATTTACAATTCATTGCATTTAAAAGCACACTAGCATACAAGTTGTTTTCAGAACAAGCTGGGGCCATCGGCTGTCTTAATAAAAAACAACAAATAACAGATAATGAGATTAAGACTGATGAGCAATTCCTATTATTTTTTCTTAAAAAGAAAAAAAAAATAATGAGTTTAGATGAAAATGAAAAATGATAGAATATAAAGGACAGATATCAAGCTATAGTAATTCTCCACTTAAGGTCATCTGGAGAATATATAAATATCAGGATGTTTGGATTAAATTTTCTACTGAATTCATGAATTGAGCAACATATTTGTGATAGTCCCACGTCGGTTGAGTGAGAAAATTAAGTGGGTATATAATAATTTGGGGGTGGTCCACTACCAACTAATTGGGCTTAAGCTTTTTGGGCACCATGGTTAAAGGCCTAAACAATTGGTTGGATCAGAGGATTATCTAGGGCATTGCAAATGGTATCAGAGTTATTTCGGAGGTATTGTCATGTGGGGCCCCATTGGAATATCTATATATCCTGATGAGATATCCTTGATCCAGTGGAAGGAGGTCAATGATAGTGACAGTTGCGTGGTGGACTTGTCTGCGGAGTTTCATATGGATGTGTACCAGAAGGGAATACTGGGGCTAAAAAAAAAAAAAAAAAAAAAAAAAAAAAAAAAAAAAAAAAAAAAAAAAAAAAAAAAAAAAAAAAAAAAAAAAAAAGATCTCTATAGGTTTGCACCTCCCCCACCCAACTTTCCTGCAGACCAATCGACCAAGATTCAAACTGGAATTTAGCAGACGCAGGCTACACAGGTCGATCGCAGGATAAGACTCAGAGAGTCCATGTCTAGCTTTAGCACAAGATTGTCAAAACATAATCTGATTTACACCAACTGTTTGTTTCCATGGCAACTAGGAAACAACGGACCAACTAATCAAGTTGTCAACAGAACAAATCAACGTGTCCAGCAAAGCAATATAGACCCTCACTTTAACAGGACCTTAATTTTGTTAACAAGCTATATTGTTACTGATGTCATGTAAACTTGATTAATTGGACAAAATTTGTCAGGGGGGCACATGCACAGCTCCAAAATAGTTTGGATAGATTTTGAGGGAAAAATTCACAATCTTTCATTAGATAGCCTTCAGTAACGTGTCATCCTTACACTGCAATCATATGGTCCGCAAGAAAATTTTTAAGTCCGCGTTTGTTGGGCAGTACTGGTGGATCCGATAGCTTTCTTTTTCAGACTAGAATGAAAGTTTCTTAAATAGATATAGTTTTCTGTCATGTGCTGGTCATCCATTTTATGTAGGACTTGAAGGAGCTCTTACGAAGTTATCCATTTGCTGAGCCATAACTTGCAAGCAGTTGAATATATTTTCTTTGAACGCGATCACATCATCAATTGGAAATAGCAGCATTCAGTACAGCTTGCGTCCCATCTTATGGAAAGCTTTAGTTCAAACTTGGAGTGAGATTTACGGTTTTAAATAAGAAACTAAACCAGATCGTTGGGTGGCAAGCAATTAATGAATTTAGCATGGCTCAGCGGGAAGCCTTCATATTAAACTCCGACAAACTTGCAAAAGAACGCAACGGGCAGAGTTGTAATGCATTATTTGCAATTTATAGGGAACGAGTTCGTAGATTATTAAGGGTGCAAACGGTCTTCGATGAGTTACATTGGCATAGCACAAAACTCATATAAGGTTCCCAATAAAAGCACGAACAAAGGAGAAGTTGAAATAGGTGAAGACATTGGCTAGGCGATACTCCAAATTCATTAATAAAATATCAAGATTATGAGGCACCACCATTCTAGTAAGTATCAGATAGAGTCAAGGAGAACATTAACACAGTCATGACTTACATGGTATTTATTTCTCTTCCTGTTACTGTCATGTGGATAATGAAGCTAAGGCAGCTTGTCCAGAAGCTGTTTTTCTCCCAAAAATTGGTAGGTGCAATTGCAAAGGCAAAACCAAAGCACCGGGAGAGGGAGAGAGAGAGAGAGAGAGGACGGGGAAACAATCACAACAAAGAAAGATATATTGATCAACAAAGATACATGCATAAATTTAAAAGAAAATTATAAGAATACTCGCTCAACTTTAGTTCAATTTTATTTATACTCCTTTATTTAAAAAAATATCAAACTAAATCTTAGTTATCGATATATTTCAATATGATCTAACCATTTGTTTTATCAATAAACGGTGTTAGCTTTTTCTCTCAATGGATGAAAATATCTCTCACTCATGGATGGACTTGGAGAAGAAAGAGGATGAGAAGAAAAAGTAGATAAGGAGGAAGGAGAGGGAAGAAGGGGATGGGAAGATAGGTTGCTGGTGAAAGAGAATGAGAAGGAGGGGCCACCTTGAAGGGAGTGGTTTACGAATGGTTTAGAGGAGAAGAATGAGGAGGAGGAGGAGATGGAGGTCGAGGGATGGATGGAGGTGAAAGGGGGCACAATGGAGGAGGAGACATAGGTGAGGAGAAAGAGAAGAGGGAAGGATAGGTTATTGGTGAAAAGGAGCAGATGTGGAAGGGGTCATCGTAAAAGGGTGGGATTATGGGTGGATTTGGAGAAAGAAGAGGATGATGAGGAGGAAGAGAAATAGATGATGAGGAAAGAGAAGGAAGAGAATTGCCGGCCGCAAGAAAATGAGCTAGAGGAGGAGGATAAGGGGAAGAAGAGGATAGGGAGAAAGAAGAGAAGGTGGAGGAAATCACCGTGGAGAAGAAGAAATGAGTGAGGAGCAAGTAGAGAAGAAAGAAGAGGAGGAGGGAGAAAGAAGATGCCAGCGATGGAGAAGGAGGGGATCAATCGAAGAAAAAAAAAGAAAGAGGAAGAAGATGAAGATAAGAATATTTCATTATTTTATAAAATTTTGTTAATGAAGATGGATGGCTAGACCACATTAGAACATATCGATAACTAGAAGGATTAGTTTAATATTTTTTAAAATAAAAAGATATAAATGAAATTAGATTAAAGTTGAAAGGATGCTCTGGTAATTTTTCTTAAATTTAACTCAAAATTGAAATTGCCAACACTTGAATTGATCATAGAATTTCTTTCTGGATAATTATTGGGGCCATTAATGGAAGGATACAAAGAAGCTCATATGCGACGGTCACACAAACATGGTTAAGATGTCTTTTGTGAATAAATGCTTTAAGAACTCGTTTGGTTCATAGAAAGCGAAGAGGAGAAGAGGCACTTCTTAGGAAGTAGAGATGGTAAAAATCAATTCGACCTGCTAACTCGATCCGTATTCGATCTACCTTAAACATATTTGAATTTGAATAAAACGGATTCAGATCATAAATAGATTGATCTATTTAACTTGTTTAATAATCAGATGAGATTCAAGTTTCAGATAGCTGATTCGTTTAACCCATTTAATAATAGATTGGGACAGATCGGGTTGTAACTTGTAAACCCATAATATGGCTTAAAGCATTTGTCGTTGAATCGTTGATCCTTCGCTCTTCCATGATTCCGTCCCATCTCGAGTATAAAAGTCTAAAAGGCTCTTTCCTCTCTTTCGGTCTTTCCTCCTCCGATTCGACTTCTAGATCTAGGGTTTGGTTTTTCTCCTTCGATCCTCCACTCCTCCTTTGATGGCCAGTGCTTCCAGCTTCCTTCCCATTTCTCAACGATCGTCGGGGGTCCTCCACTCCTCCTTCAGTAGCCGGTGCTTTCAGCTTCCTTCCCAACGGTGGTCGGACGAACTGCGAAGCCAACCCTCCCTCAATTTTCTCCTTTGGTTTTCTCCTTCGATCCTCTCTCATCGTCGGTCCTTGAGAAGAGGTGGCTGTATGTGTCGCCACTCGATCATCGTTGAGGGAGAGCTTGTGCCACTTGATATTTTGGTCGCTCGAGATCTAAGATTTTTTTCTCCTTTTTCTCTTTTGATAGCTGGTGCTTTTTTTCCCAACGACCATCGCTGAGAGAGGTTGGCAGCTCAAGATCTAGGGCTTTTCCCCCCCTTTTTCCTCCTTCCGTGCTTCTTTAATCCTTCTCCAAGATATATATATTTTTTTCCCTCCCATTAGTTTTACTCACTCGCTTGAGATTAAGATTTTTGAATTTTTTTCTTGGTGCCTGATGGAAATTAGCAAATTGAAGCAAATCGATATTTTATTCCATGTTTATTTCTTGATCGATTGGATTATAGTTTTTTTATTCTATTTTTTTTGATTAATTGCTCTAATTAGATTAATTGCTTTAATTGTTATAGCTTTAAAAATCTAATTTATGGTTATTATTTTATGTTCTTTTAATTTTCGTTTTTTATATTGAATGTCAAAATGTGCACTATAGCCTATATGCATTATAGAGATTTGCTTTAAAGTTTGCATATAAAGGTTACGATGATTTTGATATATCTTTTTATTGATTCAACTGCTTCTAACAGCAATAATCTTAGACAGTCTTCTTCTATAGACAATCGATTGTTGTCGTTTTAATTTAGTTGTAGATTAAATACTAAATTTGAGCCCCTTCTTCCTCTTCTATTTAGGTTTTATGTAATATTGTATGATGGATATCTAGTTCTAGGAGCTAGGCATTTTCAAACTATTGTATTTATTAAATCTTGAATGCCTTGTATGAAAAAATAGTTATTATTTTTTATATTATATTGATCATTTGATCATTGTAATTACTTAACTCTATTAATTTAAGTTTATTTATTTTTGATGTCTAATTTTGATGTTTATATTTAAGTTTATTGTTAAGATTAAACTAAACAAGTCAAAATTCAAATAGCATTGGGTTAAAAACAACTATTTTTTTAAACAAACAGGTTAAACAGGTTGGGTCAAATTAGATTTAGTAAATGAGTTACTTATTTAGTAAACAGATTAAATAGATTAAATTGGATCGGTTAAACTGGTTACCTATTTAATAAACATTTAAACGGATCAGATCGGATGACTAGTTTAGTAAACAGATCGGGTTCCGATTTAAAAATCTAATATGTTAAAAAAATAAACAGGTCGGATCAAATTTGATATTTCTTGATCCAATTCGCATTTGATCTGACCTATTTATGATCCGATCCGATTGCCATCTCTATTAGGAAGTGGAGAAGATGTCTCTCATTTGGTTAGAGTTTCAAGAGGAGAAAGAATGAAAAAATCTCTTTTCATGAAAAAATACTTCTCATATTTCATGAAAAATAAAAATCCATAATAAAGATGAATTTTGAGACTTCTCGGGGATGAGAATTGATGATCTTTTTTTCTTTCCAAAAATATCCGATTAAGATTTTGCAAACATCAATTGATGTTTAGGATGAAATATTAAATAATGATATAATGATTATGATGAAATACTGAATATTAATATAATTTTATTATTATTATATTTTAATATTTATATTAATATAATATTTTTTATTAAAATTTAAAAATAATAATATAAATATTATATGTAATATTATATTTATATCTATATTGATTAATTTATTATATTAAAATATTAATATTATATTAATATAATATTTATATTAATATAAATATGATATTATTATTTTTATAAAATTTATGGACAAAAAGATATTATCTTATATCAATTACGAATATAATAGATATTCTACACAATTTTTCTAGGAACATGAGTACTCAACCAAACATAAACTACTCTACAATAAATTGCTGTCCCACCGTCAACCAAACATACCAAAATTTTATTCTTAAAAAATTACTTCTTAAAAAAAAAATTCTTTGCACAAATCATGCGACTCTCAAGTACTAATAATTTAATAAATTAGCTTATCGGCAAGAGGCTAAGCCATATTTTGCATTACAACCTATCTACAGTACAAGTCACGTGAAGATTTTTGAGACCAAGACAGCCAACTCCATCAAACCTCAGACCAACCCAACCCAATGTGGAGATTGGGTTGGTCAAGATCAGGTTCCAGTTGAGCTTAACCAAGTTACCCCCATTTTCAATCATGTTGATATTCTGGATGATAATGTATGGAACAGAGACAGTTTTTGGTGTTTAAATAACATTTAAAAATGAATTAAATAAAAACCTCAACCTTACCAATAAAATCAAGGCATATTGATTGTATTTAGAGGAGTATATTTTTTGGTTGTATTATGCCTTTAAAATTGATTAAGTCCCCGTACACATTTTGGTCAACAACCGGGTTAACCGATGGCTTACTCAACTGCTGTTTGTAATTTCTAAGATACATACAGATATGTACAGTGCTGGAGACCACCTGTGCCTGCACCATCATAGTGCCTTCTGATCCAGTCTCTCATTCCAATTTAAGCACCTAATCAAGCTACGGAACCAGTCACCAGTCTGATCAGATTTATTCACAGTTGGGAGTGGGTGCTGACTCATATAAATGCGAACAGAATCTCCTCTAGAGAGCTGCTGCCTCCTCTTGCCATCAAAAGATACCCATGCGTTACTTCTTGTGTCCTCTGGAATCTGGTGCATTCACGAGGAAGTCAATGGAATGTTATCATCGATTAGTAGAGTTTGATGCGTGTGAAATGGGTATACTGTAGAGCAATACACAACCACTGAACTTAAGAAGCATCAATATGACAAGACAGCATGCATCTAATTTGAGACGTAAGCTTCAACAGAGTTCTGTGTCATATAATGAGATCAAGCAATAAATCCAGATAGGAACTCCACATAGCAGAGGTTAAATTTTTGCCAATATGAACGGACAAAGAAAAGCTGTCATCACTGCATTCTTTTATAACTTCCAATTGCACAAAGGGGAGACAGTTAATGTGGTAGAATTTTCAAAAATAAGAAAAAATTACGCCAGAAAATGCATGATCACCCTTTGTAATGACAAGGGATTTGGAAAAAGTGATGCAGATCTGTGCTCAGTGAATAGTGAAGATGGTATTCTTAAGCTGAGCCAGATAGATAGGAAGCCTTGCATCTTATCATTATAAGACGTGTCTTGAAGAAACTAACCAATACATCACCTTATCCTTTATTGGAACACGATCCTGTTAAACATCATTTTCAAATCCAGGTTGTTCATGAGACAGATGTCCTGGCCATGAAAATTGTCTAGGGCAAGCAGGAATTTTTGAGTTGGTGCATTCTTCTGTTTTTATGGATCTACAGCCATTTGCTTTTTAAGGAGCGTCACACTCACATATTGACAGGTGAAAGAAAGACCAAGTATTATGCTATCACATCTTTGGCTAGAAGGCTAATATTATCCCTTGTAGGTTTGTGCATCATAGAGAAAAACGTATCCACACTATGCTTGTAAGATGACCATATGTTGGATGGATGTGACTTGTGAGATCTTCTGACTTTTGGTTTTCATATACCCTGATTACGTGCATTAATTTAATTTCAGAATCAATGAATATTTAATTTCCCAATAAATCTTTGCTTCTTCCATTGATCGCATTAAATTTATTTCATTGACCTTTCAACATGGATTTCACAAGCATTTGGCATGGTTTTTTGCAATATATACTTCGAAATATTTCTTTTTTTTCTTGCATGCACTTGTAAGCTTCCAGAAATTTTTATTTTTTTTAATTATAAACCCTTAGTTGATCTTTTGTTTATGTCTGATAAGTAACATATAGCTGTAAAATCTAAAATCATCTTCTAAAGTTAGGCAAACATCTTGTCGATTTCCAAAACTACTGACTTCAGGAAGGGATGTATTTGTAATTTTGCAGGCTGAGATATGTCTTAACCCAGCCAAATTGTATTTTGCCCAACATACATAAATTGATGATAAGGGTATAGCTGCATGAAAGAGATTTTTATAGGGGTACTAGATAAAATTACATGTTTATAAAAGTATCCCTGCAAAAAGGCTCAGAGGATAAATATAAAAGAATCTTTTGGAATTATTAATGCACAATTTGGAGGAAAGAGATTTAAGCAATAGCATGGTAAATTTTTGAAGCTTATGAAGATATTCAAACTTCTAAACAGCAAACCAATTAGTTGTGTCCAACCAAAGTGGATGATTCTGAAATTTATACAGCCTGTTTCAAAAAGTTAGCATGAAACAACTCAGCTCTACATATGATAAGCCAAATAATTATATTCTATAAACACATTTATTTTTTTAAAGAAAATATGAATTTCATCACCAAATCAGAACCAAGATTAAATCTACCTAATTTGAAGTATGATTCAGTTGCATAGCATTAATATTGAATCTATTAATCAGAAGAGAAAGTTAACTGTAATTTAGCAGAAAAGATAGACCTATTCAATTTGAAGTTAGATAACTGAAGCTAATTTCAGCAGCCAATACAACAAGGAAGAATGATGAGACATGATCTAGTGACTAAAGATTGGAAGATTTTACCTTAAGCTCAAGCTTTGCAGAATCAGGAAGTATGACAGGCCTGAATGATAGAGAATGTGGGCAGATTGGAGTAAAGAGCATGCATGGAACATTTGGGTGCACCTGCAGGTTAAGTTATAACAATATTATTACAAAATATAATTTCTGATAGAACTTTCCAAGGTTATAATCTAACATAAAAAACAATAAAAACTAAAGTGGCAGGATAAAATACAACCAGCGAGTGTGCAATACAAATGGTAACATAAAGCATGATTTGCACCCGGACAGAACGGGCACAAGGAATAGTTATTCCGGCAAGACCGGCTCATGTGAGGCATAACTATTCTAGGGGAAATCTGTCATAAATTATTCCTGGCGTAAAGCTCTCATTTATGCCTACTTCCTTTTATTGACAAAAACACCCTCAGCCTTGAGTTCTTCCGGAAATTGTATCCAAAAAAAAAAATCACTTACTACTTCGAATCCACTTTTTCTTATTCATAAACCGACAACAGTCTACATGTTTCCAAATTAGGAATGTGAAATTGATTATAAAAAATAAAATCTAAAGAAAATATACTACCGACCATTGAGCCTCCCGCAGCTGTTGAGTAAGCCGTGCTGCCAGTAGGAGTGGCTACTATTACCCCATCGCCTTGCACCTAGCATTTTTTGATTCAGATGCAAGGTGCAGCATTAGTTAAGCAATAAGAGGAAGAAATTCAAAGTTAGTAGCATAGCATGCAAGATAGTCAAAATGCCAAAAATAACCCAGGCTGGAAAACTCTCAAATCTAGCTTTCACTATCTAGAAAACTCAGGCTTATCTTTTCTGAGAAGATGAAACTCAAATGTCCTTGAACAAGTGCAAAATTTACTTGTAAGCATGCATCTAAAAAAATCATGCATGCAAGATAAGGTATATGCCAGAGGAGAAACCACTAAATAACTACAAACAAGACCATTCTCAGAAACCTCAACAAACAAAAGATGAAAAGCAACGTGTTCAAATGGGAACAGATGAAGCAAGAGCGCGTACAAGTCAGAAAAATACAATGTATCAACCAAGACAATTTAGGGACTAGTTTGAACCAACAATGGCATGATATAAATCACAAAAAGCAACAGGCTACAGTTCCAGACTCTTTATCAGCTTAGGTTGTCACCCATATGCCAGCACAGTCATCTATGCTGCAGATACTGATCACCTAAACATATTAGCCTAAGCAGCCCCCTACCATAGGCTCAGCTAGCTGAGGTGTTTGGCCACATAAGCTAGCGCCCAATAGGTGGAGAAAAATCACTTTGGATCTATAACTAACATCAGCTAAGATACAGAAAAAAGAAAACATAGAAAATAGACAACAAATTGCACAGTAAAAATACAAAGTTTCAATGCTAAATGCAACTATTGGAATAGACTAAATGACAGAACATTTTTGTCTTACTTTAGTTATAAGGCGGTCATGTTCATAACATTCAATTTTGGAAAGATAAGGGTTGGAACCACGATCAACAACGACTTCGTTCAAAATATCAAATACTTTTCCAGGCATTGCTTTTCCATTGCGAAAAATTTCACATCGCAAGCGCATTCTAAGAGTTATATAGACTCCATCCAGTGAATTGTTTCCATGGATAACTGCCATTAAATCGTCTCTGTAATCTTTAAACTGTGACATAGTGGAAAGATATGAGATTGAAAAGAAGCAGAGCATCCTAGAAAGACAGACTCTTATGAGAACAGATAGGAACATACAGTATGTGAGGTAAGAAATCCAAGAGATCCAAGATTGAAAGAGACCACAGGAGGAACCGCTCCTCTGAATAAGTTTGATGCATGCAGAATCACGCCATCACCACCCAAACATGCCACAAAATCAACTCTCTCATGGAGGTCACTGCATTGTGAACACCTAATGGTGGTGAGCAATAGATCTTGATGTTTAAATGCTTGGATATGTGGTTGCATAAACTTCAATACCTGGTATCTTGACTATAGAAGGTCTGGACAAAGCCAAAACCTGGGATCCTTGCAAATACATCATGGACATCAGGTTCCACAAGAACATTCATTTTTTCCTGATAGTACAGGAAGGATGCAACCTGCAGATCCAGAAGCCACAGTTGAAATGGCTGAAGCACAAAAAGCATAAACAACTTGATAAAAGAGAATATCATTATTAATTCGCTCAAGATGTTATAGTTGAGAGATTAGCCATATTGTCAGTTTATTCTCGCATGTCCTTTCAATTATTAAATTTACAAGCTCATAGCGGTAGTTCACATTTATATAAGATAAATAAGAGTGTCAAGTTGTGTAAGTTTACAACTAAAGCTGCTAGAGGCAACAAAAAATAAGCCATCTAAATTAGTTGTTCTCTGATTTAATTGTTCATAAGGTTTCTGCCAAAGAAAAAAAAAAAAAAAGACGGAGAATTTTGGGTTCACATTATTCAATTTGTTCTAAAGAATTGCTAAGTTCAAGAAAAGCTTTCCAAGAAAAACTTGAAAAATCCGGATAACCATTTTTCTTTCAAAAAGATAAAGCAGATTACTTGACCTGGAATAGGCTGGATCCATCCTTTACACCATCAGCTAACAGATCACTGGCATGGTAAAAGCATCATTCCCATGCAAATAACAGCAGTTATTTTTATTCTTACTGTTTCTCTAAATAAAATACTATTTCTTTTCAAAAATTCGTCCATAAATTTTCCCTCTAAAAGAGATTATAAGATCCAAAAAAATAATATTTGTATCAAGTGAACAGGGATTGGAAAAATTAACACCGTTATTTTTCCATTATTGCCCATTATTTTCATTATAATGCCATCAGAACAGCCGTCCTAACAGTGATTATCTTAATAGTAAAAAATCGAACTAGTATATTTTGAGCCAATGACAGCAGTTATAATCATTACAACAGTCAGTACAATTTTGGTGGGAGTTTGTGTGAAACCTCAGTCACAGAATAATTTATTTTTAGTCAACTGATTAAAGTTTTTCCCTTCCTATAAGATTCTACTCATTGCCAAGCCTTTCCATTCAAAGATTTGTATATTTTGAGGGTTCCTTCTATGTGTGTGAACTGTGAATAATACAAAGCATCAATATTTGTCATTCAGCATCTCCATTACCAGCTGTTCATAGTGGTCATAGTTTTAACTTTTAAGGCACATAGGTAGCTAACAGGAACATATCTGACTTATTCTATGAGCATAAAATGAATAATATTGTCACTGTTACCTCCTTTGCTTCTTCCATAAGCTCTGGCCCTAACTTTTTCAATAGCAATACAGTCTTTGGTGGAGACTTCCACATGAGCATCTGTTGCTGGGTGGTTGGATGTGTGAAAGCCAATGAGGATTCAGTGACCTTTTCTCTGGTGCAAGAAAAGCCATCAGTACGAACTAAATACATCTCTGCTTTCCTTCTTGATTGAACTCTGACAACACCAGTTGTGGAAGCACACATATTACCCTCGACAAGATCCACATCACCATCTGAATCAATAGAACTTTTAGAATTCTTGCTCACATTTTCTCTTACAGCAGTAGATAAAACTTCCCTACTGAAGTTATTGCTAACATTAGTTCTTGAAATCTTGGGATCAACAGCAATGCTGTAACTTTTCCCACCAAGATACCCATTCCCATTCAGAATGTAAGAAGAAGAATTTTTGCTGCTGACAGATTTTCCAATAATATCACCAGTAACGTTATCCACATCAGTAGGTCTCCCATTTGAATTTCTGAATTTCATCCGCCCTGTTGACAGGGAATCTGTAAGGACTCCATTGCTCTGGACAGACGATTTGTGCATCTCTCCTGAGATAGCAAATACTACAAATCTTTTCTTCTGAGAATTAAGGTAAGTCTTAGGAGAAATTTCTCTACTTTTGAAAAACTGAGACATTTCTTTCTTGGAGAAAAAATTGCATGTAGGAAATTGTGCCTTGAATGGATCACAATCCACAGAGAAATTCAAGACATTTTTTGCCTCAACATCTTCAGTTTTCTCATGGTGAGCTACAGTATTATGTGCAGAGGCAAGCCTGGAAGCATCCTCTCCATTCTCGTTGTTATTTTGCACAGCCGCAATGCCCTTTTCTCTGTTTGTTCCATGAAAGCTACAAGTTGTATCTGAGTCAGACTGTGAATCAGTTTTATCTTCTACAAGAAAACCGCCGTTTAAATTTAATGGGACAAAACTCTGCATGCTTTGATACTCCTCACCCTTGCCATATTTCAATGATTTTCCATTAAGATCAAGTGATTGATTTGGAACAAGTTGCATTGAGGGTCGTGTAATGTACTGCCTCCATCTTGAAACCATGGCAGATGTTCTATTAACTCCTTCCTGACTATGGAGATAAATTGGCCTTCTGTTGGGATCCGAAACCAATGAAGCAAACAACTCAACCCATTGCATTGAAGGTGCAGTTCCAACTTCAACTGGCAAATTTACCACTTCTATCTTTCCGTATGAAACAGCTTGATCAATAGCTGACTGGTAATATTCATCTTTGACAGCCTCCTCCCTGAGATCTACAATAGTTTTATATCCTCTATCCAGTAACCAGGCCAGACCTTCATCGTTTACTTGACCTCCCCTCCAGAATGCTACTTCGGAGTCTTCCAGCATTGCATATTGTTTTGTAGAGGAAAAGTAGACTGGACTCCAATTTGCAAATATTGTTGGACATGGACAGCCATCCTCACGTGAAAATCCAGCATCATAGCAGACATTCTTCAACCTCTGCAATCGCCTCCAAATGATAATGCTGCGGTTGTCTGAGGGCGTCAAATAGTTTGCAAGTGCAACTTGCAGACTCTCACAGCACCTCTTCATCTCACCTCTAAAAATAGCTAGTGGAGGAAGCTTACCATCTAAAATATTTACATCAGCAGTCTGAAATGAATTCATGAAAGAAGACCTTCCAGAAAGGACATCTTCTCTGCCCTTGTTTAGGAGTGCTAACATGCAGCCAAGTATTGCAACCACCTTCTCTTCCAATAATGACATATCCTCAGAAGGGGTATCATAGGTAACAGTACATTCTCCAGTCTCTGGGTTGCAAAGAGTATCCATTATAGCAGTATGAAGTTGCTCTGCAGCCCTAAAGATCCTACAATACGCCTCAACTTCTGCAATATCACCAGGAACAGGACCAACCCATAACAGTTGAGACATATCCTTAGTCTGGAAGGTCTACAAAATAAAACATGACCATAAAACAGGTGTCAAAATAAGCACGATTTCATCATATTTCCATTTTATCCACTTAGTAATGCTCTGTTCGAACTTAGCACAATTTTGACTAAGGTTTTAACTTCTAGTGGGATGGCCAGGTGCCCCACCATCCCGTGTCGAGATGGCACCACCGGAAGTGTAAGACAGGGCACCATCTGGAGTGTTAAGATGGGACATGTCATGAAATAGACCTGGACAGGATGAGACATCAACCCTCCTGAGTGTCGATATGTGGCACATCACATTCCATAGAAAAATCAGGATAGTCCCATGCCATGGTATTTAAAACCTTAACTTTAACAATTTCAAGGGAGGGTGAGAGATTGTTTGAATGTTTGCAAAATTAAGAGAAGATAGTTGGAGATAGAGCTGCAGTGGATGCACCCAGCGAGAATGAGATTTCTAGTGAAGTATGTGATTGATAAGAATCAAAGACAAGGTCCTACCTAATATTTCAGAAGTATTTAAGACTCCTATCCAATTAGCTTGCTGCCTTTACATCGAAGACTGTTCACAGACTAAACTGTACGATATGGATTAAAAACCAAAATTTAACCCACCAGTTTCTTCTCAATTTTGGTGCTTTTATGATGGATAGGCAAGTGCAAGACAACTGTGTTAAAGAACCCAAGATGCAACATGTAAATTATACAATGAAATTCAAAGAAAGCTCGTTAAAGGATTCTTAAAGGGGACAAGTGCAGTTAACATGCCTTCTACCATTGTTATAAGCCATCTGAACAGCCAGTCTAATATCAGTAGTCAAGTGAACAATTCGAAGCACATATTAAAATTAATAAATGATCGCCTGTTCAGTCACCGCCCACGTCATTGATCCTAGATGGCACTCAGAGATTGGTGAGTACATGGCTGGTGAGTGGTGTCAGGAAGGATCCTAGATACTGTTCCACCAATCACCAACTGCCATGCTGGATCAGTGAAGTGAATGGTGACTGGACAGGTGGACTTGAGCGTTTTTCTTAAGAATCGTTGAACCAACACACCAAAAACTTAACAAATGAAAATATATCTGGGAATCGATCCTTCAGCGAAAACATGTTGATCAAGAAAAATCTCCAAGAAGCCGCCACCTTTTCTAATTTCACCTTCATCCCATTAGCACCAAAATGTGCTCAGAATGGATGGATCAAAAGCACAATCTACAGGCGTTGGTAATTACACTTGTAATCATAGTAGCACAATATATAGGCGTGGGTAATTGCACTTGTAATCACGGTAGTCCACAAGATGAGTTCTTTTCGATGAAAAATTCCATAAACCAAGAAACACTTCGGGTTCTGAAATCAGTTTGGGACAAATAAGATATAAAACTAAAAGAATAATCAAGATTAGATAAATGCTTTGCCTAACAATTCAAGAAAAGAAACGAGATACAAACTTCTCCTTGCACCTTGTATTCAAGAAAACAAAATTGGACAGAAACCCATTTCGAGATAGATAAGAGAACGAACGTGAGAATCTAAACCGATCCGAGAGGAGAAGAAATCGGAGAGCCCGGCTCCCGCAACAACAACAGACCTCCGCGCCTCCCCATCCACCGCTCCCCGCCCCGCTCTCCTCCACCGCCACCTTCCCTTCAACACAAGAAAACCCTCGACACCTCCGCCGCCGCGGCTGCCGCACCGGCTCCTTTCGCCGGGAAGAATCGCAAGCTTCAGGGGGCCGCGGCCCCCGCAGGCCGCCAGCATCGGATCCCAAATCCGATCCAAACCAATGAGAGATCAGTCCGAATCCAAGATCACTGCAATCACCGAGAAGAAGTACCAGAAGAAGAAGAAAATCTTTGGGACTGCGGAGAGGAAAGAAGAGGGGTGGAGTTTTCTTTGCGTTTTCTTCTTCGTGGATTGATTAATTGGGAGGGAAGTTCGGCGCCGGGACACCATCGTTTCCATCCACAAATATTTCGTTGAGATTGTGTTCTGGTTGCGGGTAGATGGCGACTCACGCCTATTAAGAGAGCTCTCCCAGCTTGGAATCGCTTGCGACTCGTGAGGATAATGCGCCGCGCTCTCTATCCTCCTAATTTTATCCGCCCAGGCTGGAGCAGCGCGTCCCAATCGAGAAATTATTCCCTGCACGGCGTCACAACCGCTCGTGTTTGCATTCAGATGCGCGCCCATAAAGCTTTGTAGGAACGAGCGGTTGTGGTTGATGGGATGCGAAATAATGTCTCGTCCCAGTCGCTGTTGGGTTCGTTGTTCGGGGGAAGAGAATAACCTGGTGCGTATGGATAGATGAACTAAGGCTGCGCCGGTAGCTGACAATTTATTAAAATTATTGATAATTTAATATGATAATTTAAATTATTATATTTGATATATTTTTTAGATGATAATGTAGATTATTTTGACAATTCAGATTGTCTCATGGAAGATAATCTGAATTATCTTGAAGAGAGATGACTATCCAAATTATTATTTTTCGATAATATTATAATAAAAATTTGGAATAAAATTATTCTTCAAAAAAATCATACAAAATCTATTGTTCAATCTTTTCTCTTCCTCGACTTCTCCATCTCTCTTTGTCTGCCCACAACTCCTCCATCTTTCTTCTCCACTGCTCTCTGTAGCTCTTCCACATCCATCCCCATCATCTCCATGACTCCACATGCATCCACCCCTCTTCAACCCCCACTGTCTGCGGTTCCTCACACCTCTCAGCCCATAATTTATCTACACCACCACTATATCCACATCACTCCTATTATTTTTCATCAAAAAAAAAAAGAATAAAATTATTAAAGATATTTTAAAATTTAATTTCATATTATCGATAATCTAATTATCATATCAAATATGTCAATCAAAATTTTTAATAATTTTATTATAATATTATCTATATATATGAAATATGGTAATCAATATTATTAATAATTTAATGATAATATTTTATTTTAAAAATAATTTATATCACTTTTCAAGATTATTTGATGATGTATCAAATATAATTTAAAAAAATATACGAATGATACGGCCAGCATGATCGTATACGAGAAATTATCATATATATTCTACAATATTCGGCAAAAAAATATGCACATCATCATTATTGAAAAAAAGATACTTTAATACAAGCTTAATTTAAAAGTTTTGGGGGTAAAAAAATTTATTTTAAGCATCAGTTGACAATTTTTTTTTAGTTGGAACGAAAAAATTTATGTTTTTGAATTGACATAATTATTTTTTATTGAATGGTATAAGACATTTGCGGTAGAACGATTCTGATGAATAATTTTTCGAACGGATGCATGTGAATGGCCTATGCGCAATCAATCACGTGCTACCATGTCAATGTGTGGTGTCGTTTGCACGCCCATAATTATGTAACACTTAAAAAATGATATATGGGCATTCCTTATCCATTGAAATGACAGCACTGCATGTTTATCTAGTTATTACAGGACTTCTAGTCTGATGTGACAAGTGGCTGGTTTATATCAAGCTGTGGTGACTCATTCACCTCCAAATGTAATGGTCCAGACGCAACCTATGAGAAGGTTGTTTCAAGTGTGTTAAAATCAAACCTGCAGGCTCATCTAGACTTTTTATAGAGGACAATTCCGATTGCCTTTGGGTTTACCTATTCCTGACTTCCTGAGTGAGGTGAGGATGATATTGAGATCTGACAGTATCACCACCCTTTGAGCATGAATATAGAAACCAGGTTTTTATTTTGCTTCGTGAGGCAAACCAATCGAGCAGACCATCTAGGGATGTAGGTTCATATTGTCATGACATTTGCACATATGATTAGAAACAATTTTTACTCTCGGTAAAGTAATGATGCATATTATGGTGGCACGTTCAATTTACAAGGCTAGATAAATTTTTACTTGTGACCAATTGACAAGGCTAAACGATGGAATAAGAATGATCGAGGAACTTAAGAAGTACAACCAGCAAGGCATCCTCATGATTCTTACCATTTGGACGAGTGATTTGCATATACAACCAGCATAAGCATAAGCATAATAACAAAGGCAGACTGGCATCAAAGACTTTAAATTCATAGTACATTTTCCACTTTGCCATCCTAACAAGTCAGATATAACTGCTTGGAAACAAGGACATCTCACTGCCTCACCCTCATGGGAAGAAACAATCTACAAGGTGCTCATAACATTTTTCATGTCTTGTATGCGTGTCCAGGATCTGGATCGGCAACAACTGCTTAACCAACACAAAAGATGAAAAACTAACATCAATGAACGATCTTGGTTACCAAGACGCATACAAAACGACCAGAGATACTATCATTCTTGCTCAACTTAAAGTCCATTTCTGCTCAAGCATAAACAGGAGGATGTATCTCTGAGCCCCATGAGTACAAGTCGAAGGCGGTATTGTTTTTGTCCATCAAGAGGCCAATTCTATAGACCTTGGGGAGATGGAAAGCTTGTCAACTTAAGATTTACATTGATCTGCATTACTTACTACCACAGGCACACTAAAATTCATTTCCTCTGTCTTGAGTAAGAGTCATGCTTTGAGATCTAACTCTATCAATTATCTTTTGCCGGCCCGACAAATCTTCTTCATACCCAACCACCTAAGCCACAAAGACAAATTTGTGAAAAATGGATTTCTTCATCTTACCGAATGAGCAGTAGCATTCAAAGATTGATTACAGACCTGAGACTCTGTCTGCGTCTCACTGAAAGCATCATAAGCACCAGTATTTCCATCATGAACAGTAGTGTTAGGAACAGTATCCTGTTTCTGGGGCCTAAGAAAACAATCTCACAGTTAGGCAACAAAAAGGTTGTCATGGATCAAAGGATTGAGCACCCACATAGGGCTTTTTCTTTTGTGTGCGCGCATGCTTGCATGTGAGAGTGAATGTAAATGCAACGTTAGATGGTCTTTTATGACCCTAACATGTTAGATTCTATGATTTGACACCTAAATCATTAGGTTAAAGATATTGAGAAGAAATGATCCAAGTATCTATGAACACAAATATGTTTCCTGCACCATGGAAAGATGAAACAACATTTTCAAGAAAAAATTCTGAAAAGAAAATCTCCATATGAAGCAGAGAAACAAGCATCTTAAAAAATCATGGAATAATGTTTAGGCTGCATTCATATTACACTAATTTTGCTCTACTTGAAGGAAATAATTTTTAGCAACCATTCATCGTTAGTTCCACGGCATTGAGGATAAGAATACACGCAGAAGTGTAGAAGAGAAGCAATGCGTGCCCTTTTAGCAAGAAAGCATTAAGAAGCAATTTATAGAAAGATTAATTAGATTATTTCTTTCATGTTACAGGATGCGGTTGCAGAGGTAACTTGAGTGGGAATATTGTGAACAGAAGGGTTGTAGAAACCAAAAGGTAATGCGAACAGGAATAAATGGCAGATAAGATGGTATCACAACTTCAATCAGTAATTCTTCGTTGATATTGGGAAATAAAAGAGAAACCCACAATAGTTTATTACAGAATTCTAGTTATATGCATTACAAAACACCATGAATCAGATTCCAAAAATAAAGCAATATGCAGCCGCACATCTACATGTCACACTGACAAACAATTTCAAAAATAAAGCACACTGACAATGAATCCTAATAGCTGCATCTTTTACTGGAAGAGATTTCTCATTCAGGAAAAAGACTAAAATATTGATATCATAATCACATCAATTTTTTTTCTTTGCGCACTGGGAAATTCTGGTATCTTACACCAAGAACTGTGTTCAAAACTTCTACTAAGTTCTTCTCTTGTGCAATTTTTATGGTTCTAAATAAAATCAGAGGGATTTTTTGCTCAAGTTGCAAAATAGAATAGTCACAACCTTCTGACACTTCATATGCTTTCAGCATACATCAGGGAAGTACAGTCTTTTACATCAAAAGATATGCCCAAAACCTTTAATAGTTCCTTCTTTTATGTAACTGGTTGTGACTATATTGAAAACTGGAGGCTATGCTGCACAGAAAGCCAGTTTGCATAGAGTTCACTAATGTGCATAAATATATCTCTCTCCTCTCTCTCTCTGTGTTTGTATGCACGGGCACACACACACAGTGTGTGTGTGTGTGTGTGCATGGGCACATACGTGTGTGCGTGCATGCGCAGGCGCACGTGTGTGTGCATGCATGCGCGGCGTGCAGTATGTGCACATGCATGTGTGTGCACAAAAGCACATGCATGCATGTCCAAGGGAATGCATATGCACATGTTTGTGCATGTGAGTGCACACATTTGCAGCCACATAAATGGGATTCTTAAGTCAAGATAACATATCCTTGCCTCCTACAGGTTAATCACTATATACTGCATCCAAGTGTTGTATTGTGCAAAATGTTTAACAGTTGCTGGTTTGAGCCATAAACTTGCAGTATTTTCGGGGAATCATATTTCTGCACTGCAAAAAGTTTTAAGCTTGCTGTATAACCAAAACAACACAATGAACACATGATATAATTTTGTCCAAAAGATGAATGTGTTGCAGCCTACCTGCTTAACCAATGCCGTGAAATCCCAAAGGTTGAGTGAGAATTTTCATTATCTTGACCAAGGATAGTATGATCATGTGAGTATATCTGGAGCTGGCTGTTAAAGAACTACATATGCATCTACCAGTATAATTAGTGATACACAAAGAAATGCATATCAAAATTAAGGATACACTTCGATCACACCCAGACCTTCCAGGTGACCTCATGTCTTGGATCTTGCATATAGAGAGGCAAAAACAAAAAAGCAAAAATAAAAATAAAGTCATAGAGCATGATTACGAACAACAAAAAGTATATTGGATCAGTACCTTAGCGATTGGGCTAGTAGGTCCTCTATGGCATCTGCCACGTCAGGAACAGCATGAGAACCAACCATTAGATTTTCTGGTACTTTGTGTTTCTTGGATGCATCAATACTACTAGTACATTCTGACAACCTGGACCTTTTGCCAAAAGTACTCAAATGTTCTGGTTCTTCACAGAGGCTGTCATTCATAATGCCTGTTCAATCCAAATAGTCTTATGGTAATGCAATCAAAGAAAAAGACTTGATCTTACTGACACAGAGACAATTACCAGAATTTGCTTCGAGTTATCCACTGCCCCTTGGGACTCGCTAAGCAACTGAGATGGAACAACTCCAGAAACCATACAAGCTGCCTGTGTTGGATATTGACTGATTGTGCATAGACCTGCTTCCCTGTCCTGAGAGGTAGCTGGTTTGGGTAGAAATGGATCTAAAGCAACTATCGTATCCTGAAAATCATTTGGAAAGACTGAATAGACCTGCTTGATAAGGTTTCAGTCTGAAGGCTGCATCACCAAAGAGTGCAGAATATACCTGTTTAATACATTCAGTGATCCAATCAGCGGTAACTGATTGAATCCCCCAATTACAGGCAGCTCATACTTTGGACCACTGGTAAACTTACATAACAAATGGGTTACTTTTTTGGTCAGCTTTTCTGTAAATTTAGCTCCTAAAGTAAAGCATAGATTTCTCAGTAATAGCCTGTCTTTCGCTTCATACTGCGAGATGCAGAATCGGAGGCTTTCAAACCCAGGCAGCGGAATGTGGCAGCGCAGTGGAGAGTAGATAATGTGGCCCCCAACATCTTGTAAGCAGCCTCCTGTTCAAAATGAGTACAGAAACCAGAAGCATTTGTAGATTGATAGTGTGCAAAAGAATGGGTATATGATTTCAAGAATAAAAGGAATTGTAAATCTAGCCAAATAATGTTATGTAAAATGTATATACAGTGAGTGAGTTTGTGATGCGCGTGCACGCATGAGAGAGAGAGAGAGGAGAGCGTTAGTCATCTCATATATGAAAAACATACATATCATAAGAATAATGGATATTTGTTGTATGTATGTAGGTAGCATGTGCAGCCACATCCACACATGAAGACATGCATATCACACAAGAGATGTCGCCAATATCATGATAAGCATACCACGAGAGAGAGAGAAAGAATAGTTGATATATGCAAGCACGTATTCCATTCTATACTTCATCAGCATACTCTATCAGTAACAATTTTCTATTGCATTTTCTACAGCATAAAACAATCCAAATAGCCATACCCAACAACAGGCATTCTTTGAAGAAAAGAGGGTAAGATGGGTGCCATATAACAAGTTGAAACTCATAAGACCCTACAAGATTAATTTGTGGAAGAACAACAGCAAAGAGGGTAATTTGGTAGAACTTGCTAATTGACATAATTGCTCCACACATGTAATGTCAGCATTCACAATGATTTAGGTGAGGATGAGTTAACATTGGTGACATCTTGCATTCTTGTTATGCAAGCAATCTATACTTTTCTAAAAGAGGATTTATTTTGTCCGGCTTTCAACAAATATATTTGGGTGTCCAAAATACAGTTTCTGGTGGTGAACAAAATCCTTGAATTCTAACAGTTGTGATTGGAGGCCAGTTAGCAAAAGTCACTTTTTGGCTTAGTAACAAGTGGCACCTACCAAGTGTATCAGACCTTGCTGAACCAGCAGGGTTGATGCAGGCCAATGATACCCTACATATCACAAGGTATCACAGCATAGAACAAATAGATGCCCAGTGCTTGCACCAACCCACACAGCATGGCATGTTCAACACGGATTGGCGCAGACGGTCATTTGCATCATTGCTAACCTCAAATGCTTCCATAATCTACTCAATCAGAATCAAAATTTGATGTTACTCTATGGTCATCAGCATTAATCCTGTGATCATGTCTCATGCTGTGGGAACAAGGTTATGTTATTAAGGAACTGGAGTTGCGATGTCCTATTGTCAAATTGTAGCCTTACGAATGGGAATGAGTAAACTCTTTAATCACGAACACTAGCATGTCTTCTGCAACGGACTCTTAGACTGGTTTAAGAAGCCAATGATAACAGTTTGAATGGGTTGAGCAAATAGAATGCACCAAGTTCAGGTAGCAATGAACTGAGGCATCAGATACATGGAATTCCACAATCTGATATCTGTAGTTACCAAACTTCTGTGATCCAAATCCACCATTCAAGAAACAAAATAAACAAGTTTCAGACATCATATTCACTAAGCACACGTTGGCTAACTCAGAAAACCTCGGGATCAATCTTGATAACATTTCAGCATTTCATAAACATCACCAAAACAAATTCAGACCTTCCAATATGAGCAGCAAATAGGTAAATTTCAACATATTGCATCCAGAGGAAATAAAAAGTGAAGTTAAATGATAGGAATCCCAGCCAAATCAACATTTCACATACCTCTAAACAGCAGCGTATCCAGTGAGTGGAAACAACAGTAGACTCAGAACATCTGGAGGAATCTGCAATACACCATGGCGCTCAATGATGAAATGCACCTTCATCCTATGTTGATTATCAACTATTACACCTCCTCCTTGCTTGATCCACTCAATAATCTGAGCCCTCTGATCAAAACAATGGAAAACAACTGAATTTAGAAGATGAAATTAAAGAAGAGTATCCACTTCAATATCAAGATGTTGAAGGCAGAAGAAAATGACGCAAGCTGGAGCATTATAATGTGTAGTTGTTCAATTCAACTGTTCACATAGACAAGCATATGAAGCCATGGCATATAGAACTTCATGACATAATAAATACTCTACAGGACAAGTGTAAATTTCACGCCAACTTATCCCACTGATCCAGCTGTCAATTTCTGTCATAAAGAATAGGCAGAATATGGAGTTCTAATTTTCTCTATAATAAGCTACTAATAAGTAGTCAGAAGTGCCATTATAATGAAGATGCTGTCAGGAAGGAAAAGAAAATACTGACTAACCCGATCTTGTGGAAACAAGGTTGAAAAACAGAATGTTCTTCCCCTGAAAATATTTGAAGCTTTGACATTTTGAACGTCCATAGTTCCAGAACTAGATCTGCACCTATCCTTATTCACACTGTTTGATGCATGGAAATGATTTGATTGTCCAGATTTAGTAGCTAATTCCACTAGCTGCTACCACCTAAACCATTTTCGGTCATGTCTTTTCCTTTTTTTCTTCCTAATAACAATTCTGCTTCAAAATTCTTATCCTCTGAGACATGAACCACCGGCACATGAGGAACGCTAACAAAGCTTTTCACCTTCTTGATACCACAAGCATCTGTAGATGGCTCCACACGAATGCATGTAGAATCTATGAATTCAGGAACACCAAATCAAGGGGGAAATCAAGCTGACATTTGAGATCAGTAAGAGTAGCAAACAGATCAAAAAGATCTACATATTTTAAAATGACTGAAGCAGCATAGATACAGCATTGTTGATATTTTTTTGTCAATAAAACATGAAAAACAGATGTAGAACTTAAAACAACAGCAGGAAAAAATAATACCTTTTGGAAAAAGAAGCTCAGTTGCAATATGCCTGGGGGATACAGGAAGTTCTTTCTTTGCCCGATCACATTCTTCCAGCCAGGCCGACTTTACCATATTGATGACACCCCAAGCTGCTAAGCGCCGTACCTCTTTCTTTTCACTACAAAAAGATCAAACAGTCTATGAGTTCGATTGTAGGTGCACTAGCTCCTAGATCTGCAAATTAAATATGGAACCTAAATGATAGAAAAATTGTTCATTTTCCAAAAAATCTAATGGCCCACATAGAGAAACTTACACCTCTGATGGTGCACCTATTATAATGTGTGTCACTTTTCACTCAATAACATATGTCGAGATCCCCCGCCTTTACGTGTCATAGCGACTAGTTTAGACAGTTCCCTTTCCTCAAAACCCACTAGAAAAATTCTGCAATCTGACAAATAAAGGTCATTATCTTCTGTTTCAGAGTCCTCAGCAATATGAGCTTCAAATTTTGCTTCATCCTTCGTCTCTAAGGCAGTAGAATCAGTGCCCTCATTGTTGACCTTAGTAGCATCCGAGAATGACGATGATATGTTTTGGGACAACGTAGCTTCTAGGTCCTCAATCATTGTTGGTGGTATAGGTTGTGAAGTTGCAGTACTGTGATCTTGGTATTTTTGTTCCTTCTGGGAGCCTTTCACCTCATTATGTGAAACAGAGTTTCCATGAACAGGATATAGCCCCTCATCTAGACAGCTACATAATAGGCAAAAAATAGCCAGAAATATATCATATTAGGTCTATTGATGACTATCAAGCAAAAATAATAAAATGCTATGGTTTTACAGTCAAGTGAAATCACAACTTGGTCTTCTGCAGATATTACCTTTTCTAGCAATAGATTGATCAACCCATCTTCGAGTAACAATATGAATATGACCCCATCTTCTGGCAACCATGTATTTGTCACCCACAGGAGCGTACAAATTGTCAAGGATATAACTTATAAAGGTAACATAAAATTACCACAGCAGACAAACCAAACATGATAGCAGCAGTGACAAAGTGCTGATCTTGTAAAAATATTAACAAGTAGAAACATATCCCAGTGACAACAATTATAAGTGCAACTGTTTTAAGGTATCCTACATATCAATGACAGAAAGATATTTCAGCACAACTGAGAGCTATGATGTTGCGTCCACGAAGTGCATTTCACACATAGACACGAATAGGTAAAAAACAACCTACAAACGTTGCATGAACCCAAAGAACCCTATTTTCTCAACAGAAGCTACATTACCAAGGGAATTTTCAAGTGGCTTGTGTCCCATGTAGGCAGATTTCACCTACACAAAATTGCAGATTTAGCACTGCTCATCTAGATAAAGAGTGCATGTTACAATATACTATAGTAATATGCATCCTGTTAAGAATGGTCCACCACAGGCACAATAAACAATCCATTGGCAAATACTTAGGGAGCCAGATCTTGCAAGTTGCAGTAAGATTTAGATGTTTTGACTTCATAAAGTCATAATTACCGAAAAACAACGAACCTCACTTGAAAAATAGCAGAATTTCGAGTGATCAAAAACATTATTGGTATGGAGATTACCAAATATTAAAGGATATATCTGAAACCAAATGACTGCATTTCTTGGTAAGATCAGCTGAATAATGGCCACCATTCTGTACAATCAGCTTTTCCATATCCTTCCTCTCATCTGAGCAAATGAATATATCACTTTAACATGGAAGGTTTAATACTAAAATAGCAAGCAAGTATAAATTATAAACAGTCATTACTCACTACCTAATTCAGCAGTTGGTAGAGAGGGAATGGGGTTGCACCCATCTATGAACTAATATAGGTCCTATCAAAACATCTTACAGTATTATTCATTTCATTATTAAATTATCTTTTCATTAAATCACTATCATTAATGTAGGTTATGTGTGACAACTAGAAGATTATATTTAAAATTTAAAAGAAGCTGTCGTTAGTCATTTTAATAAGTATATAATACAAATCAGTCACCTACCTGCAGGAATTCTAGTGACACAAATATTCAGGCCAGTAAAAGGGAGAATCCTGTAAGGCTCTTGAGGCACAATACGATGTTCAGTCCAGCATTGAGTCAACCAGCTCATGTTGACAATAGGTTTCTTAAGAACATTGAAAGCCCACTGCACCATACAAAAGGACAATCAGAATTCTGCTTGGGATATAATGAATACTAAGCACTACCCATACATTCAATAAAATTAGAAAAAGAAGAAAAAAGGCCAACAGAGTACCAGTCTGTCAAAACACAATTAAAATGTCAGTAACTGGCAGCAGGTAAACCTAAAACTCTAAGACAATGTTAGCAATTTTAAAATACATTAGAAAGAGAATTCTAATAAGCCATGAAATTTGATCAGTACAAGCTTCCAGCAATTGACACATATAAGAATTGAAAGAACCAGCACAAGTTCTGTAGCATATACTGGTCAAATCATTAAGGCTGTTGGTACACTAGTCTAATGCTCCAGAGTCCAGATAACCATGACCTGGAATAGTTCATATGGCACATGATTTACATGGTTAGTGAAGGAAAAAAATGCATGTGAACATTTATTTTCTTGCTTGCACCTAATATTTTCTCATGGAACTTTCCATTCTCCCTAATGCTTCCATCATAGATTGAGATCCATCAATAAAACATCCACGTAGACACTTCAACTAATCAGTTTCTTCAAAAGGGTAGGAAGTGGTGATCACAATAAAAAAGACAAGTTGTGTTATACTATCGAAAGTTGTGTTATACTGTATAACAACAAATAATGCTGCCCTTGAATTCAAATAAGGACATGGAAGGACAGTTACTAGATTAAAGCACTTTCTTATCTGATTAGGTTAAAGCAGTTTATCCTGTTCAGTGAAATGCAAAATAGGAAGGCTCAGCCACAGATGTAGAAAACATATCCAGAAGAGATGCAATTTGAAAGACCACTGAACCATTGTGCAGACTGCAGATGGTATCACCCCTAGCACTTGCGCAAGGGGCAGGGGTTCAATTCTTGTTGGTATCTGCCCTTGACAGGCAGGTGGGTATAGGATAGAAATTAGCCCCTCCTAATCTTCAAAAATAAATAAACAAAGTTATAACATGGAAGAAGCTTCATGTTTTAATAGGTGAAAATCAGGTTTATCATATTTGATCCATCTTCCAAGGTCCCCAAATTCAACAATCCTAAAAAATCCTCGATGTATGAGCACACAACTTAGGCAGGTGGTGCTGCAAGAAATCTAGCACTAAGTGGCAAAAGCTCTTAGCTTTATCTCTGTCTTCCTAAATAATGCAATCCCAAAAGCTGCAACAGCCACACACACACATGCGCACGTGCACACATAAGGAGGAAGGATAACATAAAGCAAGGAAAGTTCCAACAACACTAGAATTACATGACATGCCAAAGAATAATGCAAAATTGAACAAGCAGCTCAAAACAAGCAATTTGCCTAATTTAATTCTCTACTCTGTGTGACAGAGGAAACACAAGTCATCCACCCCACCAAACAAAATTAAACCTTTTTGATGATTAAGAAGTCTTCCCTACCTAAAGACAAACAGACAATGTTAAAAAAAATTCTTGGCCAATTCTAATTACACACAGGGCCTAAGGACTATATTACATCTCCCAACCAATTAAAGCCAACAAGGCTCAGGTAATTCATTCCACCTGAGAAACAAGATGTCATGGAATTATGTTCATAATCCAAAAAAATAAGAGTAAGGTTTGTTTGTAATGATCCTTCTTATGAGAAATCTTAGACAGTAATGCCTTCTGCCATCTGAGTACCCAGTCTAATATTTGAAAGCAATTGCACAATATGTGATTTTCACCAAATGTGACACAACACTGATCAACTAAAGCTGTCTAGTTCAATATGTTAACATTCATATACACAATATAGATAAGTAAATAGCAATAAAAACTATGAGTGATTTTCATAAACCTGAAACAATCTCCTGAAATATAATTCTGTAACTGTTCGAGCATACTTTGTACTTAGCAGCCAAAACATTCTTTACAATGACAAAGTTAATATCGAGAGATGCTTTGGAATGCAATGCTCCTCCCATAGCTGTCACTAGCTGTTCAATCTTAACCTGTGAGAAAAGTTGATCACATATAAAAATCATTATAGGGCACATGTAGAAGAAGCTTGATTTTGTCATCAAAAAATAGCATGAGGATTAATTCATCTAAAAAATAAAAAAAGGGGCTCATCCTTTCAGTAAACCACTATACAGTCAGTTTCTATAAACATACCAATAAAGAACTTCTTCAGTGAATATATAATGTTATTGCTTAGTCATGTTAACATAATTCCAAAACTTGCATATATAATTTGTGCCCGATCTCTTTCCGATGGAATATCAGTGCTTAGCAAGTATAATCCATTTGAGTCAGCACCAAGTGCGTCAATCTTTATGACGAGCAATGTAAAGTTTCCGAATCCTTGTTATACTTGCCAAAAAGAAAAGAAAATGTCTGAGAATTAATTCACTATGCCACATCCCATATGAAAGAACAATTGGAACTATACCAGACCCAGTAAAAATCTGTAATAACTTTTACTGGCATGCAAATGTATAGAGTACAGATAATATGTATATCAGCTACAAGATATGCAGATCTCACCCCACATCTCTCTCCCTCCCACCCGAGAAACCCAAAAAGGAGTGAAAAAACGTGCAATGAGAAATTAGAAGCTCCATCTGTTCCATGCAGTACCTACTCAATAAGGGCTGTAACGAGTAAAGCACCTCATTTAACTTTCATCTCTTGCATGAGCACATGTCAGAAAAGGCAGTACAAAAAGGAACAATTTCACAACAAATTAGCATGCACCACAACAAGGTTCTCTGATAATCTAAAACAAAAGTGCAGAGCTTCAAATTACTATCTTTCAACTATTGCATTGCAATTGAAGAATTAGCTCTGATTCTGCATCTTATGAATCACATGGAAACTGAGCTGCAAATGACCAGTGCTGTTCATAAACAGCTTGCGATCCACTCAATAATAGCCTTACTTGGCTCAGATCAAGTAGGAAACAACCAAGCTCAAACAAATTTTAAAGCTAGGTCCAAACGAGCCAAGCCTGAATGCTAAAGCCTACAAAAATACATACAAGCTAGCTCAGCTCAGCAAGAAGCTTATTCAAGCACGGGTCAGGTCTTTATGAGCGAAGCTTGAACAACTTCTGTTAAGGTCAGCTCAGGCTTGAATAGCCTTTTTATATAGTGATCCAAGCCTGAGCAGCCTGCTAGTCAGCTGGGCTCAGCTCATTTACATCCCTGCAGATAGCATCATGCATCCCTGCAAATGAACATGTTAGAAGGTCTTACCAAAGCCTATGCATTTGATGTTCAGTTCACGGACGATCCTAGAATTATAAAGAAAGGAATTAAATCATCATAACATAATGAATCTATTGATGAACAGTCATTCAAGATTCTCAAATAGATTGCCAGATAATAAGAAATGTTCCGGGTGGCTCACCAAAAGTTTTTTCTAATTCCTGTTTTGTGAAATCATTCAAGCTAACAATATGAAATAAAGTGGAATTCCTTCAATAGTTCCCACGGTTAAAAAGCATTAAAAACAGGACAAGCAGGAACATTTCATCTAGGATATCACCTTTCTTCCTTCTCAAATCCAGATGCAAGCACTTTCACTCCATCCATTGCAAGGCAACAGGTGTAGCCTTGTTTAGGCAAAATCCGACATTCTTTGGCACAAGAGAGAATACATTGTGGCCCTGTCAAACATTATAAATGATGGAAAGGTAAATTTTGAAAATGGAGAAAGAAATTCTATGTGCAAATCAAAATTAAACAGTAATCAGCATTAGTAGCCAACAGTGGTAGTCAACCTAAACTGTTGCTTTTTTGCATAAATTTCCAAAAGTTATGATTTTCAAATTATCAAAATTTCAACAGCTAAGAGCCTTGCTTCATGCAGATTTAGTTGACTTCAAATGTACAATTGTTGAACAAAAGCTCAGGATTAGTAATCATGTCAGTTTTCTAAAAATAAAGTATTAGCATTAACAGTTCGTTACATTACTGATTACAGAGATCAAACATATCACCATAGCTTCATCCATTTACATCTTCATGTGGCAATGCATGACATGGAGTTTTGTAACCGTCCATTTAAAAACCACAATGCAGTGATTGTGCCACTATATCAGCCCCTATGTGGGTTACAGGAGAGCTATGGAGATAAACTCTACCTCATGATCTGATTTGGCTCTTATGTTCCAAAATTATGCCTGAGTGATGAATGCAATTCTCCATTCATCCAGCTTCTATCTTCATAGGACTCTTTGCACATCTGTAGAACCTTCAAAGACTATCTGTTGTTGCCTTATTTGATATCTTACCCCTTTCTTACCTTGGACAGAAACTGATTTTATCATGTTCAGGAATTAGTTTCATCATGCCTAGAGCCAATTTTGGATTGTTTTTGATATTTAATGGCCATACTTGTAAGGACATGGATGTAGTCCTTCATGATGAAGAAGGATTCATAAAGCAAATAGAAAGGTAAGACAAGTCATGATGGTCGTCATTATGATTTTTTTATTCCAATCTGATGACTCAGTGGTATCTTTCTGTCAAGAATTTGTTGAATCTCACCACAGCATTTAAACCTAAGCAATTAAAAATTTTACATAACCTGAATTTCATCTGCTTATATAGGATGTTAGATCAAAATAAACTAAACTCATCATTCATGGCGGACTGATCTAAGGTAGAAAACTATTTACATTGATTTAAGCTATTCTCTCAACCTCAGAATACAAGAAACCAGTTTCAAAAGCTAAAGCACGGTGAAGATGTCCTAATGTCCATAAACCTTCTGATTTTCTCAAGGAATTTAAAGTCCTTGCCCATCATTCTAACTGTTCTTGCAATAAAATATGAATAATATTTCAATTTTCATACACAATGCATCTTCGAGCACTAACAACTGCAAGAATAATTATTAACACTGTCAGAATGTAAGAAAATTTAATTCACCATAAAAATTCAGCACCGTGATGCAACAAAATATTGTTTATCAATGATATATTAGATGGTAAAACCACAGAGCTCAGATTCAAGAAATACCCCAAAGACGGTCTAGAATAAATACATGAGTAACAAATGTGAAGAAGAAGAAGAAGAAGCGAAGAGATTACCCAGAAGATTACAACCCTTGACTCTCAGATCCTCGAACTTCTCCTGCAACGAGAAGAGTAAGGGGGATTAAAAACCATGGATTTTTAGGTCAGAAAAAGGAAAGGGGATAGGAGGAGAAGATGGTTTTGGCTCACATGGTCGGGGGAGGAGATGACATGGTAGTCGTTGGGGCTGGAGCGGGAGGGATCGCAGCAGAGAAAGACCTGGGCGCCGTTGAGGCGGAGGGCGTCGTGAAGGGCGTCGAACACCTCGGGAGCGACCAAGCTCCGGGAGAGGAACACGTTCGCCCCACTGAACGTGCCCTTCCTCATCGCGGACGATGCCATCGCATTCCTCTCCCTCCTCCTCCTCCTCTCTTCTCTCCTCTTCGCTGCCTTCTTCCCTTGTTTGTTTCTGTGATGGGTTTTTCCCGCTTTATTGGATTTCCAGAGTGGAGGAGGCGGGAAGAGGAGGAGGGGGGTTGTTCGAGGTTCTTCTCCCTTTTGTTTGGCTCCTATCGCGACGGCCGAACTCGGAGGGAGTACCGGTTTGGTGCTTTCGAGCTTGGACCGAAGGTTTAAAGTACGGCCGTTTATAACATTATAACGACTGTCATGACGATTGCGGGTCTCCCCGTTTCGTCGTCCGTCATCATTGATAACGTCGTGGGAAAAAACAGCGATTATCATTTAAAAAATGCTTTATCGAGTGTCATAATGTTGGGTTTTTTTCTACGATGCTTGAGGAGATAAAATTATTTTTTATAAAAATCAAAATTTTAACCATTCAATTCAATATGGAGGTCAAAATTAATCTGCTAATAATTAGTTATGCACCGGATTAGTGTGATAATTTTCTCAAAATTTATGATTATTTTCATAGAAGAGCGTTATTTTGTTGAAATAGAAAAATCTTTTTCTAACATTTTCTCTTCTTCAATTCAATCTCCGAGTCTTTATCATAAAACTCAGAGGAGGAGGAATGCTAGGTTGCAAATGAAGGAGCATAATATCGAGGAGAATGAGAGATGGGTTGAAGGCAGAAAAAAGAGGAGGGGAAGGAGGCAGATTGAAGATAGAAAAAATAAAGAAAAGAAGAAAGGTATGAGGACTGGTTGAAAATGGAAGAAGAGAGAAGAAAAGATAGAGAAAAAATGGGTTAAAGATAGAGAAGTAGCAAGTTGAAGATGGAGGAGGAAAAGGGTGGTCAAGTCGAATGAGACTGAGTAGAAGAAGAAATTTTTAGAAAAAATTTTAAAAAATGATAATTATCAAGTTTTTAATATGTTAGAAAAAAATTATTATAACTACTCTTACTAATAGATTGTTAGGATTTTTTTTTTAATAAAAAAGCACCATAACGCATCTTTATAATGTTTTGTTACAAAACAAGTAATGGTTATTATTATTTAACCTTCATATGGTTCCTTTAATAAATAATAATTTTAAAAATCAAGTTCTTCTTTTTAACATTTTTTGCAAAAGATGTATCATTTGAAGATTTTTTCTATGAAGTAAGATGATTTAGACAGTAATAATAGCTTTTGTAAAATTATGATGTTGTTATTGTAACCATCCAAATAATTATTATAATAATTTAAAATATTTCTATTGATGGTTCGTGAAGTACCGCTATTATTGAAATTTTGCTCTATTTATTAATAGGCAACGGGCTTGATTTTCTTTCAAAAATGAATTATTTATTGATTATGTGAGTTATATTTGATTACGTGCTCATAAATATATAACTTGTATATATCTATTAAGGTCAAAATCAAATATATTTAGAACTTTTTAAACCATATTATTTTTCATAAAAAAATGATTTACTAAAATCAAATTTCAAACCATCATTCTGCATATGATGTTTTTGTACATATTGACTAATTTATTCAAACAGGTGCTAAGTTGATGATTTTGCCCATGAAATAGTAAAATTATCTATGAAATTAGCAAATTGAGCAATAACATTACACTAGCAATGAGAGATTAGGTCGGTATTCTGTATCTCATTTTTTTTGAAGGTGATAATTCTAGGACATATACGGCATCATAAAAAATATATAGCTTATGGATTCTAATTTTATACAAATATAGTTTTTCATGGCGCATGTGGTGGGTTTTTTATTATAATTTAATTGAATACAAATTTAACTAAAAGCAATCAAACAAAATTTAATATCAATTAGTCTTCACCATTACAGATAAAGTAAAAAATAAAATGATAAATTAATATCGATGCCCACAAAGAAGGGAGTCAATGCAATAATTCTGTCAAACACCTTTTATAGTTCATTTTTCTCCAGAAATAATTTAACATCTCTCTTTATTTTACGATCCAATGAACTCACACTTTTTTTTCTTACATAATTTAAAAAAAATATATTTTATTTTATTTTTTTTGGATAGCTTTTTTTTTCTGAACATATTTCAAAAGTAATCCTTTGCTTTGTTGTTTTATTTGTGCCAATAAAATTATTTAAGGTAAATTAAGTTGGTTAAAATAACTCTATAGCTGATTCCTCCATGGGGCGGGTAAAGCTAAAGACCATTTTTCAAGCAGGTTAAGGGCAACGTTAGACCCGCTGACGCACCTAAAACGGAAACTCCACGGTCCGAGGGTCCAGGACTCGAGGGACAGGGGAATCCTGGTCCCTCTGCCCCTCGGACCGGTTGAGCCGGTTCGTGCGACCGCCCACGGCCCACGCCGCCCGTCCTCGAATAGAGAAGCCCGCCTATAAAACCCTTCGAGAGACCTTTTATATCCCTCGCTCACTCGCTATTTCACCGCGAGGGTTCTAAGAAAGAAGGGGCGAAGGAGCGTGGAGAGATGTGGAGGAAGGGGAAGAAGAGGAACGACGAGGAGTCCGCTGGCGGGAGCTTCGACGGAGCGCCACCGTCGAAGAAGCTCGCCATGGCGGAATCCGATGAGGATGGCATCGTTGTCTGTGAGGTTTGATCTTCGCTCGCTAAAATCCTAGTTCCATTTCTTTCGTCTCTCGGTTGGCGTGAGCTTTTTTGTGACGAAGGGGGTGGATCTTGAGGTCTAGATATCGAAGAACAGGAGGGTTTCGGTGCGGAGCTGGCAGGGGAAGGTCGTGGTGGACATCAGAGAGTTCTACGTCAAGGACGGGAAGCAACTCCCTGGAAAGAAAGGTCTTTTCTTTCTCATTTTCTCTATCTGATTTTTTTTCTTTTCGCTCAAAGGCCTAAAGTTGTTGGTTTTTTGTTAGGTCTGTTTGTTTCTGTTGCATTCTTTCACATTTTAATTGGAAGCGAGGAGTTAGGGTTCTTTAGAAGTTAGAATCTTGGTTCGAATGTTATGTCATAACGTTAACAATGTCATAAGCGCCACTTGGAAGAGCAACCAGGTAAGCTGTGTCCATGCCTTTTGGTTCGGAAAAGGCTGAGGTTTCTGGATTTTGGGATTTATTCTCTGCGGGTATTCTGGAAAGGTCAGAGAGAGAATTCTGAAGAAAGTGAAAGAAATAACTAAAACCGTACTGATTTATTAAAAATGTAAAGCATTGCGGATATGTTGGTTTCCTGCCTCAGGGATGTCTGAAGAATGGATCTTGTCTTAAAATTAGGGAAGAAGACAAGATGGTTGGAATGGTCAAGCGTAATGCATCAGGGACTAGTTAAAGAATTTAAAAGGGCAAACAAGTGGATTTGAAGAATAGGGAAGGTAAATATACGGTCTGTATATCCTGCAGGATATCCCTTTCAAGTGCTGATAGACTTACCTTATGTACCACTCGAACGTACTAGCTGTAACTTTTCCTAGTACCAGGAATGCGACTCGATGTACCAGTAGAAGAAAATCAAGTCAAGGTGATGGGCAAATACTAAAATAGATGCCCAGAAAATGTACGCATTGATTTGTACCAGAAGGCTTCGGTGAATTGATTATAGGCAGTCCAAAAGTCCATCAAAATAGAACCATAAGTTATGAGGCAAATGGTTAGTCTGATAATGGTCCTAAAGTGTAAAGGTTGTAACCTTCTCTTATGATGAGCTGTTGGTGGAAGAAGGAATCATGTCAAATCTTTTTGCATGGCAATGTATGATCTATTTTGCAAAATTTAGGATCTGATTCTTGTTATCATAGCTAATCGATGTTCATTCAAATTATGCTTGCTTATAACCACAACAACAACTGGATTTCAGTTATTTTATTCTGAACAAGCCATTGATGGGTACTAAGGGGACAATGGCCGGCCTACTTTTTCGAAATTGTGGATGCACTTTCTGTTCAATCATCTGATGAGATGTCCAGTGTGTCAAGTGATAAGACTGGCCTTTCATATTGGACAGGGTATGAAGTTATGGTCAACCTAATAAAGCAAGAAGTCATCACCATTTGCTACCTTGGTTTTTTTTTATGAAATAGCACAAGGAATGTCTATAGCAGACATCCAACATCCCTAGGATGGCATGTTCTTCCATGCAGTTCAGTTCAATCATGTAATCATATTCAACATTCAAAAAACATTGATTTATGTGTTTTTACAAGAATGAGCATGTATAGCGGTTGAAAGTTTAGATTCCTAAACCTTTCGATCTGTTCTGTTTGAATGATATGAAGATGATAAGTTAGATAGTCCAATCTATGATAAATGGTTGGAATATAGGGTGATTGCCTTTCTCTTTATCTTATTAGAAGAATTGCATTCTTTGCTTTGAGTTGAGACTTGCCCTGTTGGAGCGATACGGATTAGTTATCTTATCTACATTCATGAAAGGGGCAGTATTGTTCTTAACTTCCTATGGTCATGGGTGAAATATTGAGGCACGGTGCTTTGTCATAAGGGCAAAAGGATTTTCTAAGGCTTGTTGCTATCTTTAACTAAGATTACAGTCTTTGCATTCTTTCTTTGTGATACATGCATGAGTTGAAAAAGGAAAATGCCCCTTCTTTTTTAAAACTGTTTGGTTAGTTGTTCACATTTAATTTGTAGCCTCTGGCTCACCCTTATGATCCCAACTCTCTTTTATAGCCTTGGTTAAATATGCTTCTTCTTGGGTGATCATTTTTTAATAAATCTAAATGAATTCTCATCTTTCTAGGTTGGCTGATGACCAAGTTTTGTGGTACTGTCCCTAGCTTCATTACTGTCCTACAGTATTAACATGCAATGAGGTTCTTGTTTTGCCTTTTTTGGGTTTGAGGTGTGCCTTTCTATATTTTTACAAGGTCTTGGGTCAAGGTCATGTAATCCATACTTAGGCTTCCAACAAAGCTCTCATTGTTGTTTTTTTGGATAGTCAAGGTATGGCTTTAAGTTTTGAAAAATGCCTCATTATTAGGGAGTGAAACTGCCTGACAAACCTCTCAGGCCTTGAGCAGCAACTTCCAGATGCGCTTTATGTTTCTGTTGCATTTGATGATTAGTGTTCAGGATGGGATTCTGGAAAGGCATATGTGCCATGAAGGTGGTATGCTGGATTGCTCACAAGTCCCCAGGTACTCGCCCTTACCTCTGGGACATAGCTCATATCTGCTCCCACATCACTTCCAGCAGCTTATAACTGCTCCAATATCAGTTCCCTTGATACAACACACATCTTTCATGAAGGGAACCAACTTGCTGACGTGGTCACCAATTAGCCTGTTCCCTGCCTTATCCTTGTACTTTGACTGATAGGTACCAGGATCCTATTCCCTATTGGCAATGCAGGCACCTTGGGGGCAGCTTTTAATTGTGCACGATTCCTTTTGGGGCCTTCCCTTGTATCACCAAAAATAGAAGAGGAAAGGCATGTTACACCATCTTTACTTTTGGGACTCCTTTGAATTTGAGCTGGGTAAGTAAATCCATTCCACTTTCTTCAAGTTAATGTCAGTTGCGAGGATCTGATGAACTGTCTTACAAGATTTGACATATCTTCACAAAATAAAAGGAAACTACAAAACTTTTGGAGTTTGTAAATTTTAATGGCTACCCTAGATGATAATAAGTGATCTTATTTGTGGGGTTAGTACTGTTGTATGTTTATTCAGTTATTCCCCTTGTTCTTCATGCTATGTATTTTTTGGTACCATAGGTTCATACTTATCATGTACTGGTCCTGTTTTCAGCTATTTCTGTCTCGTTAGGCACATGTTAAGGGTCTTTGATCTTTCTGTAATGTGGTGATCATAAGATCTCCATAAAATAAAGCTACATAAACATTTTTCCATGCTTTGCTTCTTCTGATGTGGTTGAAACTCAATGTCCCTAATCATAGATGATACTAACATGACTGATTGTCCAAAATGAAGATTTTTGTCAGGTGGTCTGGTGTTGTTTCAAAGGTTACCTAATTAAGTTTGAGATGTTCTTTTTGTATTATCATGTTTCACCTAAGATTACTGACCCTATGAGTTAGTACCATAAAGAGACCCCCCTCCCCCTTCTTTCTGGGTTAGCGTCAAGATGCTTATTTGATTGATAAGAAAAGGATCGTCCTTTTCTGTTTTCGCTAAACCTCTAAACGTTAGGAGTTCACATGCTACTAATAACTCCAATCATTTTTTGGGTTTTATATACTGTCTTATAAGGGCATAGCCCAACTTTAACAAGATATTTGGTTAAGTTCTCAAAAACATGACATTGACTTACACTTCTTGGAACATGCTTGCAAAGATAGAAGATTTAACATTACTGTAATATTAAGTAAGTGGGTATATGTTGCAAGAGTCTAGGCATATTTCTTCGATCTTTTGGTAAGATTAGAGTATATTGTTGAATTTAGTTATGCAGATTGTGAAGAAGAAAGATACTTTTAGCATCCTGAATATCTATTTCTATTTTGATGGGCTCTTAACTTCAATTAAGACTGTGCAAATGAAGGAAAAAGAAATGAAATTAATCAAGAGTTATGGCTTGTGGTGTATTAGTGTCTTTATTGGAGAGCGCCTACATGGTGGAAGCATTGTGCCATGTTAGTAATGTTATGAATATGTAGGTGATTGGGCATTTGTAGTTTAAGTCCTCGTGCTTGTGCATTACATGGTTAGGGGTATTGAAGTGTGGAAAAGTGGAAGAATATATTCTTGGGAGAGATGTTTTTACGACCCATTGTCTATTATTTTCCTCCAGTTTCTTGACGAAAAAAGAAGGGTTTCTTTCACTTTTTTTTTCCTTTTTTTTTTGTTTGTTTGTGCGTGCATGTTTGTGTGTTTTTTTCTTTCTTTTCCTTTTTCTTTTCTTTTCTTTTTTTTCTTTTTTTTTTTTTTTTTTTTTGGTTTAGCGCGGGGGGGGGGGGTGGCTGGGATAGAGGGGATGGAGGGATTGGTCTGTCAGGCTGAATTGAGAAATGTGGCAAAATTTTAAGTCAAGGGAGAGGAAATAAATGCAGAGTGGAAGGACACAATCAAAGGGATTGGGAAGTTCTGGGTGCGATAAATATAGACAACCATGCAAAGCTGCAGCCAGATTCCCTGTGTACGTTGGACAACTGGTCTGCCTAGCAGCATTCTGAGCCCTTAATGATTTGTGAAACAAAATGCAAAAGATAAAGCTGGAAGTTTCTTGACCTAGAGTATTAAAGTCTTATCATTTCATGTGATATTACTTTTAATAAAATATAAAAATGACAAATGAACTGCTTATGTGGGCTGGTTTATGGTCTTCTCACAAACCCTTATTGAAGAGGAGTTTCATCTACATACACAAAAAATCCTGTTTGCTGTAATAAAATAGAAAACATAATGCAGCTGACTGATTAGGATTTCGGGGATGCAGCTGGTAGTGCATCCTCCAAATTGACAAGGTCACTTAATCATCCTGGCACATGAGCTTGGTGTATACCCTGTATGATGCATAAACGCCATGATGGTTATTGTATCAGAGTACCCAACCATGCAGCCAGATAAAAAGAACCTCTTGTATGTTGTGGTACATTTGTCCATTTGTTGTAACTCGTGGAATTTGAGGCTCAAATACCAGGAGTAGGTTGTTGGTCGGAGGCTTTCCATAAATGCTCCATTACACCTTTGCAGATGTTTTCCCTTGCAAGATCTACTGGCCTCTTGTTGGAGGAACAACTCCTCTTCTAACTTGACCACATATTGGAGCCTCTTCTGCTTAATAAATATGAAGCAAAGAGAGCATCACAATAAATGAGCTCATTGTGGAAAAACTCTAGGATCACCTTCTCATGAAAGTACTTGCGCTTCATATTTACCACCCTTCATGCTTGAAAGTGTGAAGTATTGGGTCCATACTTTACCCTCGTGTCATGAAATTGCACTCGCCTCATATACCAAATATATTGCATTTGTTGATATTTAATTACGTTATTAGATTTTGTAATAGTAGCTTTTCAGTTTTTGGCAGCCCATCTTCTGGTTCCAGTCACAACTAATTAAGAGCATATCAATAGAGTGGGGTTTCAGAATTGCTTCCCAGGGGACACAATAGAGGGTGTGGGTTGTATCTTTCGCATGAAAGAACCAATGATCTTTCGCGGCATGAACCATTGGATCACGTTTTGCACAACTTTCAAAGAATGACGTCTATCTCGTGTCTGTGCTGATGGAGGGAAGGGAGAGATTGGAGGGCTTTGAAAGCTGTGCAAAGTGTGATCCAATGGTTGACATTGCAAAAAAAAATCAATCATTCTTCTGTGCGAAAGATACAACCAAACCCCGCAATGGATAGTATTTTGATTGAGATAGGGAAAGAAGGGAAATTGTGACAGATTAAAAAATGATTTTTTTTAGATTAATTAAAGACTAATGAAATTTTTTGATGGAGAGCTAAATCTAAAAAACCTTAGGAAAAATTTTTGTGAGAACTCATTGAAAAAGTATTAAATTAGTTGTGAAGTTGTTATGAACTAAAGAGTGATTTGATTTTTTTAAATCAGTTGGGATAAACTTGGAAACTATAGAGGTTTGATGAAAAATTCAAGTCTCCCCGAAGTTTTCTAAATTATTTTATTTTATGTAGGATTATGAGTGTTAACCTAGTTTATGATCTTTACATGGTGACAAATGTTCCAATTCTTAAATTGTGATGATGTTTTTTATTAAGTGCTTCCATATTGTAACATTCTGCTCCCTTTCTTTCAGGCATATCGCTTCCCTTGGATCAGGTACGTGTTTCTTTATTATTTTCTTTTTCTTGCTACGGTACTAATGTCTGTACTCTTTTCCTTTGCACCATTCTTTTCTTCCACCAAGAAACGTTCCATACTTTTGTTTTGGGATATCCTTAATTTGGGATTTTTCAGTTTCTGTCTAATTATGCTGTTTATGGTTACTACCAAACCCTTTCTTCTCTAATATGAAGTGGCAAGTACTGCGGGACCATATTGAGGAAATTGATGAGGCAGTAAAGGAAAATACGTAGTCTGAATCAGCTTTGAAGAAGATGCTGGACTGCTGGGGATGCAACTTGTTCTCTTATAACGTTTTGATCAACCTCACTTTGTAATTTAGGTGCCAAGTATGACATCTCTAGTTTAAGTATCCCCGTTTATTTTGTCTAACCAAATACTGGTACCTTTCGTGCGTGTAAGACTTGTAATAGATTAACTTGTAGTTACTTAGAGAGCTAGAAGTATGTGAAGCAGGTAACAGACTATGTTTTGTGTTCTCTTGGTGGCACATTGATCCTAGCGATGGAGGCCGTCTGCCTGTCGAATTTCTACTGTTTGTCACACTGGAATATGTTGCTGGCAAGGAGTCTAACATGATCGAGCGCATGTGTCCTGTTAAATCCTTCGGATTTGGTGAAGCATTATGGTTCCCGAGTTGTAGTATTCTGGGCCTTCAAAATATGCAAGTCTGTAGTATCATAAAAAATCCCAGAAGGATAGGCGCATTGAATTAAATATCCTATCTATTGCGGCTAGCCTGCTAGCATTACCAATTCTTTAAGAATTGGTCGAGCCGCATTATGGGTAATCATTAACTTGAACTATGCATTTGAAATATTTTATGATTTCCTTAAAGCCACCTGCTAGATGCCAAACCAATCCGCCCGGGAATGCCTGACGATTGTCAATTTGGCCTTTTTCTTGACTTTACACTCTAAATTTAGGGGAAAAAAAACAAGTACACAAATGAATATTTACTTGCAGAATCAATGCCGTATAAGCAACCCACTTGGTTATTGATTTTAGGGAAAAAATCAGATCAATTTTTTTTGCAAAATGGTTGACATTTAAAAAAGATAATATTATTGCCCCTACTATAGAGTGTTCGATATGCATATTTTAAATATTTGATATTTATTGAGATTATCAATATCGTGTAACTAGCTCCGGTGATCATAGAATTGTCCATGATGCCTAAATATGTATTGTTTTCCACAGAAAAAAATATTCGATTTTCTCTTCAAAATCGATAATCAAATAGATTTTTTATATAAAATCCACTCCGGTGACATAAATATTATTTTTGATTTCAGAAGAATCATACTCATTGAATCGCAAAGCGTCCACCTAAGGCCTATATGAACATCGTCGGATCCACGTTCCATGTCAGCAGCATGAGGTAATCGAGTCGATCCTCTCGACGTGCGCTTGTGGTTCCGGCTACTTTATCTCCCGTGTCCTCCGAAAAACTCGTAGCCCCAGTCATGTCTTCCCCTAGCCAAGGCGCTGCACCGCCATGGCTTGCTTAGAGCCGTCGACGGCCGTCCGGTGCGGCGGCGCTTCCACGATCCCCTCGCATCCCACAGTCCGCCGCCGGCTGGGACCACCCCATCGGCGGCTGCCGCCCGCCGGTGCTCTTATTCGATACCAAGCGACCCACCAATCCGACCACGTTCTCTTCCTTCTTCGACTACCAATAACGAGAAGAATGCCGCTAGAATTAGTAGAAGGAGATCGATTCTGTTGCTGTTCCCATTCCTGGTGGTCTCGTCGCCGTCAGCCGCTTCTCCGCCGGTTTCCGACGACCTGGAGCGGTACACGGACACGGGGGAGGGATTCACCCTCCTGAAGCCTCCCTCTTGGGTCAAGGTTCCCTTTATTCCTCTTATACTGATCATTTCTTTGGGGGGAACTGGGTTCTATTTGGCTGGTGGTAACGTTGGAACGGATTGTTGCTCATAGGTGGAGAAGGCGGGGGCTACGGCTTTGTTTGAAGAAGGGAAGGGGAGCAATAACATTGGGGTTGTGGTGAACCCCGTCCGCCTGTCCTCTCTCAAAGACTTTGGGACTCCAGAGTTCGTGGCCGACAAGCTCATCCAAGCTGAGAGGAGAAAGGTTCTTTCTTTGTCCCAGCTTTTCTTTGGTAATTTGGTGTTGTTTCCCCTTCCTTTGAGCTTTACTGCTAAGTTTCAAGTAGGCTTGTTGAATAATTCTGTGAATTAATGTTCTTTTACATGTTAAGCTATGATGAATGCGTATATGAAATGTTGATGGTCATCTCTTAAAGTTGTAAACCTGAAGCTTGACGATGTCATATAGTGCTTAAAAATAATTGTGGGAGCATCTTTATGTCAAATGTCTTTTCAATATTAGGCAATTCACAGATGTTCTTTCTTATAACTTTAAATCAAGGAAATACCTCAATTGATGTGGTTGAATCAAATAACTGATGTAAATCTATTTCAATTAGTTGTGCTTAAGAACGAAGTGGACGTTCTTTTCCACTGTTAGTTAAAGGGTAAACTGCAAAGTCTGCTAGTTGAGAAGGGGAGAATAAAGAAGAGACGGCATTCTTGCACTTAAATGAGTCAAGATGCATTTTTGACTTCATTTTTCTGTCAGCTGTGGTTAAATTTGTCTATTCCATATCCTTAACAATATCATAAGATTACCTAAAAAATAATATAGTAAGCAGAAGAGGGAAAGGAATCATGCATATCATTTTATTCTCATTCCTTCATTTGGCAGTGCTAGAAGATGTCTCTGTCAAGCTTTTCGAATTGGCCCCTTTCTCATACAGACAGAGAGCAAGGGGGACAATGGATTGTTCAATATGTTTTACTCTCAAGATCTTCAATCAATTCTTTCATGATGTTCTTACATGTCGATTAGTAAAGATTAAAATATGATTATATTTACGTGCATTGTACAGTACGACAAAGTATGTTGCTTTTCAATATCTTTGCTTCTGGACTTGTGCATATTTCTTGTTCACGATGTTAGGTTCTTGTTTTAGAAGTTTGGTGTCCAATTGCAACATTTGTGTCCTTGATATTGCCTTTTTCCCGCTATATTTTTCTTATTATGACTTTCTTATTTTTCAATGCTTACACTTTAGACCTCATCTCATTTATGGTTTAATGCCTCTGCTTTGCACAATATTTATGTTATCAATAGCAAATTGTGCATACGTGCATGTAGGAAGATAAATGAACTTAGATTCTGTCACAAAACCTCATCTTTATGGGGGCTGGAGACTCAGCCTGCAAGGAGTTATGTTTCAGCAGCAAGTTTGCTCTACCTGACCTATCTGGATCTAATATTTTATTTCACATAGACATATCACGGATGGTTGTTTATGTTATGCCAAATATATTGCCATCTCTGTCTATCTATGTAGGTACTTGATATCAGGATAGGCAACTCAGGTCGTCTGTCTGGACCTTGTTATCAATGGATCATGTTACTTAGTTCTTGAGATCTTCAGTCCCGCTGCAATCGGAAGTTTTTCCCCCTATTTCAAACTATTATTTGTACTGGGTGAAATGCGTGGTTATTGCTACTTAGCCAATGAAACTGTTGGATCTTTATTCAACTGCCCCTTCGGTGATGGGTTTGTATGCTAAAGATAATTTGGAGTATTTACGCAGTCCACGGTACTTTGGATCGCAATTTATTCCAATTAGGTAAATTTCTAGAAACAGGATGTCGTAAAAAGGTGCATCCATCTCTGCAATAACTTTTATCTCTTTGACTGAAGTTGCTGGTTCCACTGACTATATCTGTTTGCTGATAATTTTCCCCCATTGTTAGGTCCCAGCAATGATTGCAATTTTAATTAATAAATTATTCCATGCTTGCCCTTTGTAAGCTGTAACGATGGTTATATTAATTAACTTGCTTGTTTTGCAGGAAAGCACCAAGGATGCACAAGTGTTGAGTGTTGCTGAAAGATTAGGTCACAGTGGCCTGCCAGTGTATGAGTTTGAGTATAAAGTTGATAGCACCAGAGGGGGGATGAAGAGGATATTTTCAGCTTCATTTGTAGCTTCCAGAAAGCTCTATCTTCTCAATATCGCCTATTCAGACAATCCAGATAATCCCTTGGATGGTAAAACTAGAATGGTGTTGGAACAAGTTCTTCACTCTTTTGACACAGCATAAACATGAGTGCTTAGTTCAGGAAAGGTATGTTGCATATCTTTTAATGAAAAAAGGTAGTTTTGACTTTCAGTTCTGTCGACACCCTGACTTGATCTAACAGCGTGCCTCTTACAGCCATAAAGTCATGTGGTTTATCTGAGCCTACTATTTAATATAAAAAACAAGGATATGAATGAATCAGTTTCTATGCCTTTTCTCAAAAATTTAAATAAAAAAAAGGATTCTATGCCAGGTTCAAATACTTATTGTTTCATTACAACTAAACTACATCACTTTGGTGTTATTTGCGATTTCTGCAACCATGTGGCTTTAAGATTGATCTGACCATACAATAAGAAAGCATGCTAAATTGAGACCGCAGCCAGGAGATTAACATTTTCAACAACATGCCTTGCTGAAATATCTCAGACTTACTTTCTCTTTTTATAGCGTTTTTGGCTATTTGGTTTTTTCATGCAAGCACATAGAAATAGAGGCCATTTCTTATCTTTGTAGAGATGGGAACCATATATTGGAAGTTCCCTAGCTATATTCACCTCTCTTTGAAGCTATAAATATGTTTGCTTTCCAAATCCGAGTACACATGCTAACATGCGTGTGCATGCACACAACACACATGCTAAAATAACCTAATCACACATACCATACAGCAAGAAGCAAAATGTTTGCTAGTCATGTTCTATGTTGTTCATCATGCCATTATGCCACCATTCTTCTAGTTTGCAGTGCATGTGATAACCTTCACCATTGATAAATGTTAACTGAAAGTAACTTTTAAGAGAGTGCCTGATGCAGCTCAAACCTGGAAGAGGACACACACTTTGTGTCCTAAGCCGCTTTCGATGCAAATATGAGACCTGCAAAATCTCACAAAGATGCATGGTGGGGCAATCAACATAAATCAGCTGGTGTTAGTTGTTCGTTTGAAGCTGCAAAAACTATCATGATGAGGTCAAGCAAATCAAAGATTTTAGATCATTCTTATGTTTGAAATTCTTATATATATTTTGCAAATTTCTTGAATGTGTAAGTTCAATGATGGTTTTGATAGGTTAAGTTTCATTTGTGATTTATATTAAATTCATTGTTTCTGAACAATGGAAGTTGTAATATTTGTAAGGCTGGTCAAGAAAACTCATGATTCTATGTCCATCCGACTTGAAGATTAGATAGTCTTTTCTGTTATTAATAAGGTCATCAAATTTCTCCATGAGCGTTGGTCTCATTTTCTACATAGCAAGGCTGTTACTCTTCCACTTAATGGTGATTGCTTTAACAAGGCATGGATTGCATCCTTTTTTGGCACCATGATATCTGAATTAGTTCCATTGTATATTCTCCATGAATATATAAATCAGCAGATACATCTTGTACTGGTTAAAACTTTGGCTGAGCAAGGGTAGATGAATATGATTAGGAAGGACAATCTAAGGTGTGATCGTGATAAATTAAGGTTCGGGAGTAATATTAGCAGCACACAATAAGATGCTGGCAGATGAGTCAATTGCAGCAGTTTGAAATGTCTTCAGCATTGTTCTGTGATTTTGGGAGTCCAAATTGAGGCACTTTAAATATATCCTACCAATTTTTATTAGTATGTAGCTCCCTGCAAAGCAAAAGATAAAAAATATAAGTCAATAGCCACAAGAAATCAAACAAAAGAGACAAAAAGAAAAGGCCAACAAAAGAAACTTTGCGGGGGAAAAAAAAAAAGTAAAAGAGGAGGAAAACTGCCCAATAGATCTTAGAAGGATAATACAACACAAAAAGATCAAAACTTTAAGAAACTGGCAGCCATCTCCTGCCCATCCGGTCCGATTTCTTCACTTCCTGAATGAGGGAGTCAAGAACCGAAACAGGATCTGCAAGAATCAACTCGGACACCTGCAGGAAAAAAAAAAAAAAAAAAAAAAAAAAAAAAAAAATATATATATATATATATATATATATATATATATATATATATCTTACAAACATGTCCAGGAACAAGGAAAAAAAAAACTTTCATAAAAATATTTGCGAAGGAGGAAAAGCATATTTGGACACGAATTAGAGTTATCATTTAGGGTTTAAGATAGAATGCAACTTCGAGGTCAATGTCCATGGTCTCCGCAAGGGGGGCTTGGAGAAAAAGAGTTGTGTTTGCGGCATACTACAGCTGGATCATCACCGCCATGTCACCTCCTGCTACATGGCTTCATATATCTAGCAGCTCAAATTTGGCATTTTGTTCATCCTTAGATTTGGGTTTTAGGGGTAGGGTTAGGGCTTGATGGTGTTCTTGAGGAAGGAGGAAGATGGCTGAGGTCGGTCTTTGGTATGGTTGGAAAGTAATAACGGAGCAAGAAGAGGATTTGCGGAGTATAAAATTGAAAGCGGCAATAAAACTCAAGGATAAAATAAGTTTTGATTATAAGTGATGTTTTCTGTGTTGTCGTGGCATTTGGGTGAGTTGATAATATTAAGCATATATATTGAGAGGTGAATAACGTCATCAATTAGATGGCGAGTTATGTTGTTAATCATTCTAATATGGATATTTGATTTAATATATCTATTTTGATGATATCCTTTCGTGATATTTTTATTTTTTGATTTTTTGTATTATATTCATACTTATGTTGTATGAATGATTCGTCTTATCCAAAAAAAAAATATTTTTTTCTATATATTAAGTATTATAATTATAAAATAAAAAATAGAAATGTGAGGCTTTTTTACATTTGATGATTTAATTAAATATTATTCACAGCTTTAATATATAAAAAATAAAAAATGTTAAGACTTTTGGCAAGAACCCTCTTATTTATGGAATGGAGAATTTATTTGTAAAAAAAAAAAGAAAAGAAAGTTAGAATATTTTTTTTTGCATATAATACCCTGACTAATATTTTTATAAGATTAATACTTAAAAAATCATAAAAGTTAGGACGTTTTGCAGCTAGACCCATGCAAGAATAAATACTACTGATAGGATAAATTTATAAAATCGACAGAATATCACAATTTTGCAGATATCCCCGATACAAATATAATGGTAGAAGCCTGAATTGTAAAATAACTAAAACATGGAGGTGTTCTAAAAACGAAAAGAAATGTTTATTTTGTAGATAACTCCCATAGGTATGGCCGTTATACATAAAGGACAAAAACGACTGAAAGTCGTTGCATGCCAAAATCAAAATCAGACAGAGTACCATTTTTTTTTGCCAAGATGTGGTCCAATATATATATTTTTTTAATAAGACAGAGTACTCACATACATCTAATATAAGTACTGCCAAAAAAGTCAAAGAAACAAATATAATAGCCTTGTCGTAAGAGACTTTTTCTGAGTGCTCGGCGATAAAAACGGCCATCCAACCGATAGTATAATTTGTCTATTGGGAGAAGTACACCCCCGCTCCCCATCCACCGGTCCCCAAACATCCATGGTAAATATTTATACCTAATGTAAGAGTATGATGAGGTAGGGGTTTTCCGAATATTCCAGCCCTCAAGTATCAAGTCTGAATCTTACATGGCCTGGTCAACCCTCGTGGCTATTCAAGTCAAAAGCGGCTACTCGCTTTTAAATTTGTTTCCCTCGCCGTCCAATTCCCGTCGCTGTCATTACCGGTCAAACGCCTCACACGCACGACACGCGTGCCGCAACCGCCCTCCGTAATATAAATAGCACGTCTCAAAAAAGTGGCACGGTTTGTTTAAAATTCTTTACCACCGTTCGGGGGATAAACGTCGAAGATTCAAGGTCGTTGACGATTCTCTCCACAACTGGCAAAAAGCAAGCTAAGCGAAATCAAAATAGAAGGAAAAAAAAGAAAAAAAAAGAGTCCGAGCCCTATACACAACTCAACGGAGAGAAGTATTCCTCCCTTCGTAGGTTTTATTCCCACGCTTTTTGCCTTGCCTTTTTGCTTGTAGGCTACAATCTCCTGTATTGTTTCTTCTTCTCCTCCATTTCTCATCTAAAGGCTGCATCTTTGTAAACTTCCATTTGAAAATCTCAGAGAAATCTATGACCATGGAAGTGGAAGTGGATTCTGGAGAGAAGCGTCTCAATGAGCTTGGTTACAAGCAAGAGCTCAGAAGAGAGATGGTATTCGTTCTACTAATTTCTTATCTTTTTCTCTGTGGATTTATGATATGTGATTTGATTTTGTTCTTTGTCATTAGACTTTGTTCAAGACGCTGGCGATATCGTTCTCGACGATGACGTTGTTCACAGGGATTACACCACTTTATGGGTCCAGCCTGCAGTATGCTGGGCCTGCCAGCCTTGTCTGGGGATGGGTTGTAGTCTCCTTCTTCACCTGGTTTGTGGGAATTGCAATGGCCGAGATCTGCTCCTCCTTTCCTGTTCGTGACCTTTGACCGTCCTCAGTTCTTTTTAGTGCTCCCCTGTTTACTGTTTCTCTGGAACATGAATATGTTGTTTCCTTCTTTATGTTATTTCAATTGAAGTCTGTAATATTATGCATTGAATTTGGTAGGATTAAGTCTCAGTGCATCTTCTTCTTCTCCTTCTTGTGTTGGGTATTTTGATGAACTTTTTTATTCTCACATACTTGTGTTGAGGATTAAAGGAAAAGCAAGCTAGATAATTATGGGAGACTTTTAGGCAGAAATTGGCCAGTGATTTGGACTATTGGAGATATAACATAAGGAGGACCTGAACAACTTAATGACCCTTATTAGAACTTACAAAATGACAGTTGAGAAGCAATGAGCGGAAAGTACATCTACAAGTAGTTAAAAAGAATCATATTAATTAATTTAACTAAACACACTTAATCTATCTGAAAAATACTGCAATCTTTTGCTCCATTTTATTTTTCAGCTTTCATCAATTTTCTGAGATAAGTAAGCCGATTTGCGGCTTAGTTTGCTTTATAACATATATGGTTCCCCACTATTGGGGAATATTTTGAACTCCAGACCTCTTCTCTTATAGCTGTTATCTACTTATCATAATTCAACTTAGAATCTAATGGGCATTGTCTAATTTCTGAACAAAGGCGGCCTCAGCACCTTCACCAAGTTCTGGCACGTCATTCCTTGTTTACAATTTGCATTAAAATGTGAACAAAACTTGATTAATGATTCGTCAAGCCAAATACCTCTCCCTAGAAGCCTTACTGTTTTAGGAGTTAGTATTTGTTTAACATTTATGTACTGGGCTTTTCTCTGTTTTCTTTACTCTCTATTTTCATGCAAACTATTCTAGTATTTACGATGATATTAATGGTCTTTCTCATGTAGAAAGTACATTTTTTTAAATCTTTATATGATAATGCAAAATCTGTCAGACAGAATCAATTTTTTCATTGAAGTAAAAACCACAAGGTACTTTCTTCTTGCCATTTTCAACAGACAACTGGATCTCTTTACTTTTGGGCTGCTCATTTAGCTGGACCAGTCTGGGGTCCACTGGCATCATGGTGTTGTGCTTGGCTGGAGACTATTGGCCTAATTGCTGGAATAGGAACACAGGTACCATTTCTTTCATCTTTTCTGCAAACTAAATTCTTTGTTTTATTTAGGGGATGAAAAATCTGGTGAAAATCGTTTTTGGTTTTTGATCATACTTTTATATAAGCAATACATTATTTTAGGCGGTATCTGTGCTCAGTTTCGAAAATGTTTCAATATTTTTTCTAGTTTTTTGATAGTCCTGTGATGCTTGTAATGGGTCACATGATACTGCTTCAGTAATAACAGCTGAATGACTGTTTGACATGGTTGAAAAGAATATATGCAACATCAAGACTGGAGGATTGGATCCAACAATACATACACATACATAAATACATATGTAATTGCATACATACATAGGTGTGCATAAGAGATGGTCTTTTCACTTCTCAAGAGGAGAGGGTATCTATTGTTTCAACTCCAAAATCAATAATTAGGCATCCAAATCGAGAGTCATGTGCTTTGATGGTCTCCAACCTATGGATCAAGTAGACATAAAAATAAATGGTCAAAATGATATAAGTAATGTCTTATAACATGTGTAAATCATGGTTAATAAAGCGGATTCTTAATTTAAATGCTTTATCATGTATTTAGCATACCGGCATAATGGAAATCATCCTTTTTTTGTCGAATTGATGCATAGGTTGAAGATCACCAGAATATATGTTTTTGGTTTCTAGACATTTTTAGTCATGTGGATCATTATCAATGGTATGGATCTTCTAATTCAGTGCCTAATTATCGATTTTAGACTAGATAGAAGTAGATACGTTCTCCTCTTGAGGGGAAGCATAGTCCAAATTATGTGTGTGCTTTTAAGGTGCAAGAAAAAAACATTTTTGTTGATCTAGCTTCTACAAGAATATATGTACATGGTCCATCTGGAATCATCTGACTCATCTTTTTTCTCTATTAGTGTTTAGCTTCTTAAGCATCAAAACAAATGCCAGCCTATCAGGAGATGTGTCATCTATCATCTATATACCCTCATATTTGTCATTGTTAATGCCATCAAAGAATGAAATTCAGAATTCTCTCTCTCCAAAAAAAAAAAAAAAAAAAGAATTCCAGATGCCTAAAAAAAAAAATTAGATTCTCATTAAATGTTTTCTTTATTCGTGTGTGTGCAGAACCATGCCAACTCAAACTTCAAGTAGATCCAATGTGTAAGATATGATATCACAATTTATTTGAACTAAATTTTTTCATCATAACTAATGCAATTTATAAACATCCAATGTCTTGAAACTTGGATGTCTGATATTTGACTAGTTTAAATACTCATTCTGTCAGTGAAGGGGAAAGAATAACTTTCTATATACATAACAGAACCTCACTGAACCTTCATATCAAAAAATTGTAGATGAGACAATATGTTTTGCGCACTCATTGGCACTCACAACGAAATAGAAATTGCAAAAGGATACGAGAGAACCAGCAATAGAGAATCAAGAGACAGCAAACAAGTGAATTGAAATTCATACCACTCCTCTGAGAAAGGAAATTTGCTGGATAGTAGTTCTATTTTCCCAACATAATAGTAGAAAATAAGCTACAGATAAGTATAAAAATATAATAATATTTATTACTTTAGTTGTGTTTATTTAAATATTTCAGTTGTTTTTTTTTAGTCATGATGTCACAGTTGCTTGTAGATCAAGGTACAGACCAAGAAGTGTAATCTATAGTATTTTCTCTTCTTTGGCTGCAGGCTTATGCAGGATCCCAAGTCTTGCAGAGCATCATATTACTGTGTACTGGAACGAACAAGGGAGGGGGTTACTTTGCTCCTCGTGGGGTATTTCTTGCTATGTATGTGGGACTAACAGTGATATGGGCTGTACTCAACACATTTGCACTAGAAGTCATAGCCTTCATTGACATAATCTCAATATGGTGGCAGGTAGTCCTCTATCTAAATGAAAATATTTTGTCTGTGTACTCTGGGTCAGCCAGGTTTTCTTTGAAAATCAAATCCACATGCCTTAAATGTCGTTATTAAGATTTGTGAACATCAACCTGTATGTTTAAAACATTGATATTGGGCACATGTTGAGTTTGATTGTAAGAAGTACAATAAATGTCGTTATTAGAAGTTAATTATTGCGAGATGCCTGGAGCTACAATAATTGGAGTAAGATAAATGATCATGGTGATTTATAAGAGGCTACATGAGAGAAACTTTGATCCTTGATGGCAATGAGTTTCAGACAAGAGTAACGAGTGATGAAGTAAACTCTGCCTGAAACAACGCCTGCAAGCTAAAGTTATTTGTGAGAAATGTATCTTCTTTTTTCAAAAAGCATTGGAATCAGACCAATTTTTGCATAGATTCTGCTGCTTTTATAAATTAAGCATTACCTATAATATGACAATGATGAAATTTAGATGTTGTAGAAGAAATGGAGGAATATCAGAAGGTTTTAGGTATACACTAGAAGGTTTGGAATAAAAGCCGCAGAGATATGGATTTAGTTTATGTTCATATGCATAAATTTAATATGCGAAAAAATGATTAAACAAGTCATTAGGGGGGTGTGTGGTAGTTTTTGAGGACTGCCAGGAAAATGTTTTAATGTGTTCTTTTTGTAATTGAATTACAGATAGTGACTGACTAGATATGGGCTTTTGAGGTTTTCTTTCAGCTATGAGAGGTTCTCAATTGTTGTGTTCTAAGAAACCAGACCTATTTAGTTGAACGGCCACTTCTGTTGGTTATTGCTTGACAATGTTATATTAAGTTGCCTTATTTTATACTGAATACAAGAGTTCCTTGAATTCTTAATGTACTATGAAGTAGGATCATGCTTTCTAGTGTTCTTTTTTGGCCTTGAATTCATCTCAAGGTTCTCAATCTTTCAACAATATTTCCTGTTAACAATGCTCAGGTTATTGGAGGACTGGTTATAGTTATAATGCTCCCATTGGTGGCATTGACTACACAGCCTGCATCCTACGTGTTTGGACATTTTCAGACAGCACCAGAAACAACAGGGATAAGCAGCAAACCTTATGCAGTCATTTTATCTGTTCTTGTTAGTCAGTATTCTTTATATGGATATGATGCTGCAGCCCATCTAACTGAGGAAACAAAAGGTGCAGATAAAAATGGTCCAATTGCTATTCTATCTAGTATTGGAATCATCTCCATTTTTGGATGGGCATATATCTTAGCTCTCACCTTCAGCATTCAGGTATAATTTTGCAGCTATTATTTCAGTATGAACTCTAAACTGACTGATATCTAATGTTGGAATTTATACTTCATGCAGAACTTTGACTATCTATATGATTCTAGCAATGAGACTGCTGGAGCATTTGTACCAGCACAAATCCTATATGATGCATTCCATGGGAGGTATCACAACTCCATTGGGGCCATCATCTTGCTGTTTGTTATTTGGGGTTCCTTTTTCTTTGGTGGCCTTTCGATCACTACTAGTGCAGCCAGAGTGGTAAGCAGTAGTTAGCTTTAGGAGATTATTTAGTCTGGAGTTGTCTATTGAGGTTCTCAAGCCACTAAACCATTATCTCGAAACATGTTGATTTGGTATGCTTTTTAATGTGATGGTTGGAAGGTTTAAGATAAACTGCAGGAATGTACCGGCACGATCTCAAAGGAGTTTGTATGTCGATTGATTAATAAAAATAGTCAGGTTGCTGTGTTAATGAAAAACAATCATAGAATATCTCATAAGAATTTCATGTTTAAGTTTGCACCTTTGATAAAACAGCTCTCATCATGAATATCTTGGATATTGTCAAACCAATGATAATTTCCAAATGACTGCCCCACTCTACCTCATTTCTGTTATGAAAAGAGATAAAACTTCATGACAAGAAAATTCTCCCACATTTACTTCGTTAATTCTTTGAAGTTCAATTGTTCTCAACAGTTAATTTCCTGACTTATAGATTATGATTTGAAATCTTAGTTACCTTTTTGGCTACAAATGGAAATATTGTGAGATACTGCTGTATTCATGGCTTGAAATGTTTCTGCCTTACAGGTGTATGCACTGTCCAGGGATCAGGGAATTCCCTTCTCATCCATTTGGCGTAAACTGCATCCTAAACACAAGGTTCCAGCCAATGCAGTATGGTTATGTGCAGCTATCTGCATTCTTCTTGGACTTCCTATTCTTAAACTTAATGTGGTATTCACTGCCATCACTTCTATTTGTACCATTGGATGGGTTGGTGGCTATGCTGTTCCAATATTTGCAAGGATGGTCATGGATGATAAGAACTTCAAAGCAGGCCCTTTCTATTTGGGAAGAGCAAGAAGGCCAGTTTGCCTGGTGGCAATTTTGTGGATTTGTTACACTTGTTCAGTCTTCCTGCTGCCAACATATTATCCAATCAAGTGGGATACTTTCAATTATGCACCCATTGCTCTGGGTGTATGTTTGACTCTGGTAATGTTGTGGTGGCTACTTGATGCAAGGAAATGGTTTAAGGGACCAGTTCGGAACATTGATAGCCAGAATGGGAAGGTCTAGCTATTTGCTTGCATCGTTCTTCATTTTATGCAAATCAGCATCCATGGTGCTGGAAAATTGGGGCCATAAAGAGAATTTCTCACCCATATTCTTTATAGTTGATGTCTTTAATGGAGATCATACTCATCTTTTTGTTCATATGACTATGTACACATGCAGCCATGCAATGCATAGGCTTCTGGAGCTCATTATCATGGCAATTGTTGGTTTCACTTTCTCTCTTTTATTCTCCTTTGCTGATTTCAGATTATCAAATCAAGCTCCTGAAAGCTGCGAAGAATAACCGCTGTACCATCACATTAAACTTTCAGGTTATATGAAGAAGACGTAAAGCAAAGGGCTGTGTGTTGGCTATGTGAAGAAATTATAAAGAATCATGATGAAAAGTAAATTTTTTTTTCTTTAAAAGGACAAAAGAATAAATTCCAGATATTCAGGAAGCATTTAGATGCACTTCAAAATGACTATGTTTTTGGCTTTACATACTTTTTAGAACTACCAGTCATGATTCTAGTAACTAGCTGTTAGGTTTTGCAATTATAAATGGAATCATGGTTCTAAAACTTGTACCACCAAAAGCAGCCCCAAAATTTATAGAATTCTAGTTTAGATAATAGGAAGAAATGGAAGAATAAATTCAAAAGATTTTGCAACTTACAATGAAATTCCTTTTTTTTTTTTTGGGGACAAAAAAAAGGAGTGAGAGGGGGTGACTAGCATAGCTACTGCCTCTGGCGTAACCATGAGGGCCCTCACTCTACTGGAAAATATTTGATGCATGACGATAACAATTAAGGCTCAGTCACTCCCCACCACATTGGGTGAATATGTCGCTCCAGCCCCAACCAAAATATCCGAGGATCTAGATAGTGAAATCTCTTTTACTGAAATAATAAAATATCAGATCAAGGAGCTAATCATAATAATGATATTGCTCACTCTCTTCTTTCTTAGGACCCTCTTAAAAGGTAAACATCCAGGATATCACCCTCTTTAAAATATTACTTGCTCTTTTTAGCTCTTTTGAGGACTCTTAATGATAAATGACGATACAATAGATGCAAAAAAAAAAATCTCATGCAAAAAAAAAAAAAAAATCCATCTTTATGCACATGTAAGGAACAAACGAGAACTATGCAATCAATCTTTACTCCTTCAATGATATATTTCATGACTGAACTAGAATTTAACATAATATAAAATTTCTTGCCCTTTTGATTTTTGTGATAAAGATTTAATGTTAGATGCTTATAATTTGAATATAATCAAGCAAGCAATTTGATTAATAGTTTACTCGCAACTGTGATATAAAATAGTAAGCTTATAATATCGTATATTGTTAAAATAAGAGTGAGGTATACTAAATGACTATGCAATAGATGGATTCTTATTTGTTACTTCCAATGAAGTCGATGAAAAAGACAAAATCATATATTCTTGATAAAAATTATGACACTTTAATGTTTATCAATCAGAAAATTTATATAAAGCAATCGCGGCATTTAATAGGTTTCTTAGACATGTAGATTTCTCTTTTTCTTTACATACAGGTGGCTATAAGTTCTAATTTTTTAACCACATAATAAACAAGCATTATGCTTGTAAAAAATATGGACATTTGTAATCTCATCAGCTCGTGATATTAGAATAAAAGTTGATAGTTGACAAGACATGACTTCTATCAAATGACATTTTGGTTTGCATGTATAGAATTGATAGTTTCTAAGTAATAAAATCATGCAATACAAGAATACTTGTCAAAGCATATTGTTCCTCCAATAGACAAAAACAAATCATTTATGTATTAATAATAAATTTTGATGAAATTATAAACTTGCTTTTCTTTGTTTACCTGTCGACTTAAAGCCAATCCCAAATTTTCGGGTCAAACTTTTTTCTAGCAAATAAGAATCCATTTCATAAATAATTTTTACTTTTTGACTATCCTAATGCCGAATGAAATCCAACTCCCCTCTTTTTCATCATTGCTTCTTGGAACATTTTGTCACCTCTTGAAATATGATCATGAATTGTAAACCTATATGTCTAATAATTATTAACAACAAGCAAATATTTCCACATGCTACTACATACAAGCTAAATGGCATGCATAAAATACAAAATCTTTTATTTGCTTGCTAAAAATGATAATGAAAAATATGAATATTTAAGATGAAATTTGATTATTTTGATACACATTAATTTCAAACTATGCATCTCAACATGTATCAAAAGAAAACTAATCCTAAGTATTCAACACTAATTTTTTTTTCTTGAAATTATAATGTTAAAACATTGTCGAATCTCATATTTGATACATAAAAGTACCATTCCATAGTAAATCCCCTATTCCTTTTCATCTATAATCAAATCTAAAATATAATAATGAGTTATAATATTGTGCATCTAATCTTTACTCTTTGTGGACATCTTGGAGGAAAAGACAAATTCAACCAACCTTTAAAAGCTCATGGGATCAATCGTTGATGTCTATGTTTAAGAATTTTTTTTTATTGACAAGCATCCATTTTTTTAGTTCCACAAAAGACTCTCCACTCTTTTCATCTATGGGAATATCTGGTGCCGAAGAAAATAATTGAAGGATATAGTTAAATTTGGACTTGTGTATCCTTTTTAGCTTTATCTTAAATTTTTTCTCTCTCATCTCATGTCTCTTCAAATTTTCTTTCCTTTTATACATATACTTATTTTAAATAATAAATCTGAGTGGGTGAAATACCTTACTTCCTCCACATTTCATCAAGAAAAAATTATGCATCTGATAGTTTTCTAGCAATCAAGGAGTTATGTCAAAACTATATGACAAATCAGGGAAAATAGAAGTCTCATTTGATTTTTTTAAAATGATAATGAAGATTTGAATCATCACTATCATGAAGGCTATATCACCATCAAATTGAGAATTTTCCAATATATACTGGTATACGAACCTTAATTGGATTTTTTATCTTTTTTATCCATATACCAAAGTAGATCATAAACAAAGAGTATTGTATATGGGATTTTTTTTTTCTTTTTAGTTTTTTTTTTTGAGAAGTTGGATGGCGATAGGAAGGGGGGTTGCGTGATGAAGGGCTATATATCTCTACCTATTAAGTTTCATTTGATCAAGAACTTATATACAATTAGCCATACCTATTTAAAAGTGTAAGTCCCTTTTTTTCCTGCATAGATTATGAGAGCTCGACCGGCAGTAACATATCTTTTCTTCCTCACTCCCAATTCTCCTACTAAAGAAAGTTTTTCTTTTTCCTCAAATGTGTCAATGGATGATAGCTTGAAATGATTGGGGTAAAAGCAGCATCGATGGTAATTGAGTGAGGTTGTATCACTATCATAGAAATTTATGAGATTCGATCATGTAATTATTGAGATTCTACTATTATTTTACACTTTAGAATTCATATGCATCATACATGGATCCATAGATTACAAAATGAAGTATTAATCATTATCACTGATAATCAAAGGTTCTTGATGAAAAGATGGACATACTTTTTTTATTCAATAACAATTTTGATCATATATTTTAACACCTGTCCACCAAAATTAGGTCCCAAGCTTCTAGCATTAAACCATATATTTCAATCAAATCTTATTTTTTACATCATTCAAAAATATAATATGCATTAAATCTGCCAATCTTTTCGTATGTATTCACTATATAACATAAAAATAAATTATTAGATCGTGTATCAAATGATCATTACATCATTCAAAAATACAATATGCATTAAACTTGCCAATCTTTTTATATGTATTCACTATATAACATAAAAGTAAATTATTAGATCGTGTATCAAATGATTATTACAGATGATTAAAATTATACTAATCAAATTTTAGGATTCAATTTAATTTGTTAGTTTGGAACACTCTTCATTCATATATAATTTCTCATAAACTTTCTTTTTACATGCTAACCTAATGATGCATGGTTTGCAGTGTTTTTCAAAATTTAATGAACCATGCCAACTAAACTTTTGACACAAGCGCACATATGAAAAATTGGGCATAACATTTCTCATTGATTTTTTTTGATTTTTTTTCTTTCTAACCTTTCAAGATATGACAAACGGCAAACATCAGAATCAAATGGGGAAAAGAGAAAAAAAAAAAAACCGTTTCTCTTTTTTTTTTTTTTTTTTCCACAACAAGAAACCGAAAACCAGTATTCAGCGATGAAAGACCTTTTTTTTTTTCTTTTTCTCCTGTTGCATGTCAACACGATTCCAACACGCGTCAATTTTGGTTCAGCCTTTTTAGACAAGTTTCCCTCCTCCCTGTTAACCTCTTTTCCCCAATTTCCCCCTCACAAAATTACTATAATTAGGGCGCTCAAGTACATGTGTCGTATTCCTCTGCCGAGAAAATTAGCACTAAAAAGGATAAAGATAAAATACAATAAACCCCGGTTCCAAAATACTCATCCTCCCAGACCGAGTCCGATTCCGATTCCAACCCCTCCCCAGTTCCCTAAAACCGTCAACAAGTACTCTTTCCTCGCGCCCCCGTGGAGAGGTCTTATGAACGGCGACGCCACGAGCTTATCCGCTGCGAACCCAGCGAGCGGCGTTGGCGGCGGAGAAGAAGCGGAAGCGGTGGCGGATTAGAGCCCTCCCCAGGTCCTCTCCGACCCTTTTATTACCTAATTTTTGCGTCTATTTTTCTCGCTTTGATGGATCTTTTTTTTTAGCACAAAGTTCGTTTGGATCGTTTCGTTCGTTCGGCCGGCGGTGGATGTTAGGGTTTCTTCTTTTTCTTTTTCCTGGGTTTTGTTGGGTTCGTTTTGCCTGGAGTTTTCGTGGGGTTGAATGATCTTTTGGAATTCTCGATTGATTTTTCTTATTTTTCTTGGATTATTTCGGCTGGTTGAGGGGAAAAAAAAGATGGGGTTTTACGTCCTGATGCATTGATTTTTTATCCCTTTTTATTTTGTTTTCTTCTTCTGGTTGTTGTTGCTTTTTTTTTTAAAAAAAATATATATTTTGGGCTAATTTGAGGACGTTTAGGTTTTTTAGGAATGTGGGAGGCGGAAAGGACTCATAGTGGAGATTCGATGGTAGGAGGGGAGTCCATGTGCGGATCGCCGCCGGCCGTGGGAGGAGTTGGTGGGGTTCTCGAGAGCCCACAGGAAGGTGGTGGTTGCGTATTGTTAGATAGGAGGCAAGGAGAGGAATGTGAGCCCTGGTTGGCCTCAGATAAGAATGGCGACTCATTGGACGGCAATGGTGGTGTTGGGGGCCGGTCATTGGACGGGTTTCACGATGCTGGTTATATGGGTCTGGAGAATGCTTATGTTGTGAGTGATGGGACGGAGATGTTGGATGTAAAGGAGAGAGCTTGCTTTCCTTCTTGTGATGGTAATGTTTCTTCTTTGGATATCGAGCATGGTTCGAGGGCATTGGTTGAAGAGGAGGAGGAGGTGGAAGAAGGTTGTGGGGGTCTGGTGGGGGCTGAGGAAGCAAGTGGGCACGTTGTTTTAAATGTAGAACCTGTGGTGGAGACTCCAGAGATGGTGAATAAAGAAAAGTGCAGCACTGGTTGTGGCGGTCTCGAGAGTGGTCTCCAGATGAGCAGTGATTTGGAAGTCAGGGATGGCTATGGTGTTACAGTGGATGGTGATGATAGCTTGGGAGTATCAGTTAAGGAGGTAAAGCATGTTGAAGAAGGTTGTAGGGGTTTTGTGGAGGCTAAGGAAGAGAGCATGCATCTTGTCTTAGAAAATGGACCCTCAAAGGAGACTTTCAATGTTGTTAATACGGAAGAATTGAGCACTGATCATACATTCCTTGAAAATGGTTACCTGCTGCAAAATAATTCAGATACTACAGAACTGGTGGATGGAGCCTACTCTCATCGTTGTGATAGCCATGGTTCTTCTGTCGAAGTTGGGAACTGCTCTGGAGTATTAGCTAAGGAGAATAAGGAGGTCGATGATGGTTGTGGGAGGTTTGTCAGGGCTGAGAAAGAGAGTAAGCATCTTTTTGCAGAACACAGAACCCCAGTACAGTCTCCAAAGATGGCTAATGAAGAGGAGCATGATGACTTTCCAGGTCTGTCACCACTGAGAACACTGGAAGGAGATGGTTCACGAAATTCTTCTGGGATTGGGATTGGATTAGAAGGCGGGTACATTGCTGGATTGTTTGATGATATCAAAGACTGTAGTGGATGTGATAATGCCCTTCTTGTTTCGTCTGAACTGGCAGCAGATTTCCCCTTGAGAAAAACAAGTGAGGGCACCACTAAACATATAGATAGGTTTTGCTGTCCTCCTCTTCCTAGAGATTGCTTGGATGCTTCAATAAACTGCAATGTTATGCTTTGCTCAAAAGATGGAAGTGGGGAGGAGAATCAGCTGTTAAGCTCAGAAACTGTTTATTGTCCAACCATGGAGTTTAAGGGAGCACAGAAGGATCAGCAGGAATCTGGATATTGCAGTCGTTCAGATGGAATTAGTATTCCACAGGGAGGCAGTTGCCAGAACTTAATGGAAGGCTCAGATCATGAAGTAGGATCTTGCTCTGTCGTGGAAGGATCATTCTCTCAGCAACCATCTAATCCATTTACTGCTTCAGAGAATTGTCCTTCAAATTCCTCGTTGGGGCAAAAATTCCTGGGGAACAATTCTGATGCATGTAACACAATGTTGGCTTGCTGTGGCAAAAGTGGAAAAGATTTTTGTGGACAGTTGAGTGATGGAGGAATGGTCAATCCAAAACCTGTTCCTTTAATTGTGTTCAGGCGTACAAACCCTAAACGTGCTGCTTCCTCAAGGAAAAACCTGAGTGAGGAGAACTTGGATCCATTAAGTAGAACTAAAAATACTGCAAGGAAATGCAGGAAAGCAATTAACTCTAAGACATCAATTTCAAGCAGCATATTTAGGATCTCAAACAAAGAAACAAGAAAAAGAAGCTGCTTGCACAGACCAGTACGGCAGTCTGTCTGGGGGGAGGCTGAAAACATTTTAAGGATATTCAAGCAAAATGGCAAACTTGCAATATCTGATTCTGATCCAATGCAGATTCGGAACAAAAGGTCAAAGAAAGGGAGGCATAGTGTAGGTAGAAAACTGCGACAGACAACTCAAAAAGATGGGCACTTGAGGTTGTCAAAAACTAAATGTGCTGTTTCAACTAATTCTGTGCATATAAAGGATCAGATGCATGTGCAGCCTATGTTTCCTGTTGTGGTTTATTCACAGGCTTCTGTACAAACCAATAATAATGTTTGCCTGCCAAATTTAGATGGCCATACTGATTCTGGCATTTCCAGTAAAGTTGAGGTTGAACGGAAACTGGCAGAAGATAGGCATGTTGAGGCAGTCAGGTTGCTTCAACAAGATGGACAGCAGGGAGACAAGGATGTGGAAAGTACTTTGACTCAAGAAACATCTGTTGATAACATGCTGGGTGAGTGCCCTGGGGTTTCATCTCAAGTAGGGTCTGAAGCCTTGGTGGAAACCATGAACAACAGACACTTGTTAGATCCTGGGTCGTCACCAGACTCTGATGTCTATAACCCTGTTATGGATGTTGGAGTCACTGCTGGTGAGAATGCCACTTCAACAAGCCCAGATGCTGGACTGTTTACGAGTCCACTTGTTCCTGTGCCTGTGGTTCAAGATGACCTACTATCTGCTCCATCTTTGGATATATATCCAAAGAAAAACACTAAGAAAGGAAAGAAGGGAAAGAAAGAAAAGAAAGGTCTTGAAGCCAGTGTTATGACATGCACCATATCAGAACATCCTTTTATTGAAGAAAAGTTGCATGGTCTAGAAAGCGCAGAGAAGGATGGTGAGCGTTTAGAGATGAGTAGTAGGCGCAAAGGTAAAAAGCAAGGTAGCTTGGATGAAGGAACTCCTGTATGTTCAAAGTCCATCAGAAAAGCTGCTAGAAAATCTTCAAGAGATATGACCTCTGATGTAGATTCTGCAGTGTTTGGAATGGTTGAACTTGAGATCTGTGAAGAATCTACAAAAAAGGAAGTTTATTCAGATATACAGGCACCACCTGCGTGTGATGCAGGAAATAGACAGTCAGCAGATGGAACTTTGGGGGCCTCACTGCTGACTGATCAAATCAAAGGGTGTAAACTTCCTAGAAGTGCCAGTTCCAGGGTGAGTATGTGTAGTTCAGGTAAACCTGATTCAGCGAGACACAGGAGAAAGGATGCGCATGGGCAGAAGAAAAATAGAGTAAGGAAGACAGGCAATAAGAGCAGAAGCAAAGAGAAAAGTCAGACCCCTGATTCTTGCTTAGAAGCAAGTGGGAGCATGAGCTTGTCTTCGGGAGCAGCTAATAAGTTGGCACCGACTGGATCAGCTGAACTAATCTGTGAGTCATCTTTGGAAAATAATCTTTTCCTTTTCTGTAAGTTAGATGATTATCATTCCTAATATATGATTATATGCATATTCTTTTTTAAACTTTGCATCCTGAATATCATAGTAGAGGGTGGGTCTTGGCGCAACAGTAAGGTTGCTCCATGGTGATATGGGTGTCATGGGTTTGAAATGGAAACAGCCCCTCCACATGCGGAGTAAGGCTGTATAGATCTAACCCTCCCTAGACCCAGCAATGGCGGGAGCCTAATTATTGGGATGCCTTTTTCATACTGAATGTCATGGTAATTATGATTTAAATATTTCATTGCATAGGTAAAACTAATTTTGGAAGAGAGGCTGTTCCCGAACATGTATCAGACTCTGGTATGGCACCTGTAGTTGAGGAACCGACATCAATCAAAGCTTCTGTGGTGGAGGGGCAGTCTTTACCATCACGGGTTGCATGGGTGTGCTGTGATGATTGCCACAAGTGGCGCTGCATATCAGCTGCACTTGCAGATAGTATAGATGAAACAAATTGCAGATGGTAAAAAGTTTATTGTGACTGAAATTTCGTATTATTTTCCTAATGCCTTTTTGGTCTCGCTCTTGTTGGGTTACAGATCCTTGTTGATAAGACTTGTGATTCTAATGCATGTACACGCAAAAGGTTGCTAGGCATGTTGAATATGCATGGAACAGACCATCACCTTGAATATTTTATTTTTTCTTCCCTTTTTTGATGTGAGCCTTATAGTTCATTGTTTATGAGCGATTATATATCTGTGAGTGTGTGTGTTCACACCCATACATACTTAAGCATCAAAAAGTGGTATCTTGTATTATTGCATCAAAGCTTGACTTTGTTTTGATTTCATCTTGCTGAATGGTGCATTTGATTATGATTATTGTTCTACCACCTCTTTTAAGATTGAAAGCTCTTGGCTTAGATTACTTTTGAGCCTTAGCTTTTCATTTGTTCACTTATTTCTACCACTTCTGTTCTAAAGGACCTGTAGGGACAACACAGACAAGGCATTTGCTGACTGCTTGATACCACAAGAGAAGACAAATGCAGAGATTAATGCAGAGTTGGAGATTTCAGATGCTTCTTGCGATGAAGATTTTTCCTGCGTACATCCTAGTTCTAAGGGGATTAAAACTTCAAAGTCAACAGGTATGGGATTTTTATCACATCCCGTAATGCTTAGATCACACAAGTCTAAACTCTTCTTAAAGTCAAAGGAATGTGGGTGTGTGTGTGTGTGTTTTTTTTTTTGTTGTTTAGATCTTTATTCCTTTTTCTTTGTGCTTCTCTTTGCTCTTGTTGCAGCCTTACAGCAATCCTCTTGGACACTTATCAAGTCTAACTTGTTTCTGCATCGCAATCGTAAAACTCAGACCATTGATGAGGTTTGGCTTGTCTCATTGTTTGTTTGATGTAGGACAATGACATTCCTTGCATGCCTGTCTGTCTGTCCGCTACTGCTGTCTCATTTTGCCCTGTGGTTCTATATAGAAAGCACAATTCTGTCTCATGAATGCTTTGTGATAAAAATGCTTCTTGGCATTTGCATGATTGTCCTACCATAATCTATCTTCATTTTAGATTTTTGATTTGGCTATCATAATGCAAACTTTGTAATTTTTGACTGGTACACCTGGTGCTTCTGTTATGATGTCAATCCCTTGTATCAACTCAAAGCTTCGTTTAAACAGTGAGCCATGTAAATACAGTACGATGGGGCCACCTTGGTACTTCAAAGCAAGGATTACGGTATCACGGTACAGGGCCAGTGCAACTGTACGTACCAGCTTATATCGGTGTAGGGTACTGGTAGTTCCAGCCAAACTGTAGGTCAGTGTGGAATGATTTGGGACCTTATCATAGTACATACCATGTCGTACAATCATGGTTCTGGGCCTGTACCATACCATGGATTTTAAAACTTGCTTCTGAGTTGAAAATATGAACAGGAGACCAATGTAGAGCAAGCATGGAAGGATGAGTTCGAGCTAACATGGAATTTCCTTATTTTTTTTTGGGGTGGGGGTGGCTTGGGGTTTCTTGTTTTTGGAGAAGCCATGCTGTAATGTTACTCATCACTTCATCTAGGTTCTAGACTGTAATTTAGGCTTATTATTTTATTTTCTGTAATTTTGCTTAAAAGAGAATAATGCTCTTAAAGCTGAGATGTGTATAAGAAACTTGTGGAATATAATTATACTGACATAAATGCCTTGTTGTTAGAACTGTACATTGGCACTGAAAGGGAACAAATAAAAAATATAAAAGTAAGTGCCATATGTTCTTATGATGCTTTGAGAAATAATTTAGTACTTTTGCTGATGGGTTGGGGATGCTTCTTGCATATAGAAAATGTGATTGTAAACATAAAATTGATTTTGCCATGTAAATGATGGGACAAGAGTACTTCCCTAAAAGTGGGAATAACTTGAGATTGGTGAAAGTAGGGTGAGTAGAGAAAAGGGGGGTAGGGGGGGGGGATTTGAGCTATGCTTGGATCCAGATACACTGAATAACAAAGAAATAAGAAGATGATCCAGGAAAGATGAAGAGAAAGTAATGAGGATGAGTATTAATCCTAGTATGGTGGTGATGATTAAGAGGTGTTTGGGAGAAGGTGGTCAGGGAAGATGAAAACTTGGGTTTTGGTTGGGGGGAGGGGAGGGAGAACTTCAGACAATTTCACATATTGTTCTTTCCAAATCCCTGGTAGTCAAAATTACTTGAGGACCTTAAATTTGGTAGGTGTAACACATTTCTTGATTTTTAAGGCAAAAAGCTAAATTTGTTGTACTTGTCTATGTTAAAATAAACTTGTCAGTCAATCAGCCTTCGCAACCTCTTATGTGGACATGTGATGATTATGTGTTATTAATTTCCCTATCACCACGTGGTATTACTATCTCGAACCAATATTTTATGTTGCAATTGTTTTTGTTAGGTATATTTTAGATATTGACTGTTGATATACATTTTTGCACATTCAACTTGAATGAGAACTTGGACATGAATGTTGGAATCATTTACATGTGGTAACTGGCAAGGTTCTCACAAGAAACCATGGTTGCAAGCAGCTAGGGCATTGCATTGCTTATATGCGAGCTTATGTGCACTTGGCATGTTAAAAGCAGAAACAATTAACATTCATGAAAATAGATAAAATAAGTGAAAAATGACAAATAGATAAAGAAAAAGGAAAATTGCATATGGACTTTAAATTATATGGGAGACTAGTCGAGTTTAATTTTTCTTTCTTTTTTTTTTTTAAAAAAAAGACCACTTTAGTTAGCTAACAATAACAGTACCCCATTATGAACTATGTTTCAATTTCCAGTATGCTAATGCAACAAATAAATCTACCGATGATCAGATGAAGAATAATCAAAATGCAGGTAAAAAATGCATGCCTAATAACCATGATTAGACTGCCTAACTAAGAAATAAAACTAATAGTAATTAAATTACTAATATTGAAAAGTAAAAGTCAATCTTCTTTAGGAAGTGACTTGTTAGATAATAATCCATCATTACTGCAGTCCATATGCAACCAGGCTGCAATACATGTTCCCTGGGCCTATGCAGGCAGCTGGTAGCTCATCATGCAGCCTGACTGCATATGGAGACTGCATTGGTTCAATCTGCCACATCTGTTTATGTTAATTGTTATTCCTAATGTCATGTGAAGCAAATTAGTTGATCAAATTCATAATTTGCTCCATCCGGTAACATCATGTTGCCGGCTATGTTGTTTCATTCCTCACACTGTTTTTACTAATTATTGCTTTTCCTTCTTCTGTTAACTTTTCTCGATAGTTTCGGGTTCTTTGACATTTATTTATTCTTTTCTGAAACAGATCATGGTTTGTCAGTGCAAACCTCCTTCAGATGGCAATTTGGGTTGTGGAGATGCATGTTTGAACAGGATGCTTAACATAGAGTGTGTCAAAGGAACCTGCCCATGTGGCAATCTTTGTTCGAATCAGCAGGTTTTTAGCTATTCTTATATTTCCAGTTATTTTACTTTCTTATGCTCTATCTTCTTATAACAAAAAGGGATTCTGAAAACAGTTCCAGCAACACAAATATGCCAAATTCAAATGGTTCCGTTGTGGAAAGAAAGGCTATGGCTTACAGCTGCTTGAAGATGTATCTCAAGGGCAGTTTCTTATTGAATATGTTGGGGAGGTAGACTTGTAATTTTTTTTTTTTTTCATTTTTAACTTCATACTCCCTTAGTTTTCTATTGCCAGTGAATCTGGAAATTATATACCTGCACCTTATGAGTTAATGAAAAACCATTTTAAATAATTGTTGGGTTATTTCTTCCATTGTCATTGATATCACAACTTAAAAGCAAGATATTTTATACAAATCCATAATTTTTTTAACCTTTTTCCTTGATTTGATAATAAAAAGCTAATAATTCATTATTAGGATATTGTACTTTGCCATTTTTCAGGTGCTTGATTTAGCTTCATATGAAGCTCGACAAAGATACTATGCTTCCAGAGGTCAGAAGCATTTCTACTTCATGACGTTGAATGGTGGTGAGGTTTGGCCTATTCGATCCTTCCTTTTTCTTACATTACTACTAAGTGTCATACATTTCTCATGGAATCTTATGTTTGACTTGTTTCTGCATAGGAGTAAACTTCATCATCTTTAAAGGAAAAGGAATTGCACATACTATGCTATACGAAGTAGATTTACTTTCCCATATTTATTTGCACATGACATGAAATTGGGTTTCATTTCATTGCTGACTGTCAACCTAATGTCATTGCTCCACCGCTTTCCATATATTGTTGATCCATTTCCTGACAGCTTAAGATTTTGGGATTAAGCGGTCGGTTGTCAATGTTGGAGCCAGATTTTTGTTCTTAAGCGGTTAGTTTACATCACTGGAGTCAGATTTGTATTCTTACTTTTGTTAGAATGCTTGAAGCACATCATGGTGCATATATTAATAGGGTGAGGCCTGTTGATGTTACTTCTGGTGAAATTTGGGAGTTAATTAAGTTTGCTGCCTTCAGCTTTTATTACCTTAGAAAAGGATATACTATAGTTTCCTTGAGGCAAGTAAATTATTGATGAGCTCCATCAAATGTCATAGTTTGTAGTGACCTTAGCTCTAGTTGGATGTCTCTGCAACACTAAGTGCACAGTTGGTTCCTTAAAAATTGGTGCATATAGAGGTGACATCAAGGTTTTCAGGCCAAATTAGCTAGAATTAAGTGGGCTAATATTTGGTACACTCTATGGCATATTCAAAGCAACTGATTTATCAGCAAGGATTGAAATACCATTGTTTGGAGGTGTACCGGTCACATCTCGGCACAGTACATGCTGCTGTATGTCTCAGCATCTACTCATGGTTTATTGATGTGTCTCGATATGCTGTATGCGGTATGCTATGATCTTAGTACGTCCTCGACATGCCTTGGTTCAGGGAATGTTGTACCTTCGTGCAATTAGTATTTGCTTTTGGCCTTTCAATTTTCTGTGTGCCATTGCATCAAAATCAATGATTCATTTTCTTGCTGTTTCATGTTAATCAATGTAAGACTTAAGGATGTCAAATCTGTTAGCCAATCAAAGAAGTGTTTGCACTAAATAATTCTTTCTCCAGAAGTTTTAAACTATAACCATGTAGTATCTTTGTTATTTAATCCTGAAAAGATTTCAGCTTGTTGTCCCACCACCATCTTGTCAAAGACTATTTTCTTTACATACAGTGAAAAGAAGAAAATATAGACATTTCCAGGTCTCCAATAATACTAGATAGTTTGACACTATTTTGGTCTCTTCTAAACTCTGAAGTATGATAACTGGAATGTCTTAACAATTGAAAATACTAGTTATGTACATGGGTTACTTGCATTCTGGAAAAATTGAGAGAAAGCTTTGGCGAGCTATGCCGTCTACCAGTTGGAAATTTGATATTGTCCATTCCCACCTTGAATACAATGTCCAATTTTTTTTGTAAACAACATTTCCTTTCCATGGCTGGACTTGGGGAACAGCGAGGTGGTCTTGGGGGCCATTTTGCTCGACTTTGATCGGAACACTTCGGAGAAGTTAGTTCCAGATCTTGGACCGGAAAAGATGTGCCAATGTAGGTTGAGTTGTAATGGTCTGGAATGGGGAAGGGAAGTGGTTTGCCTCATAACTCACCACCGGTGGCAAGATAAACACATTCCATGGGCAAATCAACATCTGTATGACACACTGCAGTCCTTTGTTTCAGATTTCCAATCCTCTCTGCCCCTTTTCTGCTATTATCTGGAATTTCCATGATCTGGAGATCATTTACTATAGAGCCTCTTCCCCCCAACTTCTAGTGTTCTTGATTTTTTTAATTTTTATGCCGTTGGTGAGAATCTTTTTTTTTTCACTTAGGTCCTTATTTCTCAGCCAGGTTCTAGTGTGGTGAGGTGGTTGTGAGATGTTACAGGACATCTAGAAATTTTCCTACTTTGTAGATTTGGTGCCGGTTATAGCAGTTCCCTAATATAGCAAATATTATTGTTTTGCATCGATACTTAACCTGCCATTCATTTGCCTCATGCAGCACAAATATCTGAATAGAGTTTGCATCTGCTAATGTATTTAGTCATGCAGATTTAAGGAGCATATAAAATTGGTAATTAGTGGCTACAAGTAATTCCAAACTTTTAGAAAATTTAACACTATGTTAACAATGTAACATTTTTTCTTGCAGTCTTGAGTTGTAGTAGCATAACTTGAATGATTTATGATGTATAGGTTTGCCATGTTGATGTCATTTCACTAATTATGTATCTCTAATTTGTGGTTGAATCACTTCTATGCTGATATTTGTCTTTATTCCGATCTCAAAATATGTTGGTTCATGCATTTTTTGGCTGCATGTGTTAACATATGGAAGACCACTACAGCTGGAATTACAGAAATACTGAAACTGACATCTGACATGAAAAAATCAAGTTTCCATCATTGAGACATCGGAATACATGATGCAATATTTTGAGATTCCTCATTATTATATTGCTCATTTGAAACTTTTTTTTTTAAGTCATTGCAGAAGATTGTGTACTACTGTGCAATGCATGCTTGTCTTTTAGAAATCATGTTTATCTTTGCATGTGCCACCATCTATTTTCTTTCAAATGACTAGCTTTACTTGCACTTAATTCAGGTGATAGATGCATGTGCTAAAGGAAACTTGGGTCGTTTCATCAATCATAGCTGTAATCCTAATTGTCGCACTGAAAAGGTGATTATTTTGTTTACACTGCATCTCTTAATTTGCACAAACAGGCGATGTTTTCTTTTTTTTTTTTTTTTTTGATTAATATGACTGTGGTTTGAATAAGTTGTGTGTATCAATATCTGCATTTGTGTATGGTTCTTATGTGTAGTAAGCTGAATTTTCCAATGTGGGCATTTTAAAATTTGCTTCTTCTTTTTCTTGTTTGATAACTTTGTCCACAAAGTAGCATAGGTGCTTTTATTGTTTCTATGAGGATCAATTTACAAGTTTTCTTTCCATCCTTTTGTTGTTGGAACTGATAATGAAATTATTCACAACCACCTTATCTCAAATTTCTCAGTCATTGCATCCCAAATAAACAGCGGAATGTTCTGAGCTACCAAACCTGAGGCCCAAGTACCTGAGAGGGAAAGGACGAGGAAAATATATTGATTTCAAAGTCAGTTCCTTTGCCTAGCTCCTATCCACATCATTAATTTAAATTGAGACCAAAAATGCTCCAAAATATTGAGTTGTGAGAGTGTTGGTCTTCATGTATTCACCAAATCCTTGCATTAGATGAAATTGCCATCCACATAGCATCAATATGATTGTTGATTAAATTGCTAGCTAGAGCCATATATCAAGGTGTCATGCGTCAATGGCATGCTGTCTTTGCAATGTTTTCATGCAAGCACTGGCAGGGCTGCCAAGCATTAGGACAGCCTGTACCATTTTAGCATGCGCAATACATAGCAGTATATTTTGTGCTAGTTCCTTGCTGGCATGTGCCTGCGGTTGCATGCCAAGGATTGAATGGCACAACATGGTAGACTCTGCACTGATACTAGGCTTAAGTGCCTTGGACCTTGATACCTCAATTTGTGAATGTAAGGCCTTTAATAACCACCTTATCAGAAAATTGCCAATCAAGGGAGTCCTCAATATAATCTAATCAAATGTCCTTCCAATATCTTAAAAAAGTAGGGTATGAGGGGACCTCCTATTACAAATTTGAGGTCTTTTGAAATAATCTTTAAGGCAAAGCACTGGTAAGCAAGTAGAAGGTCGGTATCAATTGCATAAGTTAATTTGAAGCCTTCATTAATAAAAAATTGCCAATCAAGCATTGAATAATTTTTATCAAATATTTATTTTTTCTACAATCTTTGCTCTTTAATTACACACATTTGTTCTTAATGAGAATGTAGTTTAAAAATTTCTTTTGTAAAAGTACCAGGAGGAGGGAAATATTGCAAGCAAGCACCTTATTTTCAATCTTAAGAGAACTCTGGAAGTTTCTTCATAGATGTTATAGACAAGTTTTTTTTTGGTCTAAGCTCTTTGATTTTCTTTCCTTCTTCCTTCTTTTGAATGCTACTGATTTAAGTTCAATTGGTCATCTGCCCTCCCACTTTCAAGAAATTCTTGAAACAAATGGGTTGAGTTCTTATACAATAAGATGTAAAATTTCTTTAGAAGACAAATTGAAGCCATCAAGTATTAGGTCTTTCTATCTATTAACAAACTATATTTTCTTAATTTTCTCTTTGATTTTTTTTTTTTAAAGCTCAAGCCTTTTAATTTATTGAGGGATACTCTGAACATGATTTTGAAATTGTTAACTATTAACAACTATATATTAGGAATGTAATATGCCTAATATGTGATTTTCTTTTTTTTAATGTTTGCAACTATTTTTTTTATTATCAGGTGCCAACTTCTATTGTTATGTCCTTAACTCATCATGTAGCTGATTATAATTGGTGCTAGTTTTTATATTTTGGTGCTTAGCTTGACTAATATCTTTACTTTTTTTATTGATCCACTATGATTTTTTAAACTTTTCTTTTAATTTTGTGGAAACAGTGGATGGTAAATGGAGAAGTTTGTATTGGACTATTTGCGATAAGGGACATTAAGAAGGTACTGATCCAAAATGCCCTATGCCATTTGTTATTCTTTTGATTGAACTTAAGTTGCTCATTATATATGGTTAATTAGCATTTCTAGTTTTATTTTTAATTATTCTTTTCTTCCTCTTATTTGTTCAAAGTTTATAGCTGGTCAGCATGTATGATGGTATTTAGCTTTACGCAATTTGTAAGAAGTGGGCTATAGTTATTGTATATGATGGACAATCATTGGGCACTCCATCATATTCATCTTATCATCTATATGTGTGTCTATGTATACGTATGGTGTAACTAAAGTGTTGAGAATCAAGATATTTAGTGAAGACTGGATTTGGAAGAGCAACTTGTTGAAGAAATGATTTGGAAAAAGAGGATTTTTCATGAATATTCAGATGTAAGAATAGATGATGAATTTTGACAAGAATAACCAGCTAGAATATGTAATCTATAGTATTGAGGGTATTGTCTGTAGAAGAAACCATGGTTTCGAATGCTGGATTGTATTGGTCTGTACTAGACATACCAAACCTTACCGGTTGGGATTTTATACCTGGTATGCACCCATACTGAGTGTTGGCACCAAAAAGTGTACCATACCAATATTGAACCTGTGGGAACTACTGCGGGTACTGAAACTGATGCGTAAAAGTTAAAACCTTGGAAGAAACAAGTAGATATTTGAGGAAGGAAATTGTTTTCTTGTTGGTCTATGAAGGCATATCTTCTACTCTAAATCAATTTTTAGTGGAATATTTTAACCTTTCAAAATGCCTAGCCAAAAAATAATGAAACAACAGATGAATATGATTCCTCAATGTATTTTTCTACATATATTTAGCCATTAACATATGCCTTCCTCCTTAAGTCAATTTTCACTAAAGTTTTTTTTCTTCCTTTCACTCTTGGAGTTGAGATTTTGTCATATAGGAGATATTGTCCATGGGACATTTATTGGAATTTTTGGTGGACTTGTTCATCAACAGTGCAATTCATCTGATTTGACAGAGTGGAAGATACATCATTTTAGCACCCAATAGAAAATAGTTCGTATGATTTAGATCAAGTATATGACTCAGAATATGCCAAGGAAAAGCGAATGCAAAGGTTGAATATGAGGAAGTTTAGGTGAATGGAAATAATGGATTCTGATAGGATCACTTATCATCTGTATTAATTCTTTCAGCTGTGCAAGAATCTTGCATGAAATAACATTGTGCTTATGATGTCTGGGAATTTAGATTTGTTTAATCGACTAGCGGGAATCATATTTTTTAAATGCATCTAGGTGCATGTAACAAAGTTGTCAGCTACTGAATCTTGCAGGAGTCTTGCATTAGTGGAACCATGGTGGGAGATACAGTGAAAAGATTCAGATATGATATTCTTGCGAAAGAGATGAGAGATTATCGAGCAGGTTGTGAAGAAGTTTTAGGGGATGAGCTTCACTCTTGAAGCACTTTGTGTTAGAAACTTCAATGGTCGTTCTCTCATACAGTTTGCTTGCCACTTTGTAAGATCTAAAAGTTGTATGGGGGGCATGGTATGCAGCCAGAGTGTGATACCTTATTTCAGCAAGTTGTTCAGATAAGGTTGTCATTGGCAAGAGAAGGGTTGTTATAGGGAAAAATTGCTTTTAGTTGGCTTAAATTTGGTGTTCCAAAGATTCAACAGATTTGATAACTTTTGTAATTTGGCATAATTGATGGTGGAGCACCATCTCCATATGGAGTTGATTTCAGGATTCAACATAAGATGTGTTCAGTGGTCACAATCCACTTGACCTAGTGAATGGATTGACAATCATTGATGAACTGGTGCTTCTAGGGTTGATCATTGAGAGGAAATATAAGTTATAAGAGCTTTGTGGAGGTATGAAGTTTGATGGCAGACGATGGGTGGAATGTAGGCCAGGTCTAAGCATGATCCTCTGTTCAGTCTGTGAAGTTTGGATGAAGTGTGTATAATGTTTGAAGTGATGGAGGTTACTGATGTGGGTTATAAGCAATGAAGATGTGGCAATATGTTATCACCCTTGCGATTCACAGAGGAACAACTGACAATCCAAGTTTTTTGTGATTCGCATCTAGTTTTTATCATGGATCACCATAAGATAACAAGGGGCATGACAACACTTTAGAGGGCATTGTGGTGAAGGGAGATATTCCCATGCCAATTGATAATGGTGAAAGAAAGATCTAAATTGGAAGAAAAGGGCATAAAGAAGGCCACTAGAGAGAGCTACATGGTTATATAATATTTAAGGATCACGATCAAGATTCATGGAAATGGTCAAAATCAAATATGAGTCAATTTGCTAGTAAACTGAAAAAAATAGCATATAAAAGAAAAATGGAAAACAAAAAGAAGATCCATGGGTACAAACCCTGAAAGACACTTCGTTGAAGATTTTGGACTTGAAAGGGGGCAACGCTATGGTGCGATCCCAAAAAATTTGGAATATATATTGAGAGAAGAAGTGGTCGACATCTTTTGCTGCCCCAAATAGAGACATCAAATATATCAAGCCATAGCCCCCTCCGAATGGATAAGGGTGACATGACCCAAAAGAACTATCTTTTGTGTGGAATTTCTTAAGTTGTGATAGATCTTGATTTTTTCAAAATATACAATTGAAATTGGGCATCTAAAAGATTAGACTGTTGGGTCAACTAAAGCAACTTTCACATAATCACCAATGTTGATTCTAGATTACTCTACAAGGAAACAGGACTTATGATTCAGTTGAGCTCCAGTATTTTGTCCCACGATCAGCCATGAGTTGCTAAATCTTTGTACTTTGAGAGGTCCAGGATTATTCAACGGGCCAAGATTGCGAAATAGATGTTTGGATGGCAGTTTCGGGCTTTTTAAAGTTTTGAAGAAAGATTAATAATGGTGGTCCCATCTCCCATATGCTTGGGTACCAGAAAATATGGGAATCAAGTATTGGTGTGAATATGAGAATGCAAACACTATGTTTAAATATATTTTTCTTCACCTTTCAAAATTGAGTTCCAACATAATAGTTTTGGCATATGGTGTTTGTGTATATATTTGACAGCTATTTCTCATATCCCACATGATATGATTTGTAAACCTCTTGGATTAAGTTTTCATTTGTTTCAACTAAGCTCCAAATGTTGGAGTTAGACTCAAATACAGTATTTAATGATATCATTATGTCTCTTAGATAACTTAAATAAATATGTTGAATTGTTAAAAATTTTCATGGTTTGTGATGTTTTCAATTCGTATTTCATATCTTAGATGCATTTTGAATTTAATCATGAATCATCATCCCACTCAAACTTTGATGTTATAGGTAAATAGAGACTCATTCCTTTCTTTGTTGCTAACTTTAGTATATGTTAAGAAATATGTAGATATAATATATATCTCATAGCATTGAATTGCCTTCTTATCTTCAATCACTTTTACACTTATCCTGCTGTTGGATTCTGATGATTGTATTATTTTTCTATCAATTATCTTTGAATAAACTTCCCATAAGTCTTCAAAAGTTCATTATTTGGTGATTTCTTACTTCTCACTTTTCCTCTATGTTTTATATTCCTGGTGTTCATAGATGCGGCTTATTTGTTATATAAATGACAATTGTTTAATGTCCAGGGTGAAGAGGTAACATTTGATTACAACTACGTGCGGGTGTTTGGTGCTGCTGCAAAGAAATGTGTATGTGGTGCTCCTGAATGCAGAGGTTATATTGGTGGCGATCCGTTGAATACTGAGGTTATTGTTCAAGATGATTCAGATGATGACTATCCTGAACCAGTGATGATCCAAGATGATGGTGAAAGAGAGCTAGATGTGGACAAGACTGTTTCAGATGCTATGGATGCTATGACTTTGAAACATGAAGATGTTTCTATAGAAAATAAGGATTTGCTAATTCAGTGTGCTACCACAATCACAGACTCAGAGGATTATCAACGAACAAGTGAAACTATATGCAGACCCTCCTCTGATGCTAACTCATTGGATGCTTCTTGTCTCACTCTGAATCCTATTCAAACTGAAAAATCGATGTCCAGACCCTTATCTGATATTCACTCATGGGAAAACTCTGTACAGAGTCTAGATGATAGACAAACTGAAGAGACCATGTCCAGACCTGTATCTGATGTTCAACCAACACAGAGTTCTTTACAAACTTCTATTTCTGGGAAAGAATCAGTGTCTGATTCCATCCTGAATAGCAAGACTTCACTGTCCAATGTTGTTAATGATAAGCGAAGCAGTTTAAAAACTTATCCTGCCAGATCATCTCATTCAAGCAGGACAATAAAGAAGAGCAAGTCAAATGTAAAAAGTTTGGTGCCCCCCAAGGCCAAAAAATTGCCAACAAGTGCAAGTAGTGGGCATTTTGAGGGAGGTAATAACATACTCTAATGTGGTGGCTGGTTTATTGCATAAGCTACAATCACTATATTAATATACTTTCACCTGTAATGCAGTTGAAGAAAAACTTAATGAGTTACTAGATGAGGATGGAGGCATTAGCAAGAGGAAAGTAAGTATAACCTATTCATGATATAATTCACTTTGTCCTTAAATGATTTTAAATGTTCCAACATATTTTGTTAGCAGCATTATTGGTGCAAATAAAATTTGCAATTCTGATTTTGACACAAGTGGGAAACTATAATGACTGTTTTCTTCATTGTTATAGGTGTGTAATTATGACACACAAAACATGCCCATGTGCATCTGACACATGCTACTTGTTGAATTTTTTTTCTTGTTAGATTGATGGCCAAATTTTATCTACTATTCGAAGATCCACGCATACATTACCCCTGCTTTTGTTTATGTGAGCTAGGAAATAAAATCTTTACCATTCTTATCTAGTGTTGCTAATACTAGAGTTCCCTAAGCATGTTATCCAATTTCTGCAGTTTTCTGAAGTTTGTTAGGCCATGTATTTTTTTAATAAAAATCTTTACCATTCTTATCGTGTCATTCTATATATGGCAATCTCTTTTTTCCCTTCAGAAACTTAAGGGAGACCTGATAGATAGAAACTCTCATGATGTTGTATAAGTGTTAACATCATGCCTTAGCCCATCATTGTGGGTTGGCTTTATGGCATCTACTTCACGGATCCTATTTGGTGCCCTCTGAATTTCAAATTTCACCATAAATGCTCTGTAGAGGTCTTCACTGGTCCCTCTTCTGATACTAGATTAGTTCTGCTTTTTTTCTGATTATAACCTTTCTAGCTGAACCCAAATAGTTGGGAAACCGAAATTCTTATTGCACCGTGTGCAGTGCAGAATTAGCTGCACTGCACACGGTGCACAAAGAATTGCTCAGTTGGGAAAAGTTTAAATGATTATTCTTGAGGTACTCTCTTATTTTGATTTTCAATTTTTTAATTCTTTGTTACAGTTCATTCCTTTTTAGTTGCCTTAGTGGTTGAATGAAATTTTATAAAATCTTTCATCCTTGAGCAGGATGCCACCAAAGGCTATTTGAAGCTCCTCTTTGTCACTGCAGCAGGAGGGGATCGTGTTAGCGGCTGTGCGTCTCAAAGGTTGTATGAGGCATCCTCATATGATTACTGCAGCATTTTTTAATGATTTTTGAAAAGTTTGCTTTCTAATGCTATTCTCTTCTTTTTTATTTCTCAGTATACGAGACCTTTCGTTGATACTTGATGCTCTTTTAAAAACAAAATCGCGGACAGTTTTGGTGGATATCATTAACAAAAATGGTACTCAAGTTATCATATCGTGTCATTAACAATTTTTAGATGCTGTAGAAGAACGAGTTGTTGTGGTTGTGCATCAACAATCTTGATTTTTTTGGGTTATGTAGGATTGCAGATGCTGCACAATATAATGAAGCAAAACCGCAGTAAATTCAACAGAATTCCTATCATCCGAAAGCTTCTCAAGGTTAGCAAATTTATATATATACTATTTAATCATATTGTAATTTTGCAATGTTAACTATTTCTAATATTTATTTGAGTGCTTGGATATATGGTCTCTTTTCCTAAATGAAACTGGCTACTAGTGTTTTGGATTATAACACTAATGAAATTAAGCATCATGGGTTTTTGTAATATCATGATGCATCCCAGCAGGAGGTTGGACACATTAGAAGTGGCTATTGAGGCTTTGCAAGTGGTTGGTTAGCACCTAGGTCTGTGGTTATGTCATGAGGACATTATGGTCTTATTTCCTGGCATGGTCTGGGATTTTGTATAATTACTTAATTAGCCTCATGACAATTTATTTTGTTTTTTGCATCACTTCTTTTTCTTTCATGTTGGTTGAAGAAAGATAGCAATCGCCTTTTACTAATTGTCCTGTTTGGTATTTGAATTTATGTTCGTGTTTTCTTTTGGAATAAATTTACTTTGTGAACATGAATGGTGTATTTTGTGAGGTTTGAAATCTTTTGACCTTAACATACTGTCTTGCCCCAGTACCTTGTGCCATAAAGTAATGACCCATATCAATGTGATGAGTTTGTCATCTGGTTCAGTGAATTGTGAGTAGATATAGGAATATACCATGTATTATACCGCACAAATACATGAATGATACATGGGTGTACTGCAAGATCTAAGACCATATTCATCCAATCTTTTTGATTCAGTAGATACCTATGCTGGCATACTGATTTGAGTCATTTGACATCATATAAGTGTGAGATCGGTCATAGGTGGGCTTGCATCAGTTTTTCGGAAATTTTAATATGTAATATTGTTCATCGATATAAACTGAGGTCCAAAAAAATTCATTAATTTGTTTGATGCTAATATTTTCCTGCAGGTGTTAGAATTTCTAGCACTAAAAGAGATCCTTACTCCAGAACACATGAATCAAGGTCCTCCATGTAGTGGAATGGAAAGGTTAGAATTAATTTAGCATGTTTATCCTTCCTTTTCTCTCAGTATCATTCTTTGTTTGTATGTGTGGGTATATGTATAGATAGATACATACATACATGTCTGGTAGAGCTAATGTATGGGCACCCATGCAATCGCCCTAATAAGGTCATTCCTAACCTGATGACCAGGGACCAACCACTGATAATCCGAGCCTTTGGATGTAATATACTTCTTTTAGACTTCTCACTATCAAAAAATCATATGATTTAGAGATTCCTAGCTTATTGATCCAATGATAAAAGAATGATAGTTTAAATAACATGAAATAGTGCATATTTTTTGACTATTGGATGCATAGACTAGGGATCTCCTGATCACATGATGTTTTGACAGCAAGCAGTTTAGAGATGGTAGAGAACATCCAATGGACTCAGATTATTGGTTCAGGGCCCCTAGTTGTCCAGTTAGAATTAATGTTATGAGTGCTGTTTTCTGGGTGTCCATATATTACCTATATGTATATATATGTACGTATGTGTGTTTATATATTACATATCTATGTATTCAGGCTTGCTTGCATGTATGTATGTGTTGAAAGCTTCTATATCATTTGAACTTGTTATATATATATTGTTTTTGTCATGAAAAGAGGTAAACCTTTTATTGTGGATTAGATGCTTGCCTCTCTCTCTTTTTTTTTACCCATATTTCGTTAAGACTTGTATGCTGCAAAAGAGAAAAAAATATACAAAAGAAAACCCAAGAGCAAGGGGTTAAAAATCTCAGTACTAGGCCCCTTCTTGGTTTGCTCCTGGGACAGGTGTCGGGAGCTAGCCGGACAACGATGACATCCTTGTTCAAGAGAGAACCGGTGTTCTTGTTTTTTGAGAATCATGAAAGGTAGTCTGTTTTGAGAAGGACTTCTTTTTTCTTGTTTGTCCCTTCATGATCGATTTTATATGGGAGTGAGTGTTGACCCCACAGTGTGCTTGTTTTGCCTCCTCTTGTCTCTTTCGTTCCATTCATGTGCCCTTCCTTCTGTTTTAGTTCTCTTTGATCATTTGAAGATTTTTTCCCAACTGCTATTTCTAGACAATTTCTTGTTTGAACACCTAAACCGTAGATCATCTTGTATGACACCTTGAACTTGTCCTAGATTCGCCTCTTTTCTTCATTGGCTGCCTACTGATGTCAAACTTCTGCCATTATTATATATCTTGAACCTTGTTGTGCGTGTGAGTTTGCCCTTTAAAAAATATTTTTCCTGAGTTCTCTTCCAAGATCATTTATTGCTTGAATGCCAAAGCCATGGATCTATTGTCTCCTTTTCTTTTGAATTATTTATCATGGGCAACCATGCAAGGTTTGAGACCACCACTCCAGATTTGTGATTTTTGTTAGAGTGCCCATTTTTTTCAACCTTAAATATAATTTATCTTCTATTTGTACTTTCCAAGCAGTCCACATTATTTCCATTCTTGTAATAATAAATTTCTCTTGCTACCGTTACTAGCATATTTGCTATTTGTGTAGCTTATTTAATCCAATGATATATATATATGTGGACGAAAATTTTGTTTCTTTTCTTGCAGATGCAACTCATGTAATTTGTGTTATTATTATTTTCTCTTCATCTTTAGCTTAATGTGTTGTCACATCATTGATAAATTATTCCATGTGATTTCTCAATGCAGCTTTAGGGACTCAATATTGAGTTTGACCAGGCATAACGATATGCAGGTAATAAATGATGTTACTATCTTAATTGCTTTTCTGAGGTATATTTGTTTATCATTTCTAATTGACTGCATTTGTTTAACTATCACATGTTAAAAATCACATTGGTTCATGTGATCTTTAGTGATCTTTTAAAGTTGCCTAGTAAGTTTTCCCTGTATTTCTTTGACTATAATTTCTACTTGAATTGAAATGATGTTTTTCCTTGTTTTAAATTGAAGAAATAATTTTTTTAAGGACTTATTCATCTCCAATATCAAAAATAATTTTGTTAGGAAGTTTTTTGTATGAGATATTTATGTTGTCAACTTAAAGTTAATAAAAATTTCATTATAAACAACTACTTTGTTTGGTCCTGGTGTAGCATGTTGGCCTGTATTTTGATAAAAATACATGCAATTTTTAGGAACATCCGACTGCAAGTATAGTCATTCATGGTTCCATACAATATTTATCTAGAACACTGTTGTTTTGATGGGGAATCTCCATGATGAGAATTGTTGAGGGCTTGTGGTGTAACTTGTTAAGAGGGAAAAAATACTAACTTAAGTTGACCGCCTAATGTATAAAAGACTGCTAACAACTTCTTTGATCTTGAACCATTCTCAACAGGATGTTTTCTGAAAAAGTAGGAGCTGTTTTGTTTTATTAGATTATCTCACTGTAATTAAAATCCAACAATTCACGTAGTTAAGATTTTTTATTTTAAAATAAGTTTTTATTTTAAAATAACCAACCAGCTAATGCCCAATTATCACCAGGCTGTCAGGAATGAGACCCTACATCAATCAATAACAGGCTTTAGGAAAGTTATATGCGATCTATATCCAATGCTCTCGTTTTGGATATCCATCAATAAAAACCCAATATTCATAATGTATATTGTTTATTAATGTGGAATTTGAAGGGAGATTTTTATTCAATTAAGCTTTTTCTTGGCCATGGTTTTCTGAACATAGCCAATGCTGTAATGTTGTTAATTGTGCTGGTGTTGGTGGGTTTAGTTATGACTTATGAGTCAATTCATTCTAATAATTCTACGGGATTATTTAAATAATAAAAAAATGCAGAAAATGAAGAAGTGTCTAAAAATTTTGGGATTAGTTTCTATGATAGTGATAAACTAATGGTACTTCAATTGGATGTAAATGAGTGGAAAAATATATTGATACATGATCAATATCATAGGATTGAGAAGAGAAACTTTGAAACACTATAGGCAGTGCTGCAGACATTTTAATTCATTTCATGATCTTTTCCTTTATTTTCATATATAGAAAATTGATTGATATTTATTTCAAAAAAAATACTTCAGCATTTATAGATTTGAGCTAAAGAACTTCTGGCACTATATAGGGCATATGTTTGACAGACCTTGATTTTATATTGGCAATTCGTTTTGGTTTTAGTTTTTGTTAGAAATATGAAAATGTTTCAAAAATTTTGTAGTACTATATTGCGGTCGATTTTAAGACTCCTCATTTAAGTTGAACAGAACCTACATGTTCAACCTTCACCTAATGACCTTGCAAAATTTAGTGTGTAAAGCTTCTTATCACAGTTATTACTTGAGTGCATTTGGTTTAGCTTTCTTTTCTTGCAACTGAACAATTTGGTTTTTAGCTTTCAATTTTTCTTTTTTTTAATTGTTTGTGCCACTTTTAGCTTTGTCTTGATGCACTTCTGACTGTTATCATGTCTATTGTCTGTGTATATATTATTATCGATTCAAGATATATCAGTAGTTGCCTTAATTGTGATATACAGGTTCATCAAATTGCTCGTAACTTTCGAGATAAATGGATTCCTCGTACTATCAGAAGAGTTGAACCATCAGATAGGGATGATGGCCAACTAGATTCACAACATTCCTACCGCAATTGGTTTGAGTCAAAGTATAGACGTCGGCATGATCATGTGGCAAGAGACACTGATGCCATAGTCTGTGTTAGTGAAGCAGTACAAAAGCCAACATCTTCATGTTTAGTTAATATCCCTGGAGAAACTTCTTCACATCCTGGCCAACTGGTATGCAGTTCTTCACCTGTGGTTGATGACAATACAGCACGTGGGACAAGAACACGCAAACGTAAAAGCAGGTGGGATCAGCCATCAGATATCACAGTCTTAGATCCAAGAACCTTGTGGTCAATTGAAGATCATACTGTCGAGACAGGTTTAAAGTTTATAAAAGCTACTAATTCACAATCAGAACTTGGTTCTCAACTTGAGGAATTAAAGAAGGATTTTGGGACCCAGGGAGAAGAGAATAGCTCATTTGATGAAGTCGCAAGTATGAAGAGTCCAATGCAGCAGAACCTTGTTGATGAAGCACCGCCTGGATTTGGGTCTCCTCAGAAGGATCGCTATCCTCAGGCTTCTTTTGAAACTTCAGTTACTACAGGGGAAGTAGTAATGGGGTGTATACAGGAGAGATTCCTTTCTCATCTCAGTGTGTCATATGGCATTCCTTTGACCCTGATGCAGCAGCTGGGATCCACTGAAGCTGGAGGCAACCAGAGTCATCCGAACTGGTTGATTGCACCCACCATGCCTTTCCATCCTTTTCCACCTCTTCCACCATACCCATGGGGAACACCAAATCCTACAAGTCCAGCGGAGATATCTGACCACAGTATGACTCGGGCTGCAAAAGAAATGCATCTAACCAAACGACGACTTGAAGAGTCTCAGACAACAGATCTGACTGTTCAAAGCACATCAGGGGAAGGGCCAGCAGATATAGTTGAATCAAGGCCCAGGAGCTCCTACATTACTGGAAGAGCAAGATGGCCTTCCAGTAGCTCTGGAAGGAGGTTTATCCGACCACAGAAATGGAACAACCAGAGGTTTCAGAGATGTTGGCCTCCTTGGCCCGGGAGGGCAATGGCCGCGGTTGCAGTTGGAGCGAAAAGAACGGGGATTCTGGTGTAGGTGTAGGAAATCCAAGGGATGGTAGTGATTTATGTTCCTCAGAGAATGTAAGCAATGATGTTACTAGCTCTAATTGTCATCAACCACCACAAAATAATTGATTGTGGTCATTCGATTGATTGAAAAGTAGGGGCAGCAATAGGCGCTTCTCGATGTATTTATAATTCTTTTACATGCTAATATCTATCAGATGCAATTTCTATTTTTTGAACTACGGGAAGTTGATTCAATTTGTAGGTTTATGGCTTAACTGTATGCGTCAAATGAAGTCTTATTTCATTTGTTCCTTTTGTGAGCTGTCTTGATGAATTCAGCTATAGGGATGACTCTCTCTGGTTTAAATTTATTTAATATGTACAACAAACAGATTCTGCAGTTCAACCCTCTTAATCTATCTGAGCCGTTCAAAATACAGGTTCTAGTCTGGTATTGAACTAAAAATGATATCTTTGGGTGTTTTTCTTCTGGTAGGTTCATGTAGTCTCAGTGCATCATCCTGTGGCAGCATTCTAAATGTATTAGTTTCTTCTTTGCTCCTTTCTTCTGGGTATGTTCTCCTTATTTCTTTTTATTTGGTTGCAATTTCTATCATTAAAGTTGCACGTCCATGCTGAAGTTAGTGGCATCAATTCTGTGTTGCCAGGAATTCTTTAAAACCTCATAAGCTTCTCAGGCTTGTATATATGTTTGTAACATCTAGTCCATTTGCTAGTAATTGTTGGTTCACTGCCTGCCTGCTAAATACATTCAGGATACTGACTCTGCTTAAGACAATTAAAGATATTAAACCAAGATTGTGAAAAATGATTTATTCTTTATCTTCACCTCCCTTGTTCATTAATCATCTGTGGAATACAACCTTTGAGTATGGTTAGTCCAACATTTTCAAGAATCAACTGAATTCCCAGGTTGTTTCTTTAAAGATTGGGAATTTTCTGTTCTCTCTCCCTCTCTCTCTCTTATCATGTGTAATTGAGAATTCTATGAAAAATGACACAGGTCGAATCATTGTTGCAATAAAAGTCATCAATCATATACTTCAGCTATTGTCCATCCTTCATTGGGGTCCACTCTGCTTCTGTTTATGCAGTTTAGATTCCTAAAGTGGGTTATGTTTTCTTCTATCTCACAATAATTGTCTAAATTATGGTTCATTGGTGAAGTAATCTCATAATGATTCAACTTGGATTCCTCCTATGGAAGGTATATATAGAAGGCCATCCAGCTGAAGCAGTCACTGAATGTCTTGGAGAGAAAAAAAAGGCTAGGATGCTAGATAAAGTTCTGAGGGGAGAGGAGCACCATTTGACTAATATGAAACCACTAGCTCTTTGGACTTGTTCCTTTTGGGTTAACTTTCTTTTTTTTTTTTATCTGTTGCCCCAGAAGTCTAGCTTTTAATTTATCAGTAAAACAGTAGGTAGGAAGGAAAATGAACTATTAGTTTCTAATTTGCTCTTTTCAGCGATGGTGATCTGATTTAGTCCCGGCAGAACCTTGTATTCCAGCTCTAATATATTAATATTCATTTCGTTTAGAATTTTTATTAATTCTGCTTGCTGTTAATGAACAAATCAATGGGATGTAAGCTAAATACTGCCGAGAGCTATCAGCTTCATCTTTATTTTTACCCATGTGAGATTATTCATTACATTCAAGCATCTGAAGGACCACTCTAATGAGTTCTCCTCTTTCATGCATGTGGACTTCTGAATGGAGAGGAGAAAATCAGACAATTCAGAGCTGCAAAAGGAGCAAAAATGATTAAACAGGTGGTTTCTTCAGTTTTTTTTTTTTTCCCTTCTTTTCTCTCCTTTCCCAAGTGCATGTGAATTTGGCAATGCAGGTCTCCTATCAGCAGCCCAGATCCTGAATACCTGTACCAATCAATGTGCACTTCAGAGGTCAGAGCCCTGACGCTAGAGTTGAAACTAAATTTGCCCTCTTCGAATGGACCACAGATTCTTCCAAGGTCAGAAATGGGATGCTGTCAGCGTGCAGGGCTCCATATCTCTTCATTCGCAATTAAAATTTGGATGAGCGATGGTCTAGAAGTTGTTCATGCTTGGATACGTTTGAGCTGAAATAAGCAAAGTGATGGACCACTGGATGAGCATTGGGTAAGGGTACCCTTGCTGAGTGGGTGCTGATTCTGTGTTTTGAGTCCGTTGCAGAATTTATGTTCTGATGAGAGGTGATTCCATGACATGAGAATCACCATAGAAGCTTAATTCCAAAGAGTCCTTTCCTCATTTATGTATCTTGTTCTTCTGTTGGAGAAAAGCATTTCAAATGTTTGGAGAACTTTCTATTTTATTTGAGGTGTGATTCCCCCATCTCGGGTGGTATCATTAGTTCATCATCTTTTGCTGTCACTCTTACCTCTCTCTGATCTATTGGCATTACTCAGCTTTTCTATTGTCATCTTAGGTTCTCTATTTTGTTAGATTCCATTTTGTATAAGATGTTGAAACCTATTTGTGCCTGATGCAAATGAAGATGATGGTCCAGTATAAACTATTTTTGTTATGATTTATACTCAAAATGCTTCACGCCCCCATTTTAACCATTAGATCTATATACATCTTTATCGCTACGACCAAAATGTCATAAAGCTTTTGTTTACCAAAATTATTGATTGCCGGCACTTCCTGTGCAGAACAAGCAAGGAAAGTTTGAACCAGCCAAGTCTGCCCTATAGCACCACCATAACCACAAGGCTATTTTCTCTGCCGTCTGTGATGGGCTTATGGACCTTGTTTTGCCCAGCAAAATGCTGAATGGTTTCAGAATATCACCTTCCCTTAAAAAAATCATCTTGCACCACTGAACCACTGAGTTGACCGAAACGCACCAAAGAAATTTAGACAGCACCACTACAAGGAAACATGTGATAAATCCCTTTATTAACAAAAACTATGGGTATTACAGCTCTCTGCAGATATGACAAGCCATCAACTTCCTCCATTATTTTCTCACCCTTTGGTTGAGAACACCTGAGGAGAAATGAATGGTCCCTTTGGCCAAAAACAATCACGTCAAGGGCGACGGCATAAAATGAGGAAAGGAGGAGGGCATAGCATGCCACCTCTCATCTCAAATCCTCTTGTAATTAAACAAACAGATTGAATAAGTGAAACGACATAGGAACATCCCTTCCACAAACATAGGAGACCAAATGAGTTCTCATCAATCAAAGCTTGATGAACGACTCCATCTCCCTCGCAAGTACTCCTCCAAGGAAGTGTTCGCTGCTATAAAATCAACAGATGGATCTACGCTGCCGACTGAGAGTGAATCGTCATCAAGCAGTGCGAGGTTTATATAAGACTGAATGTTAGAATCTCGAAGTGGTGCTTCATCATCCAACCCATCAAACTCTATGGAAGCACTGACTTCTGATTTTGCCCACTTGACAATGTCATCATCTCCTCCTAGGAGCTTCAACACCTGCAGTCAGGAGCAGTATATTTATAATTATATCACGTTTGCATCTCAGAATCCACTTCATAATAAACAACAGTACACCCAAGAGCTTCCCGGAGGTACTTATTGCTCAAATATTAGAAAATGGATCACTCAAGCTGAATTATGAGAACTGCATGGTGATTGAGATCTTACAGTTGCTATTCTGGGACGAGACTGAGGAGCTCTTCTGATGCAAAGGGAAGCAGCTAAAATCATCCTCTCCGATTGATCGTCACTGTAATTAGTGCCCAAACATGGATCAACCAGCTGCTCAGCTTTCCCATCTTGTAGAATTTTCTTTGCCTGCCATAAGGATATCATGGTTAAGTTCTCGTACCTTCTTGTTTATTATAGTTTTATACTATTTATTGAGTAAAGAGGTCATTGCTAGGTGCAGTAGTAAATGCTTGGGCTGAGAGGTGCAATGGTATGGGTTCAAGTCCTAAGGCAGCCACCATGTATAAAATGTGCCAATGGTTATGTCTAATGCCCCGCGCCCCCCACTGCCCCAAAATCCCAGATTGTTTTCCAGGAAAACAACTAGGACTATGGTTTTTTACGATTTTATTAGAGAAAATGGATGTTGGACTATCTTCGATTATAAACAAGCTAAAAAGTTAAATTATGCATATCTCTAGATGGTATGCCAAATCTCTAGATGAAAGCAATATATGCGAAAGCAACATATGCATGCATATATACATTCAATTATGCTGAAAGCTAGCCTTCCAACCATTTTTTATTGAGCAAAAAAAGGAAAGAGGAACACCAAAGAACTTACCCACATGACCAAGCTCTCTTGGCCCTTTGGACAGTCAGCGCAGACAGGCTTTCTACCCGAAATAAGCTCAAGAAGCACGACACCAAAAGCATACACATCAGTTTTTTCATTGACCTTCCCATACATAAAATATTCAGGAGCCACATACCTGCAATTATAAGACATTTTGCTCGGTCAAATAGAAAGGCCATCGCATTCATCTGATGTCATTTTCACAAAAAAATTCATAGTGGAGAGAGTTATAGCACACAAACCCGAATGTCCCTGCAACATCATCGCATGCCAAGTCTAGCGTCGAAGCTGATGCCCACTTAGCAAGACCAAAATCAGATAACTGAAGCATGCCAAGAAGAAAATTGGAAACAAGCAAAGGTTTAATTTGGAAGGTATTTGGTAAACAAATTAAAAGAGGCAAATTTCTTCATGGAACCTAACAACAGACAAGAGAGTACCTTGGGCTCAAAATCATCACAGAGGAGAATATTTGAGGATTTTACATCCCGATGGATCACAGGTTGAACATTGCCGGCACCATGTAGATAATCAAGGGCTTCTGCAATGCCCACTGCCACCTTATATCTCTCAACCCAACCAAGAGCATTCTTGTTCTCACACTCACCTGACAATAAAAATGTGGAACAGGAGAGGAGATAAGATGAGGAAAGAGAAGAAACAAGTCACAAGAATGTGTAGTATGACCTTGTAGGGAACATAAACATCATACCATGGAGGTTTTCCTCCAAGCTACCTCTTGATAAGTAATCATAGACCAATATGAAATTATCTTTCTCAAAGCAAAACCCGAACAGTGAAATAATGTTCTTATGATTTAATGCAGTAATGATCTCAATTTCTGAAACAAACTCGTTCAGGATATGCTCCGAGGGCTTCAGAATTTTTACTGCCAATTCCTTGCCATCTGAAAGGCAGCACCTGTAGACATGGCTACTACCTCCCTTCCCAATGAACTTCTCTGTAGCACAACACATCAAAACAGCATCAGATGATAGCTCAGCCAGATTATACACAGCTAGCATGAGAATTAAAAGTCATGGAAATTGACCTGGTGAGAAGTTAGAGGTCAAGTGCATAAGTTCCTCATAGCTGAACAATCTGCAAACTGATGAATACTTCTCCCTAAGAGATTCCAACTCCTTTGGAATTTTCTTTTCTCCATCGTCAATTGTCGGCGATGGACAACATGAATCAGTTTCGAAAGGAACTATGGCCCCTCCTTCCCCATCAACACTGGAGGTGGCATTTGCTTCCAAACTTGTCGGCTTTTGATCTGGATGAACTGCCGACACTGCCGAGTACCGGCTGGGAAGCCGCATGGCCCACTGAACCACAGAAGTCTTGGATCTCTCAGTAGAAGCAGTTTTCGGATCCGACAAGACCGACCTTCTGAGCAGGGGCCAACCAGGTCTTGCTTGTGGCAAGTCCTCGATCAAGAGAGAGACAGAGCGCGAGGGAGCCACTGGTTTCTTCACAGGAACCAGGGCCAAGGACTCACCTTTCTCCAATTCAGAGCGCAGAGGCAGGGAATCAGGTGAACAAACACCAGAGTTTTCCCTCTTTGTGTCATCCAATGATGGTGAGACGTTGTCCGCACCAAGGCTACCACAAATCAACCTTTTTTTAGATACAACCGGCAAACAGAGAAGCAATGTGCTCGAAGTATCGGTGTTCCTTCCTCCTTGGCTTTTAATCGCCAACTTGTCAACCTTGCCATCGGATCGCTTGGAGTAACATTTTGATTTCTGCAAGGGCACACTGGAGCTCTGGCCATGGCCGCCAACACTGTTGTTCGCTGCTTCCAGAATGGAATTGTGAGCACATGGTGCCAAAAAAATGATCGGAATTGATGCAGAGAGTGAAGTTTAGGAAGGACCAACCAACCTGTGGATTGAGAAGCTGGTAATGCCTCTCTTTGGAAGACAATCTTGCCGTTGTTCACTGCCAACACCGAGCAATCCCGGGAGAGTTTCTTTGCGCAGTACTTGGCAATTGAGGTAGAGGAAGACCTATTGAGATCAATGGATTAAATAAAAAACAAAAACAACAACGACAAGAAAGAAAGAAACCTAGAGAGACGGTCTAAAATTCACTGGAATACCCGAAAGAACGGTTGTTCTTCGTAACCCCTAAAATCAGTTTACTTGCAGCACAGGAATTCACCTCTCGAACCAAACCTTTGCCGATTGAGGAAGCTCGGCATAGCTTCAGTTTCAGATCAATCTATCAAAACAAATAAATTAAAAAATAATAATAACTTATAAAACATCAAAAATCAGCTAAATATGACAAAGAAATCGATGAAAAAAAGAACAAAAAATGACAACTTGTTTGAGATTGCAGAAGCCTTCATAGACAGCGAGCACGGAGTCGAAGGCCTTCACGAGAGAGAGCAGAGAAGAGGGCGAATTTCCATCAGGATCCGAAACATCTGCGGGAAAAATATATACATATGTATATATTGCGACAAGAATTAAGAGATTTTTCATGAAGAAGATTCGTGAAAGAAGAAGCAAAAAAAATAGATTTGCGTCAGAGAATATAAAACAAAATTAGATTTTTAAGAGTAGAAGCGGCGGAGAGGTCGAGTCTACGAAGATTGGTACCAGCGGCTGGGGAGCCGAGGATGTGGAGAGCGAGGACACGATCGCCGGGGGAGGCGACCTTGACGAGGGCCCACGTAAGGAGCTCCCGGCTCTGGGCGTCCATCTTAATCCCAACCACCACCGTCTTTCCTTCTTCCTCCTTCTTTTCTTCTTCTTCTTCCTTCCTTCTTCCACCATTGGACGCCACCAAGACGCCATCTTTCTCCTCCTCCTCCTCCTTTCTCAGCTTCATCTTTTTAGTTTCTTCTCTCTTTCTCTTCTCCGATTCTTTCTGGTCTTTGGATTCGGGGGAGGGTTTACGAGAGACGGTATCTGAAATCTCGGTGGGTTTTATTCGTTGCCGATAAATCGATCTTATACTGTATTCTGGCCTAAATTTAGTTTCCAACGCCGTCCCAAGTCTCGATCGTTACTTTATTAGTAAAAACCGGCTATTTATTATTCTTCCCGCTTCCTAAAACATAAAGCAGTGGGGAAGGGAGCGTGCCTTTTTTTTTTTTTTTTTTTTTAATTTATTGGCTGGGTTTAGAAAGAGGGCTGAACCTGGGGAAGGCTGCAGGCAGGGCTCTATGGTTGGAAAATAGGACAAATACATTGTTGGCTAGGTTCCGAATTTGGCATGGCAATATCCATTAACTCCGCAGATATCTTCTCCAATTTATGTAATTATTTTTATTATTATGTTTAGAATTAATTAGTTGAGGGTTAGCCATTTTTCCGATCACACCGCTAATCTTTTCTCTTTCTGCTTCCTTGTTTATTTTTCCATCTAAAGTCTAGCTTCTCTTCGTGTTTGATGGTGTTATTAGCACTATATTTATCGACTACACTACTAACTCTTATTATTAAAAAAATTTAAATATATTTTATATTATAAAAAAATTATATATCTGATATTTTTTGAAAAAACGACAATGATACCATAGATATTCAATTTTTATATTTTTTAATAAATTAATTTCATCTCTCTTGATTTTTTTATCTTAAATGCAATGAATCAGACAAATAAACTTAATTAACTATTGATAAAATTGATTAACTATTGTTCATTATTATTTTTTTCAAAAATTATATTTATTTCCTACTTATGATCTTTGTTATTCTTATTTTCTATGTTTTTATCTAAAATTTTGATCTATAATTTAATATAATATTAATTAAATCATTAATCTTAAATAAAACTTAAGTACTACATCAAAAAAAATTAAAAAATTATTAAAATAATTTTAAATAATATAGCAATCATCTTAGAATATGAGAAAAATATAAGTACCATCCTTTTCATCTGCGAGCAACTTTAATTTTTTGTATGAAGTAAATAATTTTATTAATATGATTAATTTAATTGGATATAAATATATATTCTATAAATTATTAGATGGAAGCATAATACATGTAAATTTTAAGTAGATATTTATAATTTAATTAAAAATAAAGAATAGAAACCAGAGAAAGGAGCATGAACTCTGGATGAAACGAGGAGTTACGTAAAGCACGAGGCCAGGCTCCTGTAATTTATGGAGATAAATGGAAAGGAGCCGTCGTGGACGACGTCAGATCGGCTCCATCTGCATGCTTTTGGAGATAGTAAATGGGCTGCCGACAGCCATCCGATATAATAAAAGATTGGTGGAACGCTCCAGGCCTCCAATCGAAGATTGAGAGGATGAAGAGAAACAAAGGCCGCTTACGTCCCGTATAAACAAGGGGATGTAAACGTACACCATGGGATTACGTCACTTGTAATTTAAGAATAGCAAGATAAGATCGTGTAGTTTTTTTTAAAAGCAAAAATAAGTAAGTTTATAATTGCATCACATAAATTGGTTAAGTGACCATTAATTATGTTCTGTTTTTTTTTTGGTTCATAACCATCTCGTGTGATCATTATTTACCATTTTATTCTTCAATTAGTTTTGACAAACAAAATAAAGTAATTTCCAGCTATTGTCTTCCTTTTTTTTGAAAAAAAAAATTATGTTCTTACGATTTGACTTTTTTTTTTTGAAATGTTTTACATGTTTGTTTTAAATGTGATGGTTGTCCTTTGCTAATTTTGATCGTTTGTAAATTTATTAGATATATGCTAGTAAATGTGATGATTGTTATTTGCTATTTTTGATTGCTAACAAAATTATTCGTATGTGAGGAAAAAAAAAGAAAAAGAAAAGATGGTAGGTAAAAATAGTGGCATAGAAAAATTTTTATAATTTATTTTTTTTTTTTCAATAGTTTAAAAGTCAAAAGTTGATGAGGTTGACACCCATAGGACTGTTCATCATGTCGCATATTCGCAGTACTACCGTTGTAAACAACAAAAACTAGCTTAACTCCAGCTGAGAATCCAATAATGTGACCCCAGGTTTCAGCTGTTTTCATTTCTAGTGGCTCAACTATGTTTCAAATACCAAGCATGGATCTTATCCAAAAAAAAAAAAAAAACAGGCATGGAGAAATTACAGAATGGGTTTGATATTTGCATATTGGTTAGCTTTCGAGCTGAACCATGGAACACGTTCAAAGTAGAGGGCATTGTTGTGTTTTGAGATATGTGAGACAGATGTTCTGGTAGCGAGCTTATTGATGTATTGTTCATTTGAAAAAAATTGCGGGCATTAAATGTCATGAAATTTAAAGGGAAATAACTTATATTAATTTTTTGGTTTGACAGATGGAAAATTCTCATTTTGAGAATAAATAGGTCCAGCATCGTACAGAGAAATGACAAAGATTCTTAATTTGGATCCTAAGATACGATAATTAAGTCTTTATTTGTGATATTCATGGTAATATGGCTCCAAAAACCTATCAACCAGCTGGATCTCTCTACTTAATAATCAAAGATGATGCATTTGATTCTTGAACGGTGCATGTCCAAAATTTTAGAATTAAATAATTATATCACAAGACCTTCTTTTCTCCCTCTCAAAAACGATTTGGCTTATGTTCCTACCAACGTGATTCTCATTATAGATGGATAAATTTATTCGAAAACAAAACTTTTTTATCGTAGAATTAGATCAATTATTAATGTTAGCTTATCTATCAGTCGCATCGAATTTATCGCTCAATTGAGAGCTATGAAATAAATCCACGACAGTTCAAAATTGAAAATTGACATAATATCACGAAGTGACTGCTTTCGTTTTGTGGTGATATTCAATCTGTATTTGATCTAGTTTCAGTCCTATTTTGAATGAAAAAGATGGTATATATTTCTTCTTATCCTAAAAAAATTGTTATATTATTTAAGATTATTTTAATTATTTTTTAAAATATTTTCAGATGTACTATTTAAATTCTATTTAAAATTAATAATTTGATTAATATTATATTGAAATATAGATTAAAATTAGATAAAAACAAACCTAACGTCAGAAGAATTTTTATAATTTATTTTTTTTTCCAATAGTTTAAAAGTCAAAAGTTGATGAGGTTGACACCCCATAGGACTGTTCACCATGTCGCATATTCGCAGTGCTACCGTTGTAAACAACAAAAACTAGTTCAACTCAGCTGAGAATCCCATAATGTGCCCCCGGGTTCCAGCTGTTTTCATTCCTAGTGGCTCAACTATTTTTCATACACCAAGCATGGAGAAATTACAGAATGGCATGGGTTTGATATTGTATATTGGTTGGCTTTCGAGCCGCACCATGAAACACGCTCAAAGTAGATCACATTGCTGTGCTTTGAGATATGTGAGACAGATGTTCTGATAGCGAGCTTATTGATGTATTATTCATTTGAAAATAATTGCGAGCATTAAATGTCATGAAACTTAAAGGAAATAACATATATTAATTATTTGGTTTGACAGATGGAAAATTCTCATTTTGAGAATAAATAGATCCAGCATCGTATAGAGAAATGACAAAGATTCTTAATTTGGATTCTAAGATATGATGATTAAGTCTTTATTTGTGATATTTAAGGTAATATGGCTCCAAAAACCCATCGAGACCTTTCTATTTAATAATCAAAGATTATGCATTTGATTCTTGGATGGTTCATTTCCAAAAATCTAGAATTGAATAATTATATCACAAGACCTTCCTTTCTCTCTCTCAAAAACTATTTTGCAAAAAAAAAAAAAAAAAAAACTCAGATTACAGTTTGAGATACCAAATTAAAGGACTCATCATTTAAATCATGCAAACCAAATAAGCTATAATTGTTTAAAAATTAATAGACTGGATATCCTAATTGAATGCAAGTTAATTAAACCATCCAAACCATTTTTTAGCAAATTTAACCCTCTTCATGCTCCCCTCTTTATTCACAAAGACAGAAAAATGAAGAGCTACAATAACTAAATCAGTAATTAATTACATCAATCATGTTTTCGGAAATGTGAATTACTATGGGATCAAATGCAACCTGATGGCCATCTTAATGAGCTTTAGTTAATAACACAAGATAAGAAGGTGATTCGTCCATCTCGAACGATCAAAGAAAATTGAATTTTAGAATGAAAATTAATGAGATTAAGTAATTTTCATTTTAATTATTGGATTGAAAAAAAAAATATTTTTATTTCAATTTCATCAAAAATAGAGTATTCTAATTTCTATTTTTTTTTAACATTTAAATACCGACTTCAGTTTGGAACCAAACGCCTCCTAAATATTCTCTGCCGCCACCCTATTCAACAAGCTCTGTACGCAACAACGTCTCGGGAGGTGGGTGGCACCGCCGAGGGTCATTCCCGCCGTCGAAGGGAACGCGCCGCTGGTCTCCATGACCACGTATTCGCGCGACTGCTCATGTGAGCAGGTGTTAATGTTTTGAAACGACTTCAACGTTTCGTACAAGAAGGCCGAGTAGAAAGAGGTGGGATCATGGGAGCCAAGAGCTTGGACCACGTTCCACGTTCTCTGTCTCATCCCCTGATTACTTCCCCTCAAACAAAGCTAAATAGGCGCAACCTTGCCTGCCTTCTTGTCCACAATTTAATAATATCCTTAGGACTCTTAAAAGAAGACAGTATCTAGACATGTTACTTGAACATGCCTGCATTAAATAGTGTTCCTGCGTAGGGCAACACAGCTAAGTCTCTATGGACCGTGTCAATGCCATTCTTCATATCCCATTCATAATCTTTTGGAAACAAATTCTGTCAATTTTTTTCTATTTTTTCATATATTTTTATTTTCTAATTTATATAAATATATTTATTTTAAATTAATATGAATAAATTTTGATTTTGTCAAAAAAATATTCTTGCATCAGCCTATATCATGATGCAATAATTGTGGATCATAGTGCGATGCATAATTGGAGACGATAGAACACAAATTATGTTTGGAGGGATATATTTGTATTTTAGTTTATCTTATTTTTAGGAATGATGTTTCTGCACCACATTAGATTCTCGTCATTTATGCCGTTGCTACATGGCCACTTAGACCAAATTCTTGTCACTTATTTATATATAGATTCATTTTCTGAAAATAATGAAGGACCGGCTGCATGATTGCTTATGGTTAATGATGCAATCGACTAGCACTAACTGAAATATCTTTGATTATGCTTCCGTGCAGAGAAATGTTAAGTTCCTCGTTTTTTTAAAGAAAAATCCGGTATATCTTAATATGATTCAAGTACACCAAGATTAATCAATCAAGTAGGTTAAAATTTTGAATCATGCATGCTTAATCCCCATTTAATTTAGTCGAATCAGTTAGAAACATTGTATGAAAAATTGTGCCGCTTTTTCCTAGTTTTATTTATCTGAAATCTTAAAATCTTCAAATATTGATTAAAAAACTCAAAGATACGAGCTGCTTTGTTCATCATTCGAAGCGATATCCATCCATGGAACCAACCGACGGTAGTTTCCGTCAAGGTCGAATGAGACGTGGCGCTGTCAATGCCCAGTACCTACCGTGCTTTCGCACGTGACTTGCACAAATGAAACCATTACAAGAACATGCAACGTGGACCATATGGGTTGGATACTCATATGAATCTGCGTGTCTTCAGTGGGTGTCACACACTGGGTATTTGAGACACGAGTGCATTAATTATCCTTGTAATCCAAATCCAAAGGGGAAAAAGCCATAAGCCTTTTTTTGTTTTTTTTTTAGAAAAGCAAAAGCCATAAGCTTTTGGTCATCACGTGTGATGTTGGGAGCTCCATACAGCACCTTTCCGGTGGCCTCTTGATGCGACCGTCTCAATCGTAGTCTAGTGGAGAACATGGGATGCCGCCTTGTCCACTCCTCTCACATAAAATATTGGGCTGGGAGTGATTGGTTTATTCACCTAGTGGCCAATTTGGTTCCCCCATTCTACGCTCATCCGCACATGAGATCATGTCATCCATGGTCTCCATAGGAGCGCATGTTTATAGCTATAGTTAGGAAAAAAGCGTGGATCCTCTGAGATGTTATGGTGTACCATATAATATTGTACATCACATGTATCATCTATTGTGTGATGGATAGCCATGTATGAATGTAGACCATGCAGTGTATGTCATGCACACTCATGTGTAGCTGACCATCGTATGTTGAGTGATACGTATGATATATTATATGGTACAATACATTATGAGTATCTAAAAGGATCTTCATTTTTACAAAAATGCATATTTGCATGTGCGAGCCTACATGTATAAGTTTACATAGAAGAGGTTGAGATGGAACTCAAATATAGATGTTATTTTAACATTGAGAGACTTTTCAATTGACCAAAGGGTGTCCTCAATGATTAATTTTAATATTTATATTTTTTGAATAAAAATCAAACTAATAATTAGCCGGGTTGGGTGGAGGGGGGATAAACACATTCCAAATTTAATTCAATTTTTTTTAGATTGGACCCGGTTGGATTTGATATCAATTTTACAAATTCATCAATTTTTTGGATTAAATCAGGTAAAAAACAGTTCAAATATAAATTAAATATATATAAAAAATTGATTATTTAATTATATCATAAATATATTATATAATCAAATAATAGTAAGCAATATTTTACATAGAGTTTGATGATAACCATGAATATAAGCAACAACATATTGACAAAATATATTACGAGAAGAAGACTAAGTTCTTACTCTAAAGGAGAGAGGGGAAAAAAAAAAAAAAAGGGTTCTTAAGTATAAATTATACTAGTTTTGAATCAGTTTGGGGTAGATCAGATTTGAATTTGGAATTTGAGGATCCAAAACCAATCTACCGGAAATAGGCTATGCTTTTTAAATTGGAGCCCAGTCTAAATAACTTTGGTTTGGTTTTAACCAATTAATTTTGGATTATTTTTAGATTGGAAGTGAGGGATTCAATCTGCTTGCAGTTTTGCTAATTATAATAATAAATGAAATTTTAAATGGTTTGGTGATTAGATTTTGGTTTATCTAAAATAAGTTGGGTACGAGTTTATGTTTTTCAACCCAACAATATATAGATCGGTCTTGGATAGATTTTTTCCTTCCAAAATCTGGCTTGATTAAATCTGAACCCAGCCTGACATGATCAATTATCACCCCCATGCTTAGTTGTACCAAAAGGAGAAGGGCAGCATAAGCATAGTAGGTGAGGTAAAGTTGTCACATTAATATTTATTTGTATGCAAGAAGGTCCTAATTAGAAGTGGCATTTTATAACATGACTTGTTAGCTTGATCTATAAATGATCCGCATATTTCTACCAAAAAAAATTGATCTGTGTTGGGATATACCGACCGACCCTGACGTCGACTCACCGACGCCGACTCACCGACGGGTCACGATACCGATCCACCCTCTCGTGCCGACTCACCAACGGACCCGCCTGACCGGCGCTCGACTCTGCCGACCAACGACTGCCGACGCCGCCTGACCGAACATATATCGGTCGGGCCGACTCTCTCCCCCCCCGACTAGCCGGACTGGGGAGCCTGATATCCGACTCTCGAGCACCCCCGACTGTCCGTCGGAGGGTCTCTGGGCTGTCACCCGGCATTCCTCGACCAGGCCCCGACGTACGATCGGCCGACTCCTTCAAACGCCGCACGACCACTAGAGGCTGTCCGTCCTGACAGCGGTGTACGGCTTAGCCACCCTGGGGCATTATCCCACCTAAGACATGGGTCAACCCTAGTGATTTGACAGCCCCACGGCGATTTGACAGTCCTCGACGATTTGACAACTCTTCTATTGTCGGCGCTATTAATGACGGCGCCATGCTGTGCCTTACTATAAAACGGAGAAGGCAACGGTGCTGAGGGGTCTCTCCGAAACCCTCGAGCGTATACTCTCTCTCTCGCTGAGCTCTTTGATTCTTTTCTACTGTTGCCTAATCTCCTCTTTTACTTGACCGTCGGAGGGTCCCCGCCAAAGACACCTCCGGTCAGTGCGGACTTCTTTTGCAGACGCTCGTTTCCGACGATCAGACGACGAGGGAATTGACCGCAATAATCTGTATAAGTAGATTTGGATTTGACATAAATAAATTTAGATTATAAATAAGTCCATCTGTTTAGGCCTACCTATCAAATATGATAGGTTCAAGTTTAAATTTTGGATCCATTTTGATCTATTTAACAATTAAGTTGGGTATTCAACTCATTTAACTTGTTAGCCCATTTAAAATTTAGTTAACCTATCTCTATCCCGTTTAACTCAATTTATTTAATTTATTTAATCTATTTAAATTTATTTAATTCATTAAAAGTCCACTTAACATATTTCATTTGACTCGATCTATTTAATAAACATATATTAAAATAAATCGATGAAAAATAAATTTAAAAAAAATAATAAAAAAAATACATCAAAATTTAATGTGGTTCGATAATATGCCTACATTCTATTTTACTATTATCATGGAAGGGAAGCACTCATAAAATCCAAAAATCTCCGTACATCCAAAAAAAAAAAAAAATTCTCTCTATCCCACTTGGATTGAAGAACAATAGGAGATGCTGAAAAAAAAAAAAAAAAAAACCTCTGAACCGCCTTTTGTCCACTTTGGGATTAATTTTTCATCGCATGAAACGCTATACCTGGATGGCGAAAGAAGAATCCTTTTTGGACTTGTGACGTGTGGCAACGAAACAATCATTTTAGGACTCTGTTTAAAGGTATTGACTGGTTGGGTGCTGACCGGATCAAAACCTAACAACATGTCATGTTGGTTGGGTCGAGCAAGAAGTATAATGAATATATTGAGTTTAGATTTGAATTTTTGATATATTTTTTTGAATTGATATTGGTGAATTTTTGATCAGTCCAGCATTCAATCCAACTATGCTCAATTGCCACTCGTGGCCCCAATCAAGAGGGGTGTCTAGATCTTTGTCAAAGGTCCATAGGAAGTGAAAGGTCTCGAGCTGTCTGACACCAACCAACATGGTATGTGTTATGCCAAGCCAATACACACGAAACACCCAATAATTGAAGCCACGGTTTGCACTTTGACTGATGGGTCGACATAAATAGTAGCACAAGCTGTATGTGAGTAATACATGCATTTATAGAATTATGATGCAACTACATAGACTATTGTGACCTAGTTTACTGGCTCTACGGTGCAATTAAGGTGCGTTGTTGCCCTATAAATTCCGATACTCCACTAGAACTTCCAACTATTACTTCCACCAGTATCCAATACATGCAATGAACGTGCTCAATACCAAAGGAACTTGTTAGATGCTTAAGTGTGATCTATATGACTTTGCCTAATCTTTTAAAAAGAATAGATGCTTTTAAAGAAGTTCACAGAGGATGGGGGTGTTATGTGTCTCGAAAAAATTAACACAACAACAAGCTGGTGAGAATTAATCTCGACGAACTAAGTAGCAGCCTATGTTGCTAAGCATTCAAATGAGGTCTTGTGGGTCAAGATTGGAGTAGCTCTTGGATTATTTTGAAATTTTTTATTTTTTAATTTTTTTGATTGTATTCGTACAAGAGTTATTTAAATATATCATTTTATTAAAAAAAAAATCTCAATCTTTTTGCACTATATTAGTACCAGTATATATATATATATATATATATATATATATATATATATAAAAGTAGCAGCCTATGTTGCTAAGCATTCAAATGAGGTCTTGTGGGTTAAGATTGGAGTAGCTCTTGGATTATTTTGGAATCTTTTATTTTTTAATTTTTTTGATTGTGTTCGTACAAGAGTTATTTAAATATATCATTTTATTTTAAAAAAAATCTCAATCCTTTTGCACTATATTAGTACCAGTATATATATATATATATATATATATATATATATATATATATATATATATATATATATATATATATATATATATATATATATATATATATATATATATATATATATATATTAGAAAGAGGCATGAATAGAGGGTCTCGGAGGCAAAATTTTCACAGGGACATCTACGAACAGTAGGCAAAGGTCTTGGATTTTGTTTTATGATAATATAGATTTTTCTTTATCTTTGACGATTTATATGTAACAAGTTTTAGGAGTTGTATAGTGTTACCTCAAAAGAGCAACGCATGGTACCTTAATAAAGCCAAACGTTATACAGGAAGCAAAGATCTATGTAGATGCCAGTGATTTAGATAAAAATAAATTCATGTTTTTTTATAGTCCAAGGTATCATCATTAGTGAGCCTTGGCATGCTGCAGAGCGACAAGATTGGCATGCTGTTCCAAGATCTTGGGACGTCTTCACACATTTCTGAGCTGATAGATTCGGTCTCTCTCCCAGAAGTATTTAAATTTTTGCTACATGGACCCAAGTGGAGAAATGACAAGTTGAGGACCGACTTCATTTACTAATTTGGAAAGACAGAAAAAGAGAGAGGACAGCAATAATCTGCCACAAATTAAAAGAAAAAAAAAAAAAAAAAAGTATGTGGAGGTGAGAAAGAACATCTAGGACGCAGTTGAATTGAGCCAAGGAGCTTTGGAGGTGTGGGACGTAAAACCCGTGATGCTTGACGTCGGCGCTGAGGATACGCGCTGAGGATACCACCAGCTCATCTCGTAGCTCATTCAAGGAGGCATGTGACCGGTGACGCCTGGATCCATCACTATTCACGGGTCAAATCTTGTTTCTTGGGGCCACGCAAGGGAGAAATTATTGCCTGGACCACGCCCAGGTAGACCATCCAAATCCCACGGTGGTTAACACGCCACATTCACCCTTGTATTTCACGAATTCCAGATTGCGCGTTATCCACCGTGCGGGTGCTCCAAGATGCGCGCTGGTCTACCTAGGCGTGGTCCAGGCAATAATTTCTCCACGCAAGGACGTTAGTTCTATCCTGTGCCCGATCAGGGTGTCACGGATGGATGTTTCGAATTAATGACCATGACGTAGCGAGCGGAGGTGAGGTGTGATTTTTACCCAAAGAAAAGAAAAGAGAAGGTTAGGTGTGAGGGTTTTAGCCCGTTGGCATTCTATTACCTAACAAGCCATCATGATAGTTTCTTCAATTAAGGCACCACTACGGTAGCTGCTTTCCAGCCTTCAGGCAACATTTTAGGCATGCATGGTTTATGAGCTATGATGTCAGGGCCATGCTTGATGTTTTGTATCAAGGAATGTTTTTTTTTTTTTTTTTTTGCATCAAATAAAGGATTTTTTTTTTTGGGATAATATGTATCAAGATACATTGCTATGTTGGTGTTTTAGTGAAAATTAAAAACTCAAAATTCTCTTTAACCAATTTCAATCAAATCCCTTAGATTTTAAGTTGTTTAGTCCCACGTTGAAAAGTGAAAAAGTTGAAAAGAAATTTATATTGAAGATTCTTCCCTTGAGCTTTATGAAGATTTTGCTCAAATTGCACATGCATGCGTAGTTTGGCCCAATCTGCTGTCTGTTGCTTTTTTATCCGTTGGCTTTATACTCATTAGCTAGTTAATTATGTATTTAATATTTTTTTAACATTGGATTAGCTCAAATAATTAGTTTTTGAATCCATAAATTGGATCTTTGGTTGAAAATTAAAGTAAGAAAAAACTCTCTCCTCTCTTCTCTACCTTCTTCTTCTTTCAAATTTTCTATTTCTTCAATCTTTTATCTGCTGGATTAAAGTTTTATTATTTTCTTCACGATCCTACCTATAGGAGAGGTCATCGATCATATATTAAGATAAAGTTTTCGAATTTGATCATGCACAAGAGTTAGAAATCACTTTAGAATGATGCTTTATACGTATACGATCTATAAGTTTTTAGTTTAATTTCATATTAATTTTACGATAGATTTTGATTGTTAATTCAATGGGATTGCAACCGGTCCTCGGGAAATGAATTACATCATGTATTCTCAAAACGGTGTAGCACGTTGGAGAATAAAATTATATGTCGCTAAGAATGAAATACGAGATTGCACTTAAAATAAAAATAGATGATAGTTTAATTGAGATTGAGGCCTAGGCCGAGAGGCTCATGTACTACTCAAAAAGGAATATCGTATTGAATCTCCTTGTACTGACTAATACTTGTATCCTCACAAATGCTAAAATCGCATGTTGGAATGACATCTTTATCAAGATTCACTAAATGGAGTCTCTCATTTTCTGTGATGCACTACTGATTTCTCTCAAACGTTGTCAATGAAATCTACATAACAATCATCACAATGAGCAGGTACCCACCATATAAAACTGTACTAAAATGCCTCTAAACCATACCTTTCCATGCAGTAAAGTAACCTTACGTACATTGATTCTAATTTTACTGCACACGTATTAGTTCTAACCATCTGCAGTTGAAATCTTCAACAGTCCCCGTTTACTGCTGCTGAGTGCCGATCTTTCCGAGTCCTCATCATGGAAGTAGATAACCCTCTACTTTATTACTCAATGAGATGCCTAATTCCCACTATCCATCCAGTGGATCAAATCATATCCTGCCTGAAAGAGATGTGACGAGCACACCTACTTTTAATATCTTTCATTCATTTATGATATCAGGCATGAGAGAAACATGATGGCATCCCAATGCACAGCCACGCCAGCAAACATTTCCAGATAATGGCTTGTTGTTTAATATGGCTTTAAAACTTTTCTATGGTGCAATTCATGATGCCATCATGGAATCGTAACCTCTTGCTAATCCAAACCAAGCACACTTTATGGTTCTTTGGGCCCTGGAGGTGTGAACTTTGGGTCCACTTTCAAGGGACCATGTTGGGTGGATGGTGTCGCAGTACCCTCAATGAAATATCTCTTTCAGGGGTACCCAATGAAAGCATGGTTAGTGATTCTATTATGCCTAGGAGTTAATCAAGCTAACCAGTATATGTATCACTCAAAACAATAGCAATCCAAGCATTACATGGTCCAATCCCAATCATAATCATTTGAATTGGGCTCAGGTCTGAAACTCTGACTTGGGGCATTATGCAAGACTTCATTGGACAGATCCACTCTAGCAGTAGTATATATGTTTATACCCATATTGACTCATGTTGAAGTTTTTTAAAAAATTAATCTGATTTTAGTTTCATTTTTCACACAACTAATCATCATATGTCTCTCATTCCCCTGTTTATGATTCAGACTGTGCCACGACGCCCTGCTACGAAGCGCCATGAGGTTTAGAGAACGTGTGAGGGAGGGAACTGTGAGAGGCCAGTGGATGGAACAATACTTCTCGAGCTAGTGGCACAGATAAGTTGATGACTTGACAAAACTAACTAGCGGTTGGTCTGGTATGCTAGAATCTTTCCTAGTTTTACGGTCATCTGGGCCTGTTGGACACACAGTTAACCTGTCTTCCAATGCGATTTCTGATGATATTTAACATAGAGGAAGAAGTCCGAAGGATAGGGAGATGAAGCCAGCTTGAGGTTTAAAACAAGTTTTTTTCTTTTCTTTATGGGGCAAAATGGTGCCAAGCCATCTAAACAGGACTCACCATTCATCTGCCATTCACTAGCTCTTCAAGATCTATGCAGCAGATGAGGAAGACAGAAGCATATTTTTCTAGTCACAAGCTTTTCTTTCAAAAAAAAAAAAGAAGAAAATTTTTAGCAATTGTACCAAATGACATTGGATTTGAATCCTAGTTTTACCAGGGTTTAGGGTGGTCAAAGAGTTTTTGGAGGAAGGCTATTCTTTCTTATCTAACCCGGCGCCTTCATGCTTTAAGAGAAATTAATTAGTGATGTTACACGTACTAATTTGATGCAGCAACATTAGGCAGGATCAACCTACATTTTGTCACCTAACCTATATTTTAGATGGATTGGGTAAAGGAATTAATTAGGTGGGCATGCCATGGCCTTAAGATACTAGGCCTGACTTGTGATGTTTCCCAACTGAAGCTCTCTGAAAGGGGAAGAAATTCGTGGTTGTTTAGCTCTTAGAAAGTACAGGATCAGCGTAAAGAGCCATGCATGCAAGGATCACAGTTATGTCATCCATCTCAGAAGCAAATGGCTTTCACCTACCTTTTTTTTTGGGTAAAAGGCTTTCACCTATTTTTGAATGCTGGTGCAAAAACTAATTGGTCAGTCTTGTAACATAAATAGCTGCATATTTTATACAACACAAACAGATCACTTCATAACGAAAACACTTTCTACCTCATTTAACAATGTCAAAGCAAACTGAAATTTAGGTGGAATAATTCAGTAGATGCCAGGGCACATCATAAAACACCCATCCGCTGGCAATGTGCACCGACAAACTATAATATGTGGCCAAGGAAAAGAAAGAACTCAATCCATGGATACCATGAAAAAAGAACAGCACTTTAGCATATGCAAAGCTCATGATGCCAGCATAACAATAAATAAATACTCTTTCAGATGAAGCACTGTACATCTCAAAAAAAAATGAAGAACAGAGTTTTATTTCCACCCTTGCAAGATGTACAGCTCGTAGTAGACAGTTTGTAAGAGAAGAGAAGTTGCAATTGTACAAAAGGATGACTTTTATCATCCACCACATGGAAGATAGATACTTAATTTAAGATAGAAGCACCAAACCATGCACATCACAAAACAGTCACTCAATCTAATCAACCTAGATCAGAACTCGTCAAGGACAATTTTGGTTTGTCATTTGTAAGGTTTCTCCCTTAAAAAACAATGGAGGAACAAGTCTCACTGATATTGTAGTCATTGCTTCTATTATACATTCCTTCTGCATTTAGTCACTACTGTACATTGAGCCCTTTAAATGCTTAAACAACCATCGGCAGTATGAACCTCTAGTACCTTCTAAGCATGCTTCTTATGCCAAGAAAGAACAAAGTCTTCAGAAGTGTTCGGTGCTTTCTCCATCCTGAGAAATACTTTCCAATGACTACTTTATAACTGGGTCTGCGCTTAACCAAGTTGTAGTACTCCACTATCTTGGGTCTGCAATTGATGAACTCTTCTTCCAGATCAAGAAGAGTTATACGAGCCAGCACTGGAACAAACATTGAATCAGCTATGGTCAACTCATCACCAGCAAGATATTTCGTTTTGTTCAGTTGCATTTCAGCATCATCAAGGAGTCTAGCTAGTTTTTCCTCACTCTGTTTCACAATATCAGGATCCCTCAATTTGTCCTCTATATCGTAGGCCTCTCGAAGTTTTACATGATACACACTGGCCAGATCTGGAGCTTCGGCCATCCGAGCAATCGTTACTCGCCGAATAAATTTTGAAACGAATAGGCGATACTTGTCTGGGACATGAGAGAGGGTAAATATCTTGGAACTCCACCCTTCAATCTTTTGCATCCATTCCATAACCTCATTACTGATGGGTTTATCCTCTCCATTTAGAGAGATGGTGAGTCTGTCTATGTACCTATTAGAATCAGGACGTACATAAGAGACGCTGGTTCCCATATTATATCTCATTGGCAAAATGACAATTGAAGTAAAGAAGCCTAAGAGACTTACTGAACTATATCAATGGCTCGAAAAATGATATGGGCACCATTTTGGAAGACAGGAAGTTTTGCAGTTGGGTTCATGCGAAAGAATGAGGCATCCATGTTCTTTCCCGTCAGAGGATTAACATGGTATGACGTATAATCAATCCCTTTCTCCTCCAATGCTAGCCGCACTTTCTGGCTGTCCATTGAGTATGGATGATGGTATAGCTGCATGACTGTATCAAAATTCAAAAAATTGGATTAACACCATTCCTTCAAAAACATTATGCTGAAAAGTGAGCGTACTATTTTCAATAAATTTAGATTTATTTATCTATTTATTTTGGCGACCAGTACCACGTAACTAATAACAGGGTCGAATCAATGTATTCTAAAGTCAATCTGCTGCCATATAATGAAGCTGCGGCGGCAAAAAGAAAAGATGGTAGGGTTGAGAACAGACTGGATATGGATCACATACTGGTATTCCATATTTATTCAATGGATATGAATATGGAGACAGATATCAAATGGACACTAAAGTTTGTATTCATGTTTGTTCTAAATGGATACAAATACTAATAAGATATTAATCATATTTATGTTTGCTCTAAATGGGAATAGATATAAATAAGACATTACTTTGAATACAAATAGGATTTTCAATTAAAGTTTGGTAACAACAACGAACATGAATGAATAATGTAAAGTTTTTAGATTTCATTTTTTGGGGTCTCAAAAAAGACATTGACTGATGACTACTACATCAACTAACAGGAAATTCAGTAGTACAAGACAGTCATATTCTCAAATGAGACTGATGCATGAGCAATATGGGGCCCAAACTGTTTCTAATAAAGCCTCTGATATCAGAAACATTGGAAGTTGCATACCCATTCAACAGTATATGGTCATCAGGATTTTCCTTATCTTGTTCTTTGTTGCAGTTGGTTAGGAGTCTTTAACAATAACCGGGTTCTTATTAGTTTATGGTTACTTCTAAACAGTTTGATACAAGCTATGTAAATCTATGATGTAAGACTCGAAATGAAGATATTGTTTGTGCTTTGTCGAAAAAATAAAGATGTTTCTTTGGGATTTTTTTCCTATAGCCAAATCAATACAATTTATGCTAGTCATTGATCTAATTTTAAATCCTTTAAAAAAAAAAAATCTTCTTCCCCTCATAAATCTTCCACCTAAATTCTTTCCGAACAAACCCTTCCTTTTGTCTAATCCTCAAGAACTTTTTCAGGCAGTATTTCTCGTATATTCAGATTCAGTCTGCATTTGGATTAGCTTTTCTTTCACACCTTCTTCCATTTGAGCCCCTTGATTTGCTTTTATGCTGAGCCAATATTGTTTATACCCAGTCGACCCTTTTCTTTCTTATTCACTTAGAGAACTCCATGACCTAAATGAAACTTTATATTGAGTGGTTGCAAATACAAAAGAAAAGGGATCGGAAGATAAATGATTTTCCTTTAAGTTTGAGGAACACATATTAAATTGGATGTAAAAGTGCAATAAACTGCTAACGACAGAGAAACCATAATTCTGTAAACATTTTTCTATATAATTAGGAACCTCAAATATCATACTCCTGTATTATATTACATACACAAAATGAGCCTGTGTATAAGCCAATACAACACCTCATTCATCCTTCCTCATACTGTATCATATTATAGACAGAGTATGCCCAGAGGTAATACTAATTTGGAAAGCTAAGTCTTGGTGAAGAAGTCAGCAAGCTTTTTGGTGCTATAACATGTGGGACAATGGCAAACAAGGTGATAATAGGGACCAATCTGCTTGGGTATTCATGAAAATGCAATCTACAATTGTAGAGATTATTATGCCAAAGTTGGGAATAATGCTACTAGGAAAATTAATCTCATCCACCATAAGTCATAACGTTGAAGGAGGGACATATCTTGTTCTTACTCTTCTCAAGAGAGAGATACCAAGTAAATCTTGAAGCTGCTAAGAACACATTAATAAATAGGTTGATGAAGCTAGAGGCATAGAAAAGGACTTGGAAGACTTAAATAAGGAGGTTAAGAAAATAATTGATTACCAGAGCTAAGAAAGTACTGAATTGTGTAGATAATGCTATAGAGTGGTGGAGCAAGAAGCAATAAGAAATTTGTCTACCATTAAGATTTTTAGTACTGGCACTAGAACCCAACTAGTTAGGATCTGAATATTATCGAAATGAGATGGTACTATCAGTATTATATTGTTCCAACATAAAATTGGTTACCCTATGGGGCTCAGGACCTAGAAACCGACTGGATTGATATGTAGTGCTTGTAACCATCTATAATGACAATCCATAATGATAAATGTACTGATTGCTCTTCATTCTGTGTGGTGATTGTGGTCTCAATACATATCGATGGTACCGGTAGCATAGCAGTACCACACCATTCAGCATGGAGTTTGGTGATGATATTTAAAACCTTGCAACTAGTAGTATAGTTCCAATTTGGTAAAGTTATTGGCATCCATATTCAAAATGAGGGATGTATTAAGTATCGGTTCCCTACAAGCACAAGTCAGTATGCATATGGACTGATACAGTCCAGCATTGGAAATCATGACCACCAGAAGGATGTAATGACCCAGATGATGCTCTGAGGTAAGATTTCTTACCAATTGTGCCCAGATTTGAGCAGATCCAAGTGTTTGGAATGAGATTTGAATGAAAGTTATAAGTTGGGAAGGGATTTCAGGTAAATTGAGAGAAAAAATGAGGATGATCCGAGGAAAAATAGAGAGGAGGAGAGGAGTTTAGAAGAGAGCAGATGGGATCCAGGAGTGAGATCTGAGAGAAGGATAAGAAATTTAGGAGGGAAAAGGAATTCCTTCCTATCATTGCTGGAAAAAATCTTAACATTTTGTTACAACTATTTATACTTCAGTTGCTAAGCTAATTACAGTAAAAAAAAGATCTGGACGGGCTTCTGCCGGCTTAGGCTTAGGCTTGAGCTGCACTTGCTTGCTTCTTCATGGTTTAGTGGGTTATGGATCCGGATTTTACTTGCTACCCGCTGATAAGAGATATTTTGATTGGTTGGTTGGTCGGCTGATCCTTCTGGAATCTCCTAAACTCCCTTTTGTCCGACTCTTCTTCTTCTCCTATGTTCCAAATCCTAGCCATCGTCTAAGGTTGTAGTTTCTTTGTTGGAATTTGTAGATCTGATCTTCATATGGTTCTTGATGCTCTTTACATCCCTTATGCTGGTGATTCATTACAGATAAGTGCTTCTTTCTCTTTATTCTTTAGCTATTTTCTCCTTTCTATGGCTAAAGCTTATTCTTTTATTACAGAGGGTGTTACATCCCCTCCTACTCCAAGAGATCCTTGTTATCAAAGATCAAAGTCGAAAAACTGGCTCGTGAGGGCTCTGTAGTCCTCCTAAGTGACTTCCTCTTCACTGAGGTTACTCTATTTAACTAACATCTATGTGGCTGCTTTGTTCCCTTGCCGTACTATCCTACGATCTAGTATTTTCTCTGGTTGGACTATAAGTTGTCTTTCTTCTTCGATAAGTGGCGCTGTAGGTGAAGCTTGCTATGGGTTACTAATGCGTCATTTGAGCAGGAATATATAGAATACCAAGTGTATCTGGGATCCTTTCGGCAGTTGCAGCCTGTATGCCACCGGACCAATCCTTTCCAATATCTTAAAAGGGCTATGATACCGTGAGGTGAGCTTGAGATTTTTGCGGTCTGCTACTGTGCTCTGCCTATATGGTTAGAGCTTGAGGTATACCATCTCTCATTTTTTGTATTCCTTATCCATCCTTTTCTTATCTGTATTTTGCTTCATACGATTTTGAGCTTCTCTGAGTCTGTCCCTTAGTGTTTGGATCATGTTGTTTCTTTCTCTATTTCAGTCTGCTACTGTGGTGTGCACATCTACTTCCAGGTTAACCACTGGGTATAGAGGTGGAGGATGACCATATAGTGCTTGATATGGGGTCATCCCTAAGGAGAAGTGGTGGTTGGTGTTGTACCACTACCCAGCCAGGGATAGCCATTTGTGTCATTTGTGGGAGTTTTGAAAATATAGACAACATAAGTATGTCTCTAGACATTTGTTTATCCTTTCAGTTTGTCCATCAGTCTATGGATGGTATGCAGTACTCAACTGTAGCTTGACCCCCCATCAACTTGAACAGATCTTGCCATACTTAACTGATAAACACCTTGTCTCTATCTGATACTATACCCTGAGGCATTCCATATAATTTGTACATAGAGTCAAGGAAAGCTCTTGCTATCTCCTGGTTGAGTAAGGATGTTTCAGAAGAATGAAATGAGCATACTTGATGAGCCTGTCCACTACCACCAATATGGTGTCATTCCCTTTAGACTTAAGTAAGGCCTCTATGAAATCCATACTGATCTCTTGCCAGGCTTGAGTTGGAATTTGTAGGGGTTGTAGCAAACCGGCATAAGGAGTTCCATCAGTTTTATTTTTGATACAGACTTCACATTCCTTCATCTTTTCTTTCACTTCTCTTTTCATTCCAAGCCAGTAGAATAGCTGCTTAATTCTCCTGTAGGTGTGACTCATTCCAGAATGTCCTCCCAATGATGATGCATGCATAACTTCTAATAATTTCTGTCTTAATCCTCTTATGCTTCCAACATAAATTCTTCCTTTGAATTTGAGCACTCCTTGATTATAAGAATAATTAGGTTGGGATTCGGGTTGGATCAGTATCTTTGCTATAATCCGTTGGGTTTACTGATCCCCCTCATAGCTATCTGCTATCTCACTGCTCTAGGTGGGCATGACTGTAGTGATAGCCTTTATGCTTCCTTCCTCTAATTCTAATCTGGATGAGGCATCTGCTGCCAATTTTTTTTTTTCCTTTTTTGTACTGTATGGAATAATCCAACCCTAGCAGCTTCAGCATTCTTTTCTGTTGAATAACTGTAGTGATCTTTTGCTCTAATAGATATTTTAGATTTTGGTGATCAATTTTAATGATGAAAGATTTGGGACTGATGTAATGTTTCCATTTAGAGATTGCCATTAGTATGGCTAAAAACTCTTTTTCATGTGTAGATAGCCTTTTATGCCTTCCACTCAGCCCTTTGCTAAGGTAAGCTATGGGTCTCCCTTGCTGGGTGAGCACTGCTTCAATTTCATATCCACTAGCATCTACTTCTAGTGTGAATGGTAAAGTATAGTTGGGCATTGCCAGGACTGAGGCAGTTGTCATTACTTTCTTTAATTTCTCAAAGGCTTCTTGAGCTTCCTCATTTCAATGGAAGTTATCTTTCTTAAAAAGTTTAGTCAAGAGTTTATTGATGATTCCATACCCTTTTATGAACCTCCTATAGTATCTTGTGAGACCCAAAAATCTTCTCAATTTCTTGAGTGTAGTTGGTGTAGGCCATTTTCTTATTGCTGCCACCTTGTTAGGACCAGTGGTCACTCCTTCTCTTGTAATTATATGCCCAAGGTACTCCACTTGCTGCTGTCCGAAGAAGCACTTGGATCTTTTAGCAAACAGTTGGTTCTTCCTCAATAGATTCAGGACTTCCTTGAGGTGTTCCACATGCTCCTTCAATATTTTGCTGTACATAAGAATATCATTAAAGAAAACTAATACAAATTTTTTGAGGTAAAAAAAAAAATCTCATTCATGATGGTTTGGAGTGTTGCAGGTGCATTGGTTAGCCCAAAAGGCATAACCAAAAACTCATAGTGCCCCATATGAGTCCTAAAGGTAGTTTTATGCACATCTTCTGAATTCATCCTTACTTGATGGTAACCGGATCTCAAGTCCATCTTGGAATAATACTGAGACCCTTCTAATTCATTCAAAAGGTCATCAATTAGGGGAATGAGTTACTTATCCTTCACTGTAGCCTTGTTCAGTTGTCTGTAGTCCATATAGAACCTTCAACTGTTGTCCTTCTTTTTAACTAGGAGAACTAGAGAAGCATAGAGACTGGTACTGGGCTGGATGAGTGATGATTTTAGCATCTCTTGCATCTGCCTCTCTATCTCATCCTTTTGTTTAAAAGTATATCTGTAGGGTCTAATGTTAATAGGAGTAGTACCAGGCAATAGGAGTATTTTATGGTCCTATGGTCTGTTGGGCGGCAGTCCTTGGGTTCTTGGAACACATCTGAGTATTGTTCCAAGACCTCCTTTACTGCAATAGGTATTTCTGCTTCTTCTTTATCTTTCTCATTGTTCACCATGCATCCAATAGCACAACAATTACCCAACAGTCCAGCCTTGTACCACTGTACAACTGTGATCGTTTGAAGTTTGGCCTTGGTATACTTTAGTTTTGATCCTTCAGTTATGCTTTTGAGTGTCATCTGTCTTCCATCTTTAGTAAAAATCAGAATTATTTTGATAATCAAAGATCACTTTCCCATAAGCTCTCAACCAATCTATTCCCAAGATGATACTAGACCCATCCAATCTGATTACACTTAATTCAGCCTGATATGGTTCTCCTTGCATGGTCCATTGAAAGTTGGCACACTTTAATTTGTTAAGAACCTTATGTCCATTAGCCACAGTCACAATAAGAGAGGTTGCAGGGGTTAGGTTAGCTTTCACCTTTTTGGCTACCTAAAAATCAATGAAACTATAGGTGCTACCAGTGTCAATTAGGATGACAATTGTCTTTTTACCTGCTTCTTGTATTTTGATGGTTTCATGCTGATTCTGTCTAACTAAAACATAAACGGCAGTTTTCATATCATTCTCTTTTTCATCTTCCAACATAGTTTCCTCTTCTTTCTCTTCCTCATTAGAAGTTGCTCATCAATTATTTCATCTGCTTCTACTATGGCATTGATAGAGTGGATGGATTTCTGAGTACATTGGTGGCCAATATGATACTTCTCCCCATATATGTAGCATAAGCCTGCTGCCTTTCTTTGTTCCCATTACGGCCTTCCAGCTTCTTGAGGTAAGTTTGCGATTCTAGTACTCTGGGGCTTGTGGACTTCCCCTTGGACAGCAAATCTGAAAGCATGATGCCCAATAAGTTGTGAGGGAATTGTTTTATTGGTCACTTTACTTTTCCTCCACATTACTGCCAGTGTTTGTTCATGTAATTTAGCCTGTACATATACTTTTGTCAATGTGATAGGATGAGCTAAATCAATAAATGGTACCAATTCTTCTTTTAATCCACTGATGTAACTTTTTATAAAATGTTGTTCTGTGAAATTTAGGTTGTGGTACAACATTCTAACTCTTAAATCTTCAAATCTCTTTTGATACTTTTCCACAGTTCCTATTTGCACAAGTTTATTAAACTCCCTAACTAGCTGCTTCATGCTATTACCATCAAATCTCCTGCATACAGTCTCTATCAATTCTTCCCAGTTTACATTCTTTTTATTAATAAAGTACCCTTCTTTCCATCTATGTGCCTTTCCTGTGAAATGAATTGTGGCTATCTCCACCCAATGGATAACAGGTATTTGATAAATTCTGAAATATTGTTCACATTTTCTTCTCCACTCTCTGGGTTCCTCTCTATTAAAGGTTGGAAAGTCTAGCTTTGAAAATAGAACATGAAAGTTTGTTCTATTTTGATTTTTCTCTATGCTTTTGCATGGTCTGGGTGGAGTGGGTAACAGCCCTTGCCTTTACCTCCAATGGATACTACAAAAGGTACTAGTGCCAGGATGTTCAAATGCATTTGTTTTTTCTTCTCTGATGGTGATGGGAGTATTGTGTGTAAGAAACTGATCAGTAGACTAGAATACTGATGGTTAAGGACTTAATAGTTTCAGTAACTGCTCATGTCTATTGTTTTGTTTTTGCATCATAATCTCATGCCTCTTGGCTGCTTCAATCTATAGTGCTTCATATCTTTACTTTTTCTCCAGTTGCATTTCATCCAGTTGCCTTGCCAAGATTCTAATTTTGAAATTGTAATCTCCTGCAACCTGCTGTAACCTGTCTTCCAGCTAGTTATGGCATTCAATGGTGAGTTTCTGTATTTTTTCTTCTAAGATTCTAATGTTTTCATTTATTTCCTTCAATCTGATCTTTCTGCCATATTCTCTTCTACTCTTTGTAACTGACTGCAGTTTTTATATTTATTTCTGTGTTTCATCCCTATTTTGAATGCTTTGAAACCGATTTTGAGTAAGATTATACAACATCAGTTATATACTGTTTTTCTTTACTCTTGGCTACAAAAAACTTCAATCAAGATGGCCGATGATGACCTTGAGGCCTAATTGCTGTTGATCACTCTCAGATCTTGGTACAGTTTAGATCAATGTTGATAATGTTCAGATCTAGACTGCTACCATGCAGATCTATACTGCTACTATCTATCAGGTATGAAATTTTAGAAATCAATTATTTACCTAATGCTGAACTGCTCAACTGTCAGCTTGATCTGTTGCCGATTTGGTCTACTGCTGATTTGATCTGTTGCCGATCTGATCTGCTGCAGTAATACTAAAAATGGTAGTTCATTTGTAGCAGGACTCCATGCCTCAGATCCAAGATTTTTCTGCTCTGATACCAAAATTTGTAATGACTCAGATGCTCTGAAGTAAGATTTCTTACTAATTGTGCCCAGATCTAAGCAGATCCAGATGTTTGGAATGAGATTTGAATGAAAGTTATAATTTGGGGAGGGATTTCAGGTAAATTGAGAGAAAAATTGAGGATGATCTAAGAAAAAATAGAGAGGAGGAGAGGAGTTTAGAAGAGAGCAGATGTGATCCGGGAGTGAGATCTAGGAGAAGGAAAAGAAATTTAGGAGGACAAAGGAATTCCTTCATATCATTGTTTGAAAAAATCTTAACACTTTGTTACAACTATTTATACTTCAACTGTTAAGCTGATTACAATAAAAAAAGGTCTGGATGGGCTTCTACCAGCTTGGGCCTAGGCTGCACTTGCTTGCTTCTTAATGGTTTAGTGGGTTACGAATCCGGATCTTACCCGCTACCCGCTGACACCAGATATTTTGGTTGGTTGGTTGGTCGGCCGATCCTTCTGGAATCCCCTAGACTCCCTTCTGTCTGACTCTTCTTTTTCTTCTCCTCTGTTCCAAATCCTAGCCATCGTCTAGGGTTGTAGTTTTTTTGTTGGAATCTGTAGATCCGATCTCCAAGTGGTTCTTGATGCTCTTCACATCTCTTATGCTGGTGATTCATTAAAGATAAGTACTGCTTTCCCTTTATTCTTTAGCTATTTCCTCCTTTCTATGGCTAAAGCTTATTCTTTTATTGCAGAGGGTGTTACAAAGGACAAGCATGCATAACACCTAGGCAAACTAGTCAAGAAAACAATCAACTATACAAGATAATGAAGCTTTGGATGAAGCTATGGCCTATGTGATCACCAACAATTAATATTACAGAATTTAATATTAGTTTTCTAAATGTAATATGGAAGAGACCCTGCATAATCAAATTAAAGGTGAAATCATCTTGCAATAGGAACTAGCTCAAGATAAGAAAACTCAAGGTACAAAGTGTAAAGCATGCTTCATCAAATGGACAATGGTAGAAGCACCATCACCAGCCATGAGCACATCCTAAAACTGTACAAAAGTGGCATAATTTCCCAAAGTTTTAATTCCAAAAATATTCATATAAAACTCTTATTATGTTTCTTTCTTGAAAAGGTTGAAAACATGATAAACTTCTAGAGAAGAATGGATTCTAATGTTGCTGGACTTTGAGAACAATAATAACTCTAATTAGATTTCTTTTTCAAAAGGTCTCAAATGTGCTAGATTTCTATAGATGAAGGGATTCTAACATTGCTCCACTTTTGAGAATGAGAAAAAGAAATAGTAGAGACATCATGTAGGAAAAGATCCACTCGTACTACCTTCTAAACCAACATATCACAGAAAACATGAACCAAGAGAAGAAGGGGAGATAATGCGTTAAAAGAAAAATGTTAATTATGATTTATTTATTTCAGATCATTTTAAAATTTAGTTTTTAATTAAATTATTTCAAATCTAAAATCTTTAACAACCATGTCCATCTGCACGTGTATTATAACAAGTTGAAAGAAAAAATTGTCTTGTGAGCAGAGCATACAAGCTACGACAGGATTTGACATGTCCGGTACCAAACATAACTAAATTTAACTGCTAAAACTGCTGAAGGGGAATGTGCATCATGCATTTTGCATCCTTAAGGCAATAAATAGTGTAGAGGACATGTAGATATCCTATGAGAGGCTGTTTAAAGTCCTTGGAGAGATCTCTTGGAATATAAGCATTTCTTTTTACTCTTATAAGACCGACCACAAATTAGTCACAAAACGTGCAAATTGGCCAGCTTCTTTGAGGAAAGATCTTGCCATAGTCACTGCCATATTTCTAAGAAACAACATGAGATACAAGTGAGTTTATACCCCTCAAAAAGTCTTCAGAGTAACTCTGATGCTGTAAACAAGACTGCAGCTCGCAGGAACAAGTATAATCATGACACATCCCATAAAAGAAAGCCTCTTCTTTCTTTATTTTTTTTCCTTTTATTTAAAAGATGGGATAATCTATCACCGCTCATATAGGATATGCAGCAAAGTCTACTCTTTGTTAAATCTTCCAACTGCAATGCTTGAAATTTACACTGCTTGCTTCATTTAATTCCAGAACCAAGACAAGACCATAAGTGTACTCTTTTTGTTTCTTAGGATAAGAAACAAACTTTGCCCTTGAGAAATTATCCTGAGTAATAGACATAATAGTATTAAAGTGATCGTTCGGAGCTTTAGAGATATATCTTAATCATATTTCACCCTACAATCCAAAACATTTACATTCCACGTTGCTAATTTCAAATCATCAACAACAAAAAAAAAAAAAAAAAAGAAAAGTAAAAATATCATATCCAAACACTAAATTCTATCCATTAGTCCTCAAAACTCATATTTCTTCGGGAAAACGGGACTATATCTAGTTACTGCAGAGATTTCACAAAAGCTAAGCATAGAGAACCGAAAGAAATCTCATAATATTTCTAAAGTTAATTCTTACTCTTGTCCAAAAGAAGCTATTTAACAAAAAAAAAAGAAAAGAAAAAGATCAATCTTTTTACAACAGTCACAGTTAGCCATGCCCTTCACAGAACTTAACAACCAATCCACATACCAAAAGATTACACCCAAACAAAGCTTCTTTCATCATCTAAAGCATCCAAGAAATCGTTTCTTCACTATAGTTTTCTTGAAAATTACCAACAACATTCATAATTAAACAGAAAAAAGGAAATTAGGAGGAGGAGGAAGAAACGGAGTCGGAGGGGGCATACCGGGAAGTGGGAGATACTTCGAGAAACTTTGCCTTTGCGGTACGAGAAAGTCTAGTTTTTTTCTTTTTCTTTTGGCTTCTAATCGAGCCTCTGTTGGTTGCCTTTCTTCTTCTATTATTATTTCACCTCTTTTTCTCCGTTGATATCAGCAAGGAATGGGCGCTTCACGCCGACGCCCAGACCGGCGTCATGGAGTCAACATGACGGTTTCGAGGATCCACCATCCAAAATTCTCGCCATCGGTGGGGTAACGATACCTCATGCCCACGGGACACAGTATTTTCCAATAACATATCGACGCGTGTGCGCAGAGACCCATCTAACCCAGAACCTGCAGCGCTTATACTTGGCGTGAAAATAACCACAAAAAATTAGTTCATATATCACGCTTATTTTACACGCACTCTTTTTAGTCGCATCCAACGGTGACCGCATCACGAGGTTCTACACTATAGATCCACTTGGGCCGTCGGATCTTTCTCACGACACGTGGCGTGCATCTCCAGTACATTCGCTTGCAGGCAACGGCGAGCGAAAATCTTGTCGACTCTCCCATAAAAACATGCTCTCTTTTGCCTCCAGGAGCTTTGTACTTGAAGAGGCCTCCGGCGACGGAGGAGACGAAAAAAGTCCAAGGAGCTTAAACCGTAAACCCTTTTCCATGGCTCATCTCCTACCTCTCTCCCTCTCCTTCCCCTGCGGGCCCTCTCTCTCCCCCTCCTCTTCCATTCCTCCCTATCCTCCTCTTCGCCCTCTCCATTTTTCTCGGGTCAGGAGAAGGCGCTTCGTTTCCTTCGCCTCCGCTACGATTGCTTCTCCTAAACCCCTCATCGCTTCTTTAAAGGTTTAGCCATTTCTTGAACCCATGACCTCGATTTCAGGAGGAGAATGAGATAGTTTTATTGATTCTTTTTTCTGGGTTTCAGGAGAAGTTGGGCAGCTTGAAGGGCACCAAGTGGAGCGACCTCTGGAGCCTGAACAACTGGGTCGTTCGGGATTACTACCGGCTTGTGAATATTGTTAATGCTCTTGAGCCCCATATTCAGAGGCTTTCTGACGAACAGGTAATCTGCTTTTATTTACGGGGAAGAGAAAGGAAAAGAAGGTGATGGAATTGGAGAAAAGATTTGAGCTTGGTTTATTTTTCTTAGGATTTTTGTTTTCTTGATTAATTCTTGGTCAGCTGAGGGGAAAGACTGTGGAATTTCGTCTTCGCTTGAGTCAAGGGGAAACGCTTTCTGATATACAGGCAGGTTTGTCCTTGACTTGTCGCTTTTCTTTATATCTTTATTTCCTTATCTCTCCCTTTTCTTTTTCTTTTTTCAAAGTTCATAACTTGGAGGTTTTTTTTAGTATCTTTATTTCCTTATGTACCCTTTACTTTCTTTCTTTCATTTTTTTTTTTTTTTAAGTTCATAACTCGGAAGCTTTTTCCCCCTGTTCTTTTTGTTGTTGGCTACAGAGGCATTTGCCGTAGTTAGAGAAGCTGCCAGAAGGAAACTTGGGATGCGGCATTTCGATGTTCAGGTATTTTGCTACAACATGGAGGACAAATTCAGATTTGGGTTTTTTGTGCTTATGGCTTAAGGCTATCAGATCATTGGCGGAGCTGTGCTCCATGATGGGTGCATAGCAGAGATGAAGACTGGTGAAGGAAAAACGCTTGTTTCGACGCTGGCTGCATATCTCAATGCACTCACTGGAAATGGAGTTCATGGTATGCTTAATTTTAAGTAGTTGCAGCCAATGAATTCTTCCATATGTGTTTATAGAAAGTCATGAATCTTGAAGCACTGAGGCATGTACAGGTCTCTTTCTCAATCCTGGTTGCCTAAAAATAAGTACTTTTTGGTCTTAAAGATGTTCATGATGTTCTTTTAAATTTTTTGGGTTATGATGAAATTTTTTAGCGAATTAAATGCAATTATTTAGTCACTAATATTTTCTGTGTGTTCTTGTAGTAGACAGTAGAAATGCCTTGTAGTGTAACTTCAATATCTTATGGAATCATGATATTTATCTCAGTTATTTATTTTCTAATGTATTTAGCATAGTTTCTGCATCAATCAGACATTGATGCAGTCAAGAAAAAAAAAACACAGCATATTGATAACCGCTGAATCAAGTTTTTTTTTCTTTTCCCTCATTTTAAAGCATTAAAGTCTGTGTATTGCCCATTGTATTTGCTAAATCTGCAACGTGTTCCAGTAGTTTAACAAATATACTTACAAGTTATAAATGTACCAAGTGCATCTTACTTTTGTCTTTGGGTAGAGTTATTATTTTCTTAAAAGAATTTTATCCTGCCTGTATCTTTATAACATTCATATACAATAACTGCTTCGCTGTGTTCAGTGGCCAGAAGCCATAAAAAAGGAACTTTATATGGTTCTCTGAAATTAACATTGACGAGATGCAAATTTGTGTCTAGTGGAAACCTAGCAAGATCTACCTTGAAGAATGTATCAGCATATTTTATTTAACAATGATGTATAAATTAGTTTACTAGAAGTTGCTAGTTTTTAATTGTGTCCATATTATGTTGCTGTCATTATTATTTTGACTATAACATCAGCATTTTCTATCATTGAAATTACTTTTGTTTACAGTGGTGACTGTTAATGATTACTTGGCTCAGCGTGATGCCGAGTGGATGGGCCGCATTCATCGTTTTCTTGGCCTTTCTGTGGGTCTCATACAGGTTCCAAACTATTTTTTTTGATTTAGTTTCAACCTCTAATGTAAAGCCATGCTCATTATACAAACTGACTTTTAACCTTGATTACATTGTGTTGGAATTAACTTATTTATTGGCCTAATTCTGATGTTGCTGGCATTCGTAGGGGGGCATGGCAGCCAATGAACGCAGATCCAACTATAACTGTGACATAACATACACCAATAACTCGGTAAATTGCTCAAGACATTGTTCTTTCTATTGCTTTTAGTCTATTTGCAAGTTGCTTATAAGAAGAATTTGTATCATTTCTATGTGTTGCTATCATCCTACCTTGTGTTCTTTTAAAGCTCAGGAAGACTTGATTGGTAGTTGCTTTGAGCTTAAATTGGACATCATTGGTTTAGCTACGCTTTTTAACTTAGAAAGCTTGATTTCAGCTAGTGTTAAGACAATGGACTTAGGTCTTTTTGACTTTGCAGTAGTTGTACATGTCCTGCAGGAACTTGGTTTTGACTACCTCCGGGACAATCTATCTGGAAACAGAGAGAGACTTGTTATGAGATGGTACATTGCAAGCATCATATAAGTTTTTATTCTTTGTTTCTATGATTACTAGCAAACCAGCTTCTGAAAAACAGGCCAAAGCCATTTCATTTTGCAATTGTTGATGAAGTCGACTCAGTCCTTATTGATGAGGGAAGGAACCCTTTGTTGATTAGCGGTGAGGTAGTCTTGCGTTATGCTGTTGCACTTCCTTTTTTCTCTATACCATGTCACTTTCCTTATAAGTGATTTAAGCATGTGATCATTGGTGGCACTTTTTATTATTCTTTTGCCACTAGGATAGTAAAGATGCTGCACGATATCCAGTTGCTGCCAAAGTAGCTGAACTGCTTGGACGAGGCATTGTAAGTTCATCATTTAATAGTTAGCAAGTTGGTCCTTGTGTCTTCATATGCTTGACAGCATCCTTCTTATCTCATTTGTTTTCCATGATGGAAATGACTTGGCATTACAGCATTACAATGTGGAACTTAAGGATAATTCTGTGAATTTGACTGAGGAAGGAGTTGCTTTTGCTGAGATGGTTCTTGAAACAGATGATTTATGGGATGAAAATGATCCTTGGGCAAGGTGCAAGATTTCTTTCTCTAATTTCATCTAACCATTTATCGATGTTGTGGTTCCTTTACGATCGTTGCAACTGCAAGTTGCGATCTGTATTTTCTTGTTGCTTTCTTTTAGGTAAACTGGTAAAATGAGTCCTTGCTCGGAAGTCATTCTATCATTTAACCCTGGATAACTTTGATACAAAAGTCTCTATAGTTTTATTTAGATTAATAAGACAAGGCTCATTAATTATGTTTGTTTCACATGTACCATTTCCATACTAAATCACATTCTGATTTTGCAGATTTCTAATAAATGCCTTGAAGGCCAAAGAGTTTTACCGTCGTGATGTCCAATACATTGTTAGGAATGGAAAGGCATTCATAATTAATGAGGTAGTTTGTGAAAGTAGTATCACTACATGCTTGATAATTTTTTTCATGTAATCTATTTCATACTCATAACATGCAAATTAAAGAAACTTTCTTTTGAAACATTTCTTACAAGGTTTGATATGGTATAAAAAGTGAAGTTGGCAGTATTTATTTTCTAATGGTTTTCTAGTCTATGAAAATGGACTTCGAATAATCCTGATGTCAGTTGTAATCCCGACATCAGTTGCAATTATGATGAACAACAATTAAAATTTTCTCTTGACAAAAAAAAAAAAAAAAGAAGAAGAAAGTTTTGTGCCTTTTTTTTTATTGCAGACAACTAATAACGATAAAGGCAGTAATGATAGCTAACATCAGTTTTTTAAGCTTAGAGAGACATAGCATGTGGGCATGTACATTGCACATTGGAGAGAATAAAATTAGTCAAATTTAGATAATTTTGTAAAGTGTTTGAATTTAAGAGGGATGTGAGCATTGAATAGTTGTGATGGTAATTGGTTGTAGCTGTTGCCGTTTTAGAAGAAACTAGAGCACAAGAAAAATTAGTGAGGGCTTAGATTAGCTTAGTCTTCAAGTGGTCGGGACTGGAGAGATAAAAGTGAGTGGATAAGATAACTAGTTATATAGAGGAGTTAGGGGCTCTGGGGACATAGGGTTTCAAGAGAGAACATTAGATAGAGAAAGAGAGAGGTTGTTTCAATTTTATTCACTCTATGGGTTATTCATAAATCTGTTGTGCAGTAAAGTTTATTTACAAAAGGGAATGTTTTCTTTGCCTTTTTGGAACAAAATCTGATAGAAGAAACACTGTGCTCACCTTTTTAAATTATTGTTACAAGCCAAAGTTTAACACATATACTTTTGAGTAGAAACACTGTTTTTTTGATCCTATGGAAGCAAGCAAATGATGGGCATCAGGCCAACTAATGAATCCTAGTCATTTAGTTTGTTTATATGAATCCAGAGGTATGTGGAGGCATGTAACATCTTGGGGGATTCCCTTAGATACATACATACATACATACATACATACATAGTTTACCACAATAAATTGAGATCATAACAAATTGATTATGTCTTGAAAGCTAACTGATTATCTTATTAAATTTTTGTAGATGCAAAATTCACTGCTCACTGCTCATTTAATTTAAATCATGTTCTTATATAATTTTGTAATAATTGAAATATGGGAACAATTTTACTGAATTGATTGATTATGTCTTGAAAGCTAACTGATAATCTTATTAAATTTTTGTAGATGCAAAATTCACTGCTCACTGCTCATTTAATTTAAATCATGTTCTTATATAATTTTGTAACAATTGAAATATGGGAACAATTTTACTGAGTTGTTGATACTACACTTCATTTTTAACTTAAGTTGGGCATGGTGAATTGCTTCTGGGGCAATACTTTACAATAACTTCAACCGTATGCTCAAGTAGTGAGTTTGAGTGAACATTGTTTTGTGAATCTTCTTCTCAATGTGACCAATAGGTGGTATATGCTTTATAGTGAAGAAACTTGATGCTAGATTCTCCTTATCCAGATGAGGTCTAATACCAGTGGGGTGGAATGGCTGAAATTATTGAGTTGAAGTCTGACTTTTTCTTGTATTTTTACTTTTGGTGGATAAGCAATACCATAATAGCCCTTATCTCTCAGCCTGCTTGTCAATAGTAATTTAAGTGTATGGTTGCTTTTCGTCATGTCCACATTTAATTGTTTGAGCCAGTTATGTTGAAAAAGGCAGGCATTTTCTATACTTTTCCATATGAGGTTCCTAAAGCTTAGATTCTCTTTAGCTTACAGGAAGAGTTGAAGAGAAAAGGAGATGGTCTGAAGGTATTCATCAAGCAGTAGAAGCTAAAGAAGGCCTAAAAATCCAGGTATTTGTTGGCGTCTTTTATCTTAAACAGTTTCTCATAGATAAAATAAATCATAGAAAAATTATATTCTTTTAATCTATATGCATTTTGCTCGGAAATTTTCATGCAATGCCAATTGTGATGTTATCAGGCTGATTCAGTTGTTGTTGCCCAAATAACATATCAATCACTTTTTAAGCTCTATCCAAAGCTTTCAGGGATGACAGGAACTGCAAAAACCGAAGTATGGTTGAGATAATGCTTAATCCGAGGTGATTTTATAGCTCTGGCTTTCATATGGCCCTTTTTAAAGCCAACATTCCATTATTTGTGCATGCAGGAGAAGGAATTCCTGAAAATGTTTCAGATGCCAGTTATTGAAGTACCTACGAATTTACCAAATATCCGGTGTGACTTACCTATTCAAGCTTTTGCTGTAGGTTCCTTACAAGCATCGAGTGCAAAATTTATTATAATTGTTCCCTTTCCTATCGCAAAACAAGCTCACAGTTTATCATGCTTTGGATGATTTATTAGACTGCACGTGGGAAGTGGGAGTATGTTCGAGCAGAAATTGAATCAATGTTTCAATTGGGTCGCCCTGTTTTAGTTGGAACCACAAGGTAGGATTTTGAACCATTGAAGTGTCATCAGGCAAGTACGTGATGGTCAGCTAATTGGCTTCACATGTTTGTATGGAAAGCAAATGTGTAATAATGATTAAGTCAAACTATATTCTTCCACTGAAGTAATAATGATTATGTCAAACTATATTCTTCAACTGAACATCTATATTCTCATATTTTATACAACATTTCACCAAAATCAGTGTTCAAATCCTGTGACCACTAAATTGATTAAGATCTGAGACTTGTATTTAGCTAGTATGTTCTTTTGGAGTGCATCTAAGATAGGCATCTGGATCCTCTTATTTTCAGTTATCCTTCATGACATTTAATTGTGGAGCATTACAGGGACCATGATTTGCATTGCAGATCTATGTGTCTTTAATCCTATTTACAGAAGTTGTTCCCACTGTTACTTTTTGACTTGTTTGCATCTTAATTAGCTGCAAATGCCTTCCTATTGCTGGAAGAATGGCTATTTATTTTGTTAGTGATAATGGTACCATCACATAAAAAATAATGTGGCTTTCATGACTTGTGATGGCTACCTTGCTAATTAGTGATTCTGATGTCTAGCAAAACTTCCATGCAGACGAATCACCATACCTGACAATAGTAACCAATATGGTTTATCAACTTAAAAATGTTTTAACAGGTATTAAAAAAACTTACCACAGATGACATTTTGGATACCTGCCCTCTTCTTTGTATTGTGGGTGTCATATCATACTGCTGAGTGTTGACATTATGCTTATGATTTGCATAAATATCTAGTAATTGGCTCTCTTGTAATGAGGAAACTGGGGATGCCTCCTGTGGCCTGGATAGGTTTTTGTACTACTTATGGAAGATTGATCGGTTAGCTTAGTATTGGGTGTGAGGTAGGTATTGTTGCTTGGGTTTAGAAAGATGGAAAGTTCTCAAAACTTTTTGCTAGAATATGTTTTTGAATTGTACACAAGGTTATTGAGACAGGTAGATTCTCTCTTTTTGGGTTCATTAATAGTTCAGTTTCCTGCATGTTCCTTGTTGTTACAACGACACTGGTGAAGTCTTCCTATTTCATTTTTATAACAAAAGTTCATTCTTAGAATGGTCTACATGTATGGTCTATCACATGCAGCAGACGTGTGATAATGGAAGTCACCTGGAAGCCTCACTATTCTGCAAAGAAATCAGAATATGGACTGCGTGGAAGCAATATCAATTGCTTGGCTGCCATATGCAGGAGCATAATTCAAGCAGCAGGCTCATGACATTGTGACTCTGACATGTTTGGGATCCTTCAACACACAAATTACATGTGTAATTGGCTTCAGCAATGCATACTGGAGATGCAAACATGAGAATGTCAATTAAGATTTTGAAATGTGAAACTTAAGCTAATGGAAAATTGTGATACTGTTGTAGTCAGTTCCTTGGTTTATTTTTTGTCAGATCAAATATACATTCAAGGATCAGGCAGCCATATCATAAATCATCGCAAGGTTGAGCTTGTATTGAAACTAAAGGAACCACCTTTCCAGACAGTTGATATATATCCATGATGTGACTATTTTAAAAACCCCTTATGTTTTCAGAAAAATCTGCTAATTCTGAAAATTGTATGGATGCGTCCTAGAAACTGTCCACACCCTTGTTAAGGCTGACAATTCATGACTTGTTTATAAAAAATCGACTTTTGTTTGACATACTTAAAAATTAAAATTTTGTCAGTGTACCGTGTTTCAATCTTCTAGGCTAATTAGTGAGTGCATTTGGCTTTGAATTATATTATTGAAATCCCTATTCAAAAGCATAGGTAATTATTCTAGTTACTTGGCAGTTAACTGGCCTAGAGACTGGAGTTTCTCAAAGGAATTAGAAAAGAGAGGCTTCTTGGACACATGTTTATCATGTTGGCACATGCCAAGAAGTAACAATTATATCTTGTTTCATTAATTTTAAATTTCCAGCTCATCAGTAAAATAGGTACAAATGGATCTGCGTACATGATTACATTTTGTTATCATATGAGTATTACTGGTTCTACAATGTCAGCGATAGTTTCGTAATTTGCACAAAATATGTCTTCTCTAGATTTGTATACTTCTACATCCTGGAAAATGGACAAATGCTTTGTTTATCCTGTATGGGTTTTTGATTTTAGGATTTAAGCATTTAGAAAATGAGATATTGTTGGTAAGAACATCTACATAGGAGGAATCTTGGAAGTTTACCAAATAGTAGATGTTGAACTGAACATTTGAGATGATGCAGACACGTGTGGTATCAGTCAGAAACTGAGATGTGAGGAGGGCTTCTGGATGCTTGTCAAAGAGTAACAAAGATAGAGGAGAACAACATAAGACCGAGATGGAAGTAGCAAGATACCCTAATGTACCTTTCAGAGAGCTTGCCCTCATGTTGAAGAGAGGGGTTGTAGCGACCAGTTATCTTGGGTCTTGAGGGAGAGAAGAAGTTTTAATTGAGGTGTCTGAGAGAGAGGGAGAGAGCCAATCTTATTGTCTTAGCTTTACACTTACCTTTGCATTAAAAAAAAGGGGGATGTTTTGTTCTTCTTAAATTTTTTTCTTCTTGCATATCAACTAAATTGTGGTGCTTGTTTGTGATGATCTTGGGTTGGCTGATCTTATTCTGCAAGTGATCGTGCCATTTTGCATACTATCAGATAGTATGGAGATCAAGGTTTGCCAACTTGGAACGGGATCCTGTGCCGGCTGGTAGACAGTACGAGTCGGTACGCCCTCGTAGCAGACCATATTGGGCCTAAACCTACGTGGAAATGAGGGAGAACCGGAGAGGAAAAGAGAGAGAGGGTGAGGGGAGGGAGAGGGAGGCTCGCAGTGGCCTCCGGAGGGCCATTGAGGCCTCTGAGGCTCCGTGATCCTCTGTGAGAGAGATTAGAGAAGGGGGAAGAAGAGAAATGGAGGGGAAGGCGGCGGAGAGGCCATTGGATGGTAGAAATCCACCCTGTGGACATTGCGGGTTAAAAATAGGGGTGGATTTCTATTTCATTTTTTTAAAAAAAAATGCGATTTACAGTGAAGCCGGCAATGGTTTTGCTGGCAAACCCATTGCCACCAGCTTCACTATGAATTGTGTTTTTTTCTTTTAAAGGCAAGGCAAATCCATTACCAACTTTACTATGAATCGTATTTTTTTCTTTTTAAAGGCGATGAACAAGGGCAGCTTGCCCCTGTTTCGAACCTACGGCGTCCATGGGATGAATTTTTGCCATCCAGTGGCCATCTTTATTTTTACGACCTCCCTGCTGCTTCTCCTCCCCTCATTTCTTCCCTTCTCCTTCTTCCTCTATTTTCTCTCTAATCTCTCTCGTGGAGGACCGTGGAGCCCCGGAGGCCTCGGCAACCTTGGTGGGGCACTGTGGCCATTGTTGGCCTTTTCATCTCCTTCCCTCTGCTCTTCTTTTTCTCTCTCTTCCTCTCTTTCCTTCTTTCTTGCTCCGTTTTGCCGGTGTTCCGAATGAAACATCTGAATCGCACTAGTTGGCCCCGGTATAGATCGGCACGCCCTGAACTATCTAATTGCTAACCATATATCATGTAGTGAACCCTGAAATGATTAAATTAATGTGTTATTGTGTTCAATTTATTGAGAATTATTAAGTTTGTACAATTCAACTGTGGCTTCCATGGGTGAAGGATGATGTACATTTATCTCTGCTTTGTCTTTTTTCTTTCTTGCTTGATATTTCACTTGCAGTAATATCTGTCTTCTCCTTTTGTTACAGTGTTGAGAATTCTGAGTATTTATCTGATCTACTGAAAGACCGAAATATTCCCCATAATGTCCTCAATGCAAGGCCCAAGGTTCTTAAACATGATCTACTCCTTAAATCTTTTTTTATTTCGCAACACCTTTGCCCTTCTCATTTCTGTGTAGTGCTGTAACTTTCATTTTCTCATTTGTTTGCAGTATGCTGCAAGAGAGGCTGAGATTGTTGCCCAAGCAGGTCGAAAATATGCAATTACAATTTCTACCAATATGGCTGGCAGAGGCACTGATATAATACTAGGTGGTAACCCAAAGGTCTGTCCACTTTATATCTCTCCCTTGTATCAAAGATTTGTTTTGCCTCCTGGATTAAAACTTATTCATAAGTTATTTTTATCAACAATTATAGAGCATTATAATTATAGTCCTCCTGGGGATCTAGTAGGTGGAAATTAATTCTCTTTGGCTTTGCATGAGCATATTGTAGTAATTATGAATTATATAACTAATCTCCTTTCAGTGGTTACCTAATGCAGGAGATCCATCTTTTATTTTATTTCCATTTTGGAAGCTCAATTTTTCTCATTTATTTACATGTATATGTGTGTTCTGCTTCCTAAAGATGCTTGCAAAAGAAGTTATAGAAGATAGCTTGCTCCCATTTATGACACATGAAGCTCCTAATGTTGAAACTGATGGAGAGCCAATTTCTCAGAAGGTACTCAAGGGTTTTATCTTTTGTCTTCAAGTATGTATTTTGTTCTAATTCTTTTGGGTCCAATCTTTTGTATAGGGTTTGTCAAAGATAAAGGTGGGACCATCCTCATTAGCATTGCTTGCAAAGGCTGCACTTACGGGTTAGAAATCCTTTCTCAAGTATTAATTGTTCATTTAAGATCAATCTGTTTGTTGTCCTGCTTAAATATAATACTGGTTGTTTATAAACCAATCTTGCAAGAAAAAATTGGTATATTTTATCCTTTCATTTATGCTGAATATAAAATCTGCAGCTAAATATGTATGCAAAAGTGAGGGAAATGATTGGTCGTACAGAAAGGCAAAGTCTGTTATATCGGAGTCCATACAGATGAGTCAAACAGTTGAAATGGAAGAACTACAGAAGCAGTTGGCTGAGGAATCTGGGATGTATCCCCTTAACCCTGCAATTGCGGTTGCTTATCTCATGGTCTTGAAAGATTGTGAAGTACATTGTTCGAATGAAGGGGCTGAAGTGAAAAGGTTGGGTGGGCTTCATGTGATTGGGACATCCTTACATGAGTCCAGGCGAATAGATAATCAGGTGAGTTACAATCATGTGATTAGCTCTAATATAAGCTAAAATAAATTATAGCTATCCAAATTCATCTTAGGTATAATTATCGCAACATATTTTCTTTCCACCACTGTTCCATTGATGCTTTGAAAATTAAACTCAGTATTCTGATTTTAATATGGTTAAATGATATTTGACTCATGCCTAATTATGTTTATAGTAGCCATTATGGTTTGAGTATGATACAGGTTTGCCTATGGAATGATCTACTCCATTGACTTACTTCTATCAAATTGTATTTGTCGACACCTAAAATTTAATATGATTTCTTTGAAAAAAAATGTTCTGATGTAATTGTTGGGATCTTCCGTCAGTTCTCTTGTCTAAAATCAGATGTAGGTGGTGATTCTTCTGTTCTGCAATGGCAACATGTCACAACAGTAGTACTTCAGATGTTGGCACTTAAGGAAAACTAGTCATTTTCATGTGCCGTCTTGTCTTTGCCTTAAGTAATTGCTAGTGGCTCGTGCTTTCAATTAAGAATCTGAATGCCAGTTTTCTGTTTCATATGTTTATGCATCTGAATTGCGCGTTCTTTTACAAAAATTGGTGAAATGAACCTCTGATTGGGTTATTGAGATATGCCATCAAGAGATCACTTTGCTGGGATGAAAAATTAGGTAATACGTCTTGTACTCTTATTATTATGATAGTAAAGCATATCTAGGACCAGTCTTTTTATTAGAGCTTTTTAATCTCTGGATTTTTTTTTTTTTTTAATGTGCTATTGTCGAACTGTTTGCAGAACTGAGTTCTTCCCTCTAGTGATGATTCTGCATATATAAATATTATATTCATCTAGTGAAATTTATATAAGCTTATCTACTGAAGGTTATTTTTCTTGTTGACTGAAGAAGAAGTCTTGCTATGTTAACTTTTTTTTTTTCCTAAAAAAAAAGAGAAGTAATGACCATCTCTTGTTATATATCAGAAAATTCATGTAAGCCATTGTTGCTGACTCACCCAAACTCGGATTGTTTTCTTTTCAGCTTCGGGGAGAGCAGGTCGACAAGGTGATCCTGGATCTACAAGGTTTATGGTAAGGTACTATTTTACTACCACCATAGAAAAGCTTTCAGGAAAATGTGGTGAGGATAAGCCTTAGAGCAATGGTAAGTTTGCTCCATCATGAGCTGAAGTTCACATGTTTGAAACATGGAAATAGCCCTGTGCATGTAGGGGTAAGACTCCATACATCTGACCCTCCTCAGACCCTTCGATGATAGGAGCCTTATGCATTGGGCGCACTTCTTTTTTTTTTTTTTAATCACCAAAATGTGGTAGCAGTTTGATCTCATGAATATTGAATGTGCTATTGCCATAGATTTGTTATCCACAAAGTATTTTTGTTATATTTGTGCTATCAATAACAAGAATATAGCCATCCCCTGCCCTCTCTTTTGTCTTCACTAGTAGGCAAGCATGTGCAAATGCATGTTTAGATACAAATCAAATAATTTTTGAGAGAGAATTTGTGAAAAGACAAGGTCGGCTGGAGATCATCTTTTCACCTACTTTTCTATCCAAAACGCCAATACCACATAGAATTATTCGAAATTCGACCCAATGGTAAATTTAACAAACTGAAAAGCTCCCCCTCACTCTTTTTAATATAGTATTAGATATTAATAAGAAGTACTGCATTACTGGAATTTCTGGCTATATTTAAGCGCCACCACAAGAGAGACCCAAGAAAAAGGGAGTCATAACTTCACAAAGTCAAGTTTGCTAGGCTGATAGCAGGATTAGTTAGTTGGTTACAAGTGGGGAGGTGTTTATCGAGCACTTGCCCTTCGAAGTGGTCTTGGTTTTCTTGCAGTTGGTCAGCCTCCAAGCTGAATAACTTCTGGTCAGGAATTCAGCTTGCAAAGGGGAAGGCATAAAAAAGAATGGAAAATAAGAAACAGGGGTGAGTTAGCGACGTGCTACACTGAAAATGAAATGGTGTTTGTGCTGCATGAGTGTGCTATCCAAAAGCAAGTTCATTAGTAAGGAATGGCTATCTTGCTAGATGCTGTCTGTGAACTGAATCCCTACTGAACATTTCAATTCATTGCACCATTTAAGGATGTGATGGATGAAAGAAGAGAGAACAAAATATACTAATGGATAATAAGGCAAATGATGCAGGTAATCAAGTAAACTACTTGAAAGAGGGTCTGTTCAGAAGATAGCATGGTATTCGTACTGGTTCAAACCGGCCGGAACACCTTGTACGTACCATACCGGTGGAAAACCGACACGGTTTAGGTCGATTTTTCGGTACATGGCCCGAACCGGACCATACCGATCGGTTCGTACAGTACGGCCCAAACCGTGCGAAACCAGACGGTTCAATCCGGTTTGGTGCGGTATGGATCCGATTCGGTACGATTCAGCGCGGTTTTCTTTTTTAGTGATGGTGGGTGGAAATTTTTTTGATTTTTTTAATGTCGGTATGGGTCAGTATGATGCGGTACCGTACTGTATCGAGCAGGAACCGGTATGGATTTGGTACCGGTTCTTGAAACCTTGGAAGATAGCATATCTGAAATGTTTAAAAGTTAAATTTCTAGTTGATCATGCACTGATCTTTTAAGTTTGGGAGTTCCATTGTGGAACTAGGTTGATTTTTCCCCCTCTTGACCTAAGGCTGATCCAAATTGTATAGATTTCAACCTAAACTACGGTTTATCGGCTTCATTTCATTTTAACTAAGCTAGAGTTAAGCCTATTGCCATTTATTGAATGATAAATACTGATCATGCCACACTATAGTCCATTAAGATGGCTGCATTGATGGGATTTGACTTGCGTTGCTCTTGTTCTCATCTCTTATCATTTATATGCTCCTACCAGCTTAAGTATTTATTGCACCCTTCATATGATCTTCCTTGTTCAATGCTTTTTTTTTTTTTAATGCCACTTGTTGGTTATATCACATACAACCACAGTATGACTGCAGTGTAAATCATGTATTATTTATTTTTCATATTGCTTGGAGGCATAACAATTGTTAGTGGTCCAAGGTCTATTTTGGGACTAGATTTTTGAAATTAGAATTATTATTAGAATGGTGGACAGTATGTTCTATCCATAGTTGGAAACTTTATTCCTTTGCTCCTTTTTTCATCTCTTTCAGAGATACTGCTTTTTATGATGTTGTTTCAAATGCCATAAAGGAATTTTGACATATTCAGACTAAAGAAGTCTACCACATATGTACGTATTCAGTTCTGCCTGTTTGTTTTTTATGACAAAGAAACTGAATCATGGTCTAATGGAACAGCTTACAGGATGAGATGTTTCAGAAATTCAATTTTGATACCGAGTGGGCAGTGAAACTCATATCAAAGATAACAAATAATGAAGACATACCAATTGAAGGCCATACCGTTGTGAAACAGGTCTTCTTAGAGATTACCATCTTGTTCCTTTTTTCCTGATCAATACATGTTTTTCAGTACTCTGCTGAACTTATTTATGAATCTGCAGCTTTTGGCACTTCAAATAAATGCGGAGAAGTACTTTTTTGGAATAAGGAAGAGTCTTGTTGAGTTTGATGAAGTCCTAGAGGTACGCATGATATATTTGTTTCACTGGTGATAGAATTTTAATTTCATTGAATTGGTTTTGTTACTTGGGTTGATCGTGTCCTTGGTTGCCATAGTCTGCTACCATGTACTCTATATAAGTCATCATGATGAACTCATGGTTGCTGGAAGATCGTCCTTTGCATAGTTCTTATACAGTGATAAAAATGAAGTGATGAGAGGAATAATATTGTCCTGCTGGGTAGAATACTGGATGCAGAGGACATGGATGCAGATGTGCTCAAGCAGATGAATATAACAGAAGCAAAAGGAAGTTTCAGTGTTGTATTGTTAATAAGTTGGTGGTCAAATTAACCAAGATACTGCAATAAAGGGCAACCATATTCTTGTTTCTATCCTTCAAAAGAAGTTACTTGTACCTTCTATCCCCTTTGTGAGGCTTATGCAGGTTAAGCTGATGATTGGGTTTGTTATTATTCAATTGATCTGCTTAGGCTTCCACAAATGCTGAAAGGCATAAGAAATACGAGACTTTATGCCTTTCTTCATTAAATGTCAGAAACTGAAATCTGATATTAAAAATAAAATATTTGCAAATCAATTAGCGAGGATGCTGCAATTTTTTTTTCTAAAGCTTGATTGTTGCTTGGCCAATGGAACAAGCTGTCCTTCAAGTATTGCAGCAACTAATGACCTGGTATATATGAAACCTTGGATCGAGTCGATATATCTGTGATCCCATTCTATATCATTGATGTGGGACACTCAAAAAAAAAAAAAAATGGCTGGTCAGATGATGGTGTCAGTTCCTTCAGAAGTATATTGGATGTATATGGGCTGCATATACATCTAATAAGACTAATATGCTACTTATGTTCTAATATAATCTGGTTCAGCAAATGTGGATGGGGCTTTAATCTATGAACACAAAGGGAAGATGTGATTGGTACTGGAGCTGTAACAGTAGGATCATACTTGTATGTTGTGAATTTAAGCTCATGTTTTTTGAATTATCATATCATTTACTGCCTTCAGAATTCAACAACTGGTTCTGTTTTTTAATCCATTCCATTTTATCTTCCCCACTGTCAACTATTCTTATGTTCAGAATTTCTTTTGTTACTGGTAATGTTGGTCTTCTAACTGAAAATCTCTTTGCTTCATAAGGTCCAAAGAAAGCATGTCTACAACCTTAGGCAACTGATTTTAACAGGCGACTCTGAAAGCTGCCGTGAACAAATCTTTCAGTAAGTTCTGAAATTTGATGTTTATCTGTATTTTGAGGGCACGTCCATGAAAGCATGCTGATGTGCATTGGTTAGCGCATGAATGAATTGCAAGAAAAGGTCATTGTACTGTAGAAATTTTATGATCTCCTGCAGTATGCAATTGAATTATAATTTGGTGGTTTTTAACTAATTTTTTTCCAATCAACATCTGAGACATTTGTTATATAATCAAAGTCATACAGGACTGCAACGATTTGCTCTTTATTTGCATTGTATATAATCAAAGACTAGACAATATGTAGTTTACTAAATTTCTGGGACATTCTAGGATTTCATGATGGTTGAATTTGTTTCAAGTGGATGTAAAGATAAATGTGGTGTCTTGCAAGTAGGTTGGAATTTCAATATTATATTTGTCTATGTTCTATAATTTAGTGCACCAACAACTGGAAATAGTGTTGTGATGTTGTTATTTGACCTACTAGGTACAGTGCATGAATATAATATGTTACTTGATCATATATTTCCTTCTAATAATAAGATTTAGAATGTTGCAGAAAAAGAAAACTTGACTTCTAAAAATTTAAGTCCAAATTTTACTTGCTCTCTTTCAGACCTTGCATACATGTTTCTAGTTTCAAAACATTGGTTTCAAAGTAAGCTCTTCTTTTTGCCTGTTGCTTCCCCTCTGATAAGTTGCTGAAGAAAAATTTGCTTGTAGGTACATGCAAGCGGTGGTAGATGAAATTGTTTTCGGAAATGTTGATCCACTTGAGGTATGTAATCTTCTTTGAAATATGTAGTTTGGACATTTCTTAACATTTTCTTGTTTTCTCATATGGCTTCTTTCTGTTCTATAGCATCCAAGCAACTGGAGACTTGGAAAGCTCTTGGATGAGTTTGTCGGAATTGGTGGAAAGATATTGGCTGGTAGTTAACACTGTGAAACAATATCTTTGTATTATCTTAAGTGCCTGTCATTTTGCTGTGCTAGTAATCCTGCAATGAAAAGCATCTAACAGATGTCACGGAATGGTGTTCCAGAATCGTTTGCAGAGATTAAGGAGCAGGATATATTATCATCAGTTGAGCAGATACATGGATTAGACTCTATAGAGGTTCTTACTTTTTCTCTTCCCAACTTGCCAATACCTCCAAGTACATTCAGGGGAATTTGCAAGAAAAATTCTTCTTTGAAACGTTGGCTGGCTATCTGTACTGATGATACAGCAAAGTGAGTTCCATTCAAATGAATATTACTATTTATGTGCATATGTGTACGTGCGCACAAATTCTTCTAACCTTAGTCTTATGGTTGTAGGAAAGGAAGGTATGAAGGAACTTCCAACCTTCTTCGCAAGTATCTTGGGGACTTCTTAATTGCTTTTATTTAGAAGTTGTACAAGATTCTGGTTATGATGATACATACATTCAAGAAATTGAGGTAACATATATTTTATAGGTTGTTTCATTTATCTTATTCTTCCTATAAGATGCATATTTCCATTTATCATCTGTAGGCATTACTGCATTACTCAGCACTATAAAGAGCAGTGCTACAATAGTTTGTGAATTTTTTTTTTTTTAACATCATTTTGTTTGGTGCTCCGAATTAGCTCTTTGATACATCACAAACAATGAAACATTTAAAATCCATGATGCAGAAATTTGATGTTCTTGAAAGAAAATTGAATAATAAATAATATTTGGCTGATGTTCAGTTATGAGAAGAGAGTAGAAAGTGCTTTGCAAAATTCATGTGTTCATGATATTCTTTTTAGGTCAGTTATAAATCTGAACTTAAGCAACTACTACTGGCTAGTCTGGATGGCCTATAATTTACTCCTCTTTTTTTTCCATTTAAAAATCAAATAATAAAGAATTTTAGTCATCTCATGATAGGTTTGTCATGGTAGGTGTTCATCAGTAGCTTCTTTCCTTCTCTATTTTGAATGTCATTTTTTTTTCTTTCTTCGATTCTAGGCACACGTTGCTCCAGTTTTTTATTAGTTTATGCATATGTAGGGTTTGAACCGAGTAGGTACCAGTGGAATAATTCTGCTGTGTGATAATGGACCAAAATGCCATAGGTATGGTTCAACTGTTTCCCAAATGTTAGTCATTGAATGTTACCAAAAAAAACATTAGTTATTATTAAACTTTGAACTATTGCATATTTAGCAGAGATGCCTTCCAATGAAATATATTTTTCTAATATTTGACGTTAAAAAAGTTTTGGCTTCATAAGAGAAGCTTATTTAGTCAATATACCAAAACAAGCTTGATGCAAATGTCTCTGGTTTAGGGCTCTTTTGTTGGCATTCTCACCTGCACTTGTTACAGCTTTGGATATTTGTATAGGTTCAAAATATATTTAAATTTCTAAATCTTGCTGTTTTTGGAGTATGAACATATTTTGTTGTCTTATATGTATTTGAGTTAAAGCTACCATGTAATATTTGCATCTCACTTTTGTATGCGACCACTTCCAATTTAAGAGAATAGTATGCTTTTTTCTCCATAAATAGTCCTGAATGCTAAACTCTATAGTAGAAATAATAATGTACAATAGTTTCTTGGGGTATTAAAATATAACTATTCAGAACTTTAAAGTCAATTGTTGAAAACTGGAAAAGTGAAAATTTGCCTGGATGCACCTTTTTCTATTAAATTTTTCATAGGATGTATATTTAAGCAATAAGTGATTCAGCAGCTGCCCATGATCATCTTCTTTTTTAAAACTAAGCTTGGGATGTGGACTATAGATATTATTTTGGAAAATTAATTTAAGAAACTTTTGGAGGATGACTAGATGGACCTAATTAAACCTTTTTATATATTTTAGTATTTCAAAAGTTATTCCGGTACATTTATGAATTTTAATCACTATATATTTCTTTCCTTCATTTTTGAGAATTGATTTGAGAAACTTAATGGCCTTATCTCTTTTCTTAGATAAGAAGGTATCAGCTAAAGAAAGAGAAATCAAAGTATAAACTGATCAGGCTGCAGTAGTAAATTCTAGGGGATTATAAACACAACAATTACCATATAAACTAATACTGCCATCTGATTGTGCACTTGACTGCTGCCTAAGATTGTATGGTCTGACTTTTCTATCACAATGAGAAGTAAGATGTGTGTTGTTCTTGCTTTGTTAACATGCGCATCTTTGTGCTTGGCAGCATTTGCTGCCATTGTGCTAGGCAAAAGCCTGAACTTGAACTATTGACACTAGTTTAAGATTTCAGGGTAGGCTGAATTGTTGTTTCAGTAATTTAGCTGTGACTGCTGTTACATTGTCTTTTGTCTCAATTCAATTCAAATAGGCTGCTTTATTTGTCTGTTGAAAGCTCTTGCAATGAGGACAGCAAGAGACAACTTATGCAGTTTTACTTTAATGCATGTGCGTAGAAACACACTTATTGCTGTTTCCTTTTGTTGTTCGATTACAGAGAGAAGTAATTGTGAAGACACTAGATTGTTTCTGGAGGGACCATTTGGTTAATATGAACAGGCTCAGTTCAGCGGTAAATTCCATACATCTTTGTGCATCCGAGCATGTTCTCATATATTTTGCTCTATTTAGCAGCCGGACATTATTAAACAAGAAACTGCATAAGTTGTTTACAGGTCAATGTTCGGAGCTTCGGTCATAGAGACCCTCTGGAAGAATACAAAATAGATGGGTGTCGCTTTTTCATCTCAATGCTCAGTGCAACGCGAAGATTGACGGTGGAATCATTACTTCATTATTGGTCATCCCCTATGGACTCTGAAGAATTATATGCACCATAATAATAAAACATAGGTATAAAATATCATTTCTCTCTGTCATATTTGTATTCTTCAGCGCCAGGACTCCAGAATTCGGTTTTCACCCCCTTGGGTAGAATTTGGGTCATGGTGTTTCCAGCGGTTTCACTCTGAGTTTTAAGAGTTTTAGTCCAAAATATCTGAATAAAATAGGTAATAAAAAAGAAAAATTAAGAGAGATGAAATAGGTCGAGGTAAGTTAACTACATCATCTTATTGTATTTTGAATTATTTATGATCGTGATTTGTGTAGTTTGGGTAGCTTTAGACTAAAACTAAACTGTATTGAAGCTAACTACATTTATGGGAATGTGTCAATCTGTTGTGAATTGCTGCCAACCATCACCTTATTAAGCATGGACATTACTGGGGTAAAATGAGTTGCTCGTATCATGAGGTGGGTCATTCAAATAAACAAAGGTCGTGGCATCATCATCATCATTGTTTCAATATGGTGGAATTTTAGTGTGTGTTTGTGAGAGAGAGAGAGAGAGGGGGCAATTAATCGAGGTGATGGAGTTTTGGTCAATTCCTCCAAATTGTTGGCAGTGCGTGCTTGCTGGAGATGGGTGTTCGGTGACTTGTTAGGGAGGGGTGAATGTCCATCGTATCTTCATCAGCAAGTAGAAGTCTCGGTCTATTTCCGATCGTTTCAGGCCTAAACTTGTAAACTTCCATTCTTATGCTGCCTTATTTCGTTTATTATTATTATTTTTGGTAACTGCTATTTGTTTAGCGCTTGAAATTTAGTTTGTCTTTGGAAAAATTTAGACTCTCGAGTTTCCCGTGACTACTACGGTTGGTTCTTTGATGTTTTATTTTAGAGGCAGCACATGATCGTGTACGAGCACTAGGCATGGGTGATTGATATGGCCTTTCTAGTGGAAGAAATTGTGTCCCCCTGCAAGTATTCGACATGTCTATGAGTGATGCAAGTGGAAGGAGTATTTGATGGATGGTTGTGATCTGCATGATTGTTTCAGATGGATGATGATGGATGACGGCAAACCATCAACCAACAAAATGTGCGGGATCTGTACTCATGTAGAGACTTGTGCCTCTCAGATTTTTCTGCCTGCAGGCCTTAAAACTAGACGTTAGAGGAAGGATGGCAAGGATTGTATGGTGTGGTCTTTGAAGGGAAGATCGTATTCTATGTTACACTTGTCTCATAGGAGGTCCGTATCGGCGTGTTAAATGGTGAAGAAAGATGCTTGGCCATCGTCTCGCCTCGGCTGTACACGGAGAGGACTCTGCTTTCGTCAAAGCATCGAGGGCTCGTCTGGTTAAAGGACCCGCGTGGACGGCTGCTTTTCATTGACTTTTTGGCCATTCTTATCCGAGGGGTCCCGCTGCTGGTTGAATTCGCGAACCCGTTCTGATGGCATCGCTCACCTGAACTGAAAATGCTTTGTAGGAGTGAGAGTTACGTTCAGGCCTTTTAGACAAGTTTCTCTGAGATGATCGTGAGCGGGTCGGGTCAAATTGAGAAAATGGGCCTTTTAAACAGATGCATGCTGTAGCGCTCTAGCTACGGTGATCGTGAGTTGGGTCCGGTCTAGATGGTTCTTTTTAGTCATGATGATTGTAAATAGGTTGGTTTGGCCTAGATGGAGCATGAGGGTAGGAGTTGTAGCAGCGCTCCTTCGCCATGACGATTGTAATGGATTTGGTCGGGACGGTTTTGCTCTAGATTTGGCATGAGGAGCGTGATTTATGGTCTTTTGGACAGTACCTGCCATAGTATCGTTGAGTCATAAGGATTGTAAGTGGGTAGCATCGGGTTTGGTCTACATTTAGGAGTCATGACCTTTGTCTTGGGATGAATGCGTGCCAAAGTAATCTTCTACTCTGATTATTGTAAGAGGGCAGGTCGGGAAAAAAAAAAAAAAAAAAAAGGTAATTATAAAGGCATGAATCGGAGGGAGGAACCTGAGCCTTGGCTCATGGTGAATCAACCCATGAATCCTGAACGGCAAGCGCCCCCCCCCCCCAAAAAAAAGAAGAAAAGAAAAGGAAAAGGAAAATGTTGGACAAGCCCCAGTTCCGGGGAGATACCTTGGCTCAGGCTTAACGTGAGTGGACCTGTGGATTCAACTCAAAAGGTCCAAAAAAAAAAAAAAAAAAAAAAAAAAAAAAGAAAAACCAAAACCCTAAATCATCAACCAGGGATGGAGGACAGCTCCACTCCGGGCAATCTAACCAAGCATGGTCAATATCCCTGTTAGGGAGCAGTGAAGCACCAAGAGAGAGAGAGAGAGATCGGGAATGGTAAGGTATACAAGAGCTGGATAGGTCAGTGTCAAGAGTCGTGAGAGGACGAAGAAGGGGGTCGGGAGAAGCTAGGGGTCAACGGAGAAAAGGTGGAGAGGACATGATCCGAATCGCGTAAGTGAGGCGAGGAGTTAAGAGGGGGGAATAGATTAGGGGGCAGCATCCATTTTTAGCGACTTCAGCTTGATGGGGAGTGGAAAATAGGCTAAAAGCGAGCAGGGTGTGGCTTCTGTTCCCAAATGACTTTTGGATAGCCTCTCCGGCACCCAAATGACCAATTCCCCGGAAGGCGCATACGAAATGTGATCCACATAGGTCCTTAAGTTGCTGGATCTTGTCATCCACTCTTTCATGTCAATTGCTGTCTTGGATAAGAATAAGAGCCATTGATTTGAGGAAAGCCTATTGGATATGATATATATTGGATTTGGATCCTGGAGTCTTAAATTATGGTCTTCTTGAAGGAAAAATAACCTTTGCTCTTTCATTACCTCTCCTCAATATCCTGTAACCCGCACGAGGGAGACACAGTGTTGAATGTTCTATAGCTTCAACTCTTTTTTGTTCCGCATATTATACGCCTACTTGAAACTTCTGGTTTCAAAAGCTCCAATTTGCAAGAACATTAGACAATTACAACTTTGCATGAGACCATTATTTAATAAAGCAAAGTAACTTCAATGCAATGCTAAAATGGTCATCAGTAGCTATGAGTTATTGTAATGGCATCAAAGTAGTGCATAACATTAACATGGCAGCATTATATGTACACATATGTTCGTAGTCTTATATTATAATAGATTGCTGTGTTGTGGATAGACTTTAAAGATGAAGTGAAACGAAGTTTTCTTGAAGTTTTGCGGTGGATGTGCCCCATCGGGTATCAGTCTCATCACTGTATTGATGCTTGGTATTGAGAAAGTAAGATGCCCTCTGTCAATTTCAAAGCGTGATGGTACTTGGGGTGGGTTAACTTAGGGGATTAGTTTAGCCAGATTTTAGTTTCTATGTGTAACACGGCATTTACTTCAATTGATGAATATTAGAATATTGTAGCAGATTCTCCACAACCATAAGAAGAAGAGAAAAATAAGAAAAAAGTGATTCCGATGTAGTCGGTCAACAATGGACGCAAACATGTTGTCCTGAGCCAAAAAAGTAATGTGACACGGAACGTGATCCTGACCCAAAAAAAGGACTTCTGGATTGACCATAAATTGAGGAGGACGAACATCTAACTATGACAAACATATTTACGAGTCTAATATTCCAGAATGATTTTGCTAGAGCAAAGTATTCAAAATCAAAAAAAAAAAAAAAAAAAGATTAAATATTTAAAATTGAATAATGAAAGATCTCATAATAATACAATAATAATAACAGATTTATGCTATTTTAATATTTTAATTATTTATATAGGAGAAAATTAGTAATGAAGACACAAGAATAAAAGCAACTCCACAGCAATAACATACACCAAATATTCTTGATTCCGTGAATAAATTCATAATGCATAAAAGCTTCCTGAATTTTTGTAATTAAATCATTAGATCCACGTATAATTACTAAATAGTTAGATAATACCTTATGGATATTTATCTTTAAATAATTTGAAAAAACTCAACCAATAAGAAAAGAAAAGATAACTCAAAATTTCTCAATGATTCAGAGAATTATGTTACCAATTTACTAAAACCATAGCCTAGCGTCATCGAATACAGTGAAGATGCAATCCCGGTGAGAAAACTCGAGAGAAGTAAACAAAATGAAGGAATAAATAAATTTTAAAAAAAAATCAACTGGGATCTGATCAGACACAATTCGCACTATGTTCCATGGTTTCCAACATGTCGTTGTCCAACACACTGCTAAAGCGTGGAACCGTAGTAAACGCGACCACCCCAGCCTCTCTACCACATCCTCAAGACCCAAAACGCACGCTTCACCTTTGAAACGATGGAAGAAGGAAAGGAAGAAGAGCACTCCATGTAAGTATCTCCGTCTCCTCTCTTTCCTTCTCGTTTCCATACATTATTATTATCTCATTTACAAACTTATAACCCAGCAGTGTGTGTGTGTGTGTGTGTATAAAGAGCTATAATTTGGTTCTTCTTATTGTGTTTAAAGGTTTGAGAGTAGCTATCTGCTGGGGGCTCTCTTGGCATCCTCCCCTCTGCTGACACAAGCCTGGAGTCAGTGCATGCGTGCCAACGCCGGAGGCTCGAGCTTTACGCTCGAGCGGTACGATGAGACGGTCTACGTCGCGTTCTCCGGTGTCCAGACCGGGGTGCCGGTCACCCATAGCTTGGTTCCGATCGGCAGTGGCGGGCATGGGCTCTTCTCTCCGTTGGTGGGTGGCGAGGTGGGTGGTAGCGAGCCGGTGCTCGTCCAAGCCGCCATCCTCCATGTCTTTCTTGCTTTGTTTCGCACCAATGAATTCCAGGTGGGTGTGACTCTCCGTTTGCCCAGCTTTAATTCTCCTCTCTCTCTCTCTCTGCTCTTTTTTGTTTTTTTTGGTTATCTTTAATTGTGTTTAGTGGGAATGGCTAATCCCAATCCATTCCCTCCTCCTTTCTTCTTTGCTTTAAAGCTGTATAATTAGGATTGTAAAGAAAAAAAATATAAGGAGGAAAAAAAAGGAAAATATTAAAAATCTTTCAGAAGATGATCTTTTGTATCTAGTTTGATTTTATGTGGAAAATGCCGGAATCTGTCTCTTCCTAGTCAAAGGATTACCATAAGAGGAATGCAGAAAGAAATATATTAAAATAACAAGCAATTCTAACAAACGAATACATAACTCTGGAAAATCGAATATGTTTAATGGTGAAAAGCTACTTGATTTTTTTTGATAAACCTCCTTTTAGAGGAAGAAGGTTTTTGAGAGGTAACTGTGATTTCTCAGGTATTTGTGAGGGTTGCTCAATTATTTAGTACTGCAAAAAAAAAAAAAAATACAAAGTAATTTGGAGACATGACAACCTACACTTGTTATCACCAGCATCCATCAACACCAAAATGAACACATTACGGTTGAGATGTGGAGCTACATATTATGGAATCTAACCATTATCACTAGAATTCATCATTATCCCAAATACATTGCGAAGATGATGAACTCCAAAATTTTTCGCATATTTCTATATCTCATTGACATCAAGTTCAACGATAATTTGTAGCTTGGGTCAAATAAATACTCCACCCATAAGTGTAGGAGTTTACGGGGCATGCCCACCTTGGGGTCAAAGATTTCACTTCATCCTGACCTTCCACTTGAAAAAATGTGTAGAAATTAAGTCTTAAAACCCGGCTATTCTGCGGTGCGTAGGATGCATCACATCGTATGGTGCATCGTGCATGACACGGCATGCATATTGTTTGCGGACTGTCCATTGTACGATGGATGACAATGCGATGCACTATACACCACAGAGGATCCATGCTTTCTTGAGTCTTACAGAACATTCCAAAAAGTTCCTCTGGTAAGAGTCTGAATAGGTTTGGTCTCTGTTCTGCACCACGTGTCTAGAATCATATGATCTTTACTTGACAGGATCCAATTAATTTTAGACCCATACCTACTCTTCCATTGTCATCAGTATCTTAGACAAACATTGCTGTCTGCCTCGATGAAGACATTTAACTACCACCCTTTGATTCAAAAGCCCCAGACAATAGCCATATTTGACCACTTGGCTGAGAAGTTCTGCTTCAGGTTCAGCTCTTTTACATCTAGCCTTGTAAATTCCACACATCAATTCACATTGGTTCATTAAGATATTTTCTACTCTCTATGGCTATGAGCCCCCTTTTTTTTTTATTGTAAGCTCAAATTTAAGTTCGAACACTAAAAACATTCCAGAGCCATATATATCATATAGCACTAATCCCTTCAACTTACAGAACCTGATAACAAAGTATTCATATGGTTGGTCTAAAATTTAATGGGTCAAGTAACCAGACCTGCTTTCTTTCTTCTCAACATGGTTAGATGCTGGCAACAGAGATCAAAAACAAGGCAGTAATATTCACAGGCCACTCGATCGGAGGCGCCCTCGCTTCCCTCGCTGCCCTTCACTTCCTTTGCTCATCATCTTGCTCTAGTTATCCATCACCTTCTGCTCTTTTCTGCATCACATTTGGAAGCCCATTGCTCGGAAATGAAGCACTATCTCGAGCTGTGCAGAGGGAAAGATGGTGTGGTAATTTCTGCCATGTCGTTGCCCGGCACGACGTTGTACCAAGGCTCCTCCTTTGCCCTCTCAACCTGCTCTCTCCTCAGCTAGTGATCCACCTACTGCAGTCATGGCAACTCTTGCTTCAGTGTCCTCAGGTGGCAAGGCCCACATCGGCATTGTCTGATCAAGAGAAGGCAGAATTGCACGCACTTATCTCAATGCACATTGATGCGGCAGCAACCGAGCAAGAGATATCTGCTGCAACTCAGCAAAGGAGCCCATATTGGCCATTCGGGAACTATGCGTTGTGCTCGGTGGAAGGGGTTGTCTGCTTCGATGATCCACTCGTCGTGGTGCGAATGCTCCACTCGACATTCATGACAGGGTCTAGCATTGAGGAGGAACATCTCTCATATGGAGATCTTTTCGGAAAAATACTAGAGAACCTGCTACTAAAGAAGAGAATTGCCACTGAAGAGGTGCCAGAGTCTAATTTTGGTGCAGGAATTTCACTGGCACTTGAGGCATCTGGCATTGGAAACCAGGTAGTGTACTATTCTACCTCAGATTCAATGTAGTATTTTGTATCACCTAAGCATCTTGAATACTACACCCATGAAAGGAAGAAGAGAAAAGAACTAACTTGTCATCCATTTCTTATCAACAGGACATGGGAGCTCTGAGGGCACGTCAATGCTTAAAGATGTCAAAGAGAATGGGATGCAGTCCCGGTTTGATCAGTGCCAGTCTAGCGATAAAGCTAGGCAAGATAACGCCATGGCGTGCCCAGATCGAATGGTACAAAGCCTCTTGCGACGACGATATGGGCTACTATGACTCCTTCAAGCTCAGGAAATTCCCCAAGAAAGACTCCAAGACTAACATGAATCGCCATAGGCTGGCCAAGTTCTGGGACGATCTCATCGACATGCTCCAAAACAATCAACTGCCTCATGACTTCCACGAGCGAGGAAAGTGGGTCAATGCAGCTCAATTCTACAAACTCCTGGTGGAACCATTAGACATCGCCGAGTACTATAGAGTCCAGATGCACAAGAAGAAAGGCCACTACTTGACTCATGGGAGGGAGAGGAGGTATCAAGTGTTTGATAGGTGGTGGAGAGATAGGAAGAAAGTTCTTATGAGGGAGAGAACTCGAAGAGGAGCAAGTTTGCAGGGTTGACACAGGATTCTTGCTTCTGGGCCAAGGTAGAGATGGCAAAAGAATGGTTAGAGGATGCTAGGACTGAGAGTGATCACGTAGAACTGGCACAAACTTTGGAGAAGTTGAAAGGATTCGAGTCTTACGCAAAGCAAATGGTTGAAGGGAAAGAGGTCTCCATAGATGTGCTGGCTCCACGTTCGAGTTATACACTGTGGGTGGAAGAATGGAAGGATCTGCAGTTGAACTTAGGCTTGCAAATTGCACCTTGATTTCACCCTTGATGTATACTTTTTCTCTTTTTCTCTCCTTCTAAATATTAACTTAGTAATTTTTTAGCAGTATGAGTATAGCTAGCGTGCTAGTATGATGTCCTAAAGAATTCTGCCATGGAACTAAGCTTTCTATCAGATAGCCTGTCGGTAGGATGTATGACTGATTACTATATACAGTTGCAGTTCTAGATAATGTAACAAAATAATATTATGTAAATCTCTTGAATTATGTTGGAGAAATAGTATTTATTAATTGAAAGGTATTGTAAACTTTCCATTTTAAATTATCACTAACCTTTTCACGACATCCAATTATCCTTGACTGGTAGGTGTCACTGTTTACCATTCAAGCGGTTAAGCTCTGAAGCTAGATTTTTATTTTATTTTATTTTATTTTGAGGCGGGGGTGGTGGGGGCTTCAACATTTTTTTATGGGCCAGGCCCATCGACTCCTTTGTCGCTTGGAAGACAACCCAAATGTGTCGGTCTATTACAAAAATTTCAATCGCATTTGATGTTTGGAGAAATTTTTTGTACACCATATGTACAAAAAATATACATTCTATCTGATTGGCTACATAATCATCATTTTCAATGCGTATTTAATGTTTGTATTTTATTTTTTGTTTAAAATTTTAAATAATAAAAATATTCCTCCCCTTCTAAAAAGAATTATGACATCCTGTGGCGACATTATAACATCATGTGTTAAAATTATGATTTTTATACAGAATATCATAATTTTAATAGAGATATTTTTATTATTTAAAAGTTTCATAAATTTTTCAACGATAAAAACGTTCTTTCCTCTTTATGACATCCTGCGAAAAAATTCTGACATCCTGTGCAGGAAGTTATAATTTCGCCACAGAATATCATAATTTTTCAAAAAAAAGAGACATTTTCGTCATTCAAAATTTCAAACAAAAAAGTGAAACTACAGTATTAAATGTACGTTAGAAAATAGTGATCATATTGCCCAATCAGATGGGATAGTGTATTTTTTTATATTGCATATGGTGTACAATGAATTTTTATAGGAATTGGGAACTTGTGTCCCCCATTAGTGCTTTTTTTTTTTTTTTTTTCTTGGGATGGTGAGCGGGATGAGTGGGCAAGGTGTGTAATGCTTTAATTTGCCTAGTTGGCTGAGATATTTATTCACAATAATTGCTTAAGTAATTTTGAACCATTATTAGATATTTTTTAACCAATTTACAACTTTATTATTGCTCTGTCCAGCAAGTATTTTTTTTTCTATCAAAAATTTAAAGAAAGTAATTTTTATCAAAAAATTAAAGATATGAAAATATAGTTCCTCCTTTGAACTGTCAATACGTTTGTTTGAAACAAAGAAGAATAAAGTGAATCACACTTAGATTGCCAATAAATGAGTTATTTTGGCTCAATGGAAAGAGACATTCATGCATTTGAATTATTAATTACTAATCACCAAAAATTAGAAATATCCATGCATGTATACTTTCCATCAAATCAAATAGTGTAGCAATAAATTGGAATCAACATCACCCGACTTAGACTAGGTCTAAATTGGAAGTGATTGAGCCAACACATCAATTTAGTGGATTAAAGCATATCAAGTTTGGAGCCAATATTATAACAATCCAGAATTTCATTCAAAAAGATCAGTCGGAAGATATTATTTAGATTTTTGATCCTGTATAAATATCCGAGATCTTTTAACAAATAACTAAACACATACCTGAAGAGTCTTCACATAGGTATCAGAGTGTAAATATATTTTCAAAGCTACAAGCTCATTATTTTATTATCATAAACTATTCATAGATATCACATAGGTATCTCTTTTATTTATTTATAATATTTAAAAATTTATTTCAAAAATTGGTCAGAAAATATTATTTAAGTTCTTTGGTCCTATATAAGTATCTAAAATTTTTTCAACAAATAATAAATATAGAACTAAATATGTACCTATATAGATTTTACATATATGATAGGTGGTCTAACTAATTAGTAGTTCTATCGAAGACATTTGGTTAGGATAAAGCAGCCGTCTAGGTTTGGCAATTGCGTGTACCGTTGAGGTGGTGGCATCATAACTGCGTTAGTAGAGATGCAAAAACAAGTTCATGTATAGTCTGACAATGTCCTTATCATCAAAAAAGTTTCGGGATATCCCGATCACATATGGTTTGATTTTTGACACCTACATGTGAACTTGATCCATATCGCAAGATTCCTGTCAATTCTGGCCTCGGGCATCCTTTAGGTTAGATCCTGACCACACCTTTTGTTAAGCATATGGTTATCTTCAGTAGGCCTTAGATCTTCTGGGCAATTCAACCTGATCAGAAATTAAGTCTGAATCTTGTTAATAAATTAATAGGGTACAAAATGGGTATGAAAGCAAGATTGATGCATTCCTAACTCCGAAGAATCACTATTTTGCAAGCATTTGAAACCAGATCTACTTTGCCTGCCTTGTTAACTCTTATCATTGTTATCTAGGTCTAAATCAGCTCACGTGATGGTTGGATATGAACTTGTCCATCTACTGAAATCAATGTGCACCTAAATCCTAGACCACACAATTTTTCTTGTTGAGTTTTTTTTTTGTTCCATTATTGTCCTTCAAGTAGTCCATTCCTACAAGGCTATCATGGAGACAATTCAATTTCTTTAGGCTGACAAATTTACCCAGCTGTGCTCAATTAAAGTGTTATTATTTCCATAAATTGACAACACCACCTCATGTCCTGCACTTTGTATAATGCATGTTGAGATCATTGATTGTCCTATTTCTATTAGGACTCTATTCTAATATTATTCTACTTAAGTATTCTTTCTAAAATTTCTAAAATATGTTTTTAGTGATGTTTTGATTTTTGAATTTAGTAGGAATCTCACCGATGCGATGCTTGATTTAAAAAGATTTTTGATGCTGCTTTGGATTGTAGAAAGAGAGAGGAGAAGTGTCATCCTTTGCAAAGTATGAGAGAGAATTTTTTTTTTTTTTATTCCTTCCATCATATGTTTTCTTTATATTTGTTATTGGATCGACAAGATCGATCTACTTCAAGCAGCATATCACTCTATATACATATATCAGAACTATAAATTTTAAGATTAATGTCAATGTATTTATAGTTTTACGTGATATCAGAGAGAGAGAGATTTTGAGATTAATTATCCATGTGTTTGCCGTTCTACGTGCTATCAGAGTATACAATTTCCTCGCAATAAAGGAAGTGAGTTATCAAGTTTGTTTCAAGGCTATCGCGTGCCAAGGTTTTGCCACCAGAGGAGAATGCGATGACAGGGCGATGAAAGTAGAACTAGTAAAAATTTTATTCGTCTCCATGAGGTTACTACCTTCAATCATTGAAGGCTCTGGGCGAGGTGAGCCCATGCACGGCTTCGAGCGGGGCCATCACGACGGTGGCTCGTGCAGAGTACCACTCTCGGTGGCCTCAGAACGTACTAATTGAACTCGCTCAGTCCCGACGGTGAGGCATCGCGTTCAAAGCTTAATTGAACCCGGACCCACAATAAATGGACTCCGATGACATTAATGAAGAATTACCTCAGCCTGCGGAGAAAAATAGGGGAGGAAGAAGGTGACCGACCGGATCCAGTCACCTTCGGGTGGAGTCATGTGTCTTCACATCATGCCATGTGGTGGCTTCAAGTGTAGCCTTCCTCCGGTTCATCCTATTCATTATATTTACAATTTTTTTACCCAAATAAATATTTTTTCTATCCAAATAAAAATTTTTAATTATATTATTTTTTTAAAATAATGATCCATCAAAAAAATTAGTATTTATTTGATGGATCCATAGCTATTAGTGCTTCCTGAGATGCATGATCATAAATTATCTATGCTTTTTTCTCACACGTCCATTATTCATTAATTTGGTTTGATGATATATTTTTAGTTAACATAATTATATGCCCATATATATCTTTTTATTAACCATTGTACAAAATAATTCTTATTAATTATTATATATATTTATTATAATGTAAGGTAAAAATTGCCTATACAAAGAACAAATCTTAAATAGGACTTCTTTGTTGTATATAATTCATATTAAACTTAAATTTGAAGTGGTGAGATATAAATCTGAATTTTTTTTTATCTCTATGGATTGGAGAGAATCTATTATCCAATCAAGCTATATATAATGAGTGCTATATGGATGTGGGATCCAGTAATATTTAGAATATCCTAATAAGCACTATTTAATCACATTGATATTGTGAATCACTAATGATCCGACCCTCTCCACAAAATAGTAGAAGATCCCGATCCATACAAAATATTATATACGTAGATATGCCGACTCGCTCATTTTGGAGTGCATAAACAATAAATTATTAGACATTGCTTCCCAGAGAGGGAAAAGACCAAAACAAGAAACGCAGCACCGTGTGTCGACCCTGAGGACGTTCTCACCGGGGACCGGTGACGGGATCTCCGTCCGGAAGGGGAAAGATGGGGAAAACGACAAGACCTTGCGAAACGGTGGTGGGGAATCGAGAGGTGGAGAGAGAGCGAGGGCGACCGCGCGGTACGAATATGGTTGAATGCCCCCCCGCCCGCATTCAATGCGGAGGCCGTCAGCTCTCTCTCCTTTTCCATTCCGTTCGACGCCCTGCCCTCTCCACAGGTTACGCTGCGGCACTGCTTCTTCCCTCCCCTACTCGTAACCCACCCACCCAACCACCCACTCGTTATTTTTCTTGATCTCCCACCGTGCTCGATATATTTCTCTCTTTGCTGATATATTTCCTCCCATTCCCCAACCCGAACTCCTCTACTCCTTTCTCTTGGGAGTCGTGGTGGATATGGCAGAAGAGGGCGCCGCCGATGACATGACCGCACCGGCATCGGCATCGGCATCGGATCCTCGCCAGGTCGTTCTTATCTCCGCCGGAGCCAGCCATTCCGTCGCCCTTCTCTGTCAGTACCAATTTCTTTTCTTTCATTTCTTTCGTTTGTTCCCCCCATCTTATGGTTGCTTAAAATGCTATTAGTTTCGTTTCGAAACGGGATTAGAGAGCTTTACGTGTGGTGTCCGTCTTCTTTTTGGTTCATGAGGATTTTAAAATTCTCGAGTTCTTTACTGCTTTTGGTCGCTTGAGCTTAAATTTTCTCACTGCGGCTGGGCCATCCTCGAGGTTTCGGTTCATCTTGACCAGGATCACGGCACCTGATTTAGATGAACTATGAATACTAGATAAGAGAGCCAGGTATCTAGCTGCCTTTTGACTTTACCTAGATCCGATCCGAGGGAACAACCCCATGAAGATTGCATGAGGCTTCTTAGTTTACGTGATGGTACTGAAAACTTCGTTACATCCTTGGTGGAGAGAAGCTTAATGTCGTCAGCAAATTAGACAAAGTTGGCCGCATATGATATTACACTGTTGATTCAAGTTTCTTCTCGACAAATTTCATAATCAGTCTTCAATTGTATCAAGAAAATATTAAGCCACTTGGGTTGAGGGCATTTTGCTGGATTGTGCTAGCTCCAAGAAAAGAGGCCCTTTTCAACCATCTAACGATACATTCTGGTTGAGATTCAGTGAAAAAGATCCGATTTTCTTTTACCACTTGTTCAATACGCACGGTTGAAATTGACTTGAAAACTTCTTCACATAATATTCTATGCTAAATTTATGATTTCGAATCTTCTGCAGTAACCATATTTAATATGCTCTGCTCTGCTGCATGTCATGTTAATATCTATCTATAATTCAATGCTATATACATATACATACATACATACATAATTACATATATACATATGCATTTTGATGTGTACCTATATGTATTTGAATACATATATGTATTTATATATGTGCACAGATGTACAAACTTATGTATGTATGAACATACGTACGTGCAAATGTACTTATGTACGTAGATACGTACTTACATACATAGGTATGTACATACACATGCGCGCATGTGCATACAGGGTTGGCAAAATGTGACCCAACCTATATTTGACTTGCCATAAGCAGGTTTAGATTTGGGCTAAATAAGTTTGTGTTGTAAATAGATCGATCTGTTTAACTTGTTTAACATTCAAATTGATTTTCAATTTCATATATCAGACCCATTTAACCCATTTAATCCTGTTAATATTGGGGTTGGGTTAGGTCTGGTAACTCATTTCACCTGTGTAAGCCATTTAATCTGTTTAAAACTTGTTTAACCTATTTAAAACATGCTTAACCTATTTCTGTCATGTTTAACCTAACATATATAATCAGTTTAATCCGTTTAAATTCATTTAACCTGTGAAAAATCCGCTTAACCTTTTAATCTGTTTAACTTGACTTGTTAAATAAATGGGTTATGTGGATCGAATCGAATAACCTATTTAATAAACATGTCAGATTTAGATATAAATTTTTGATCTGTTTAATAAGCAGGTCGGGTTTGGATGAAGGAATTTTTGATCGGACCTGCTTTTGACCCGACCTGTATCCCATCTGATCTGACCTGACCCAATTGCCACTCCTATACACTTATACACGCACACACATACGCATAGTATGCATGCGTCTATGTATTTTTTATATGGGTGCTTGAATACATTAGTATAGACATATGTGTCATATAGGGGTGGCAATCATGTGAGGCATGGTCGGATACGAGTCGGGTTTGATGCATGTTGGGTTAAAAATTTGTCAACTGAACATAATCTATTTATTAAATAGGTCCAAAAATCCAGATTGAACCTTGCCTATTTATTAAACACGTAATCTTATCCAACTTATATGACTCATTTATTAAATAGATCAAGTTAGGTTAAATGGGTTAAACATATTAAGTGGGTTTTTAACGGGTTAAACAGGTTAAGCGGGTTAGGTTAAACATGATAGAAATATGTTAAGTATGTTTTAAATAGATTAAACATGTCTTAAATGGATTAAATAGATTATCTGACTCTACCTGATCTGAATATTCAATGGGTTGGATGTGTCAAATCCAAATCCAACCGGGTCGACTTGTTTATGACCCGAATCCATTTATGACATGAACCTATTTAGCCCAAACCCAAACTTGCTTATGGTAGGTTGAACATGGATTGGGTTGAGGGTCGGATCACGTTTTGCCAGCCTTAGTGTCATATGTATCCTTGCAAGTCCAAAATTTTGTAAATTGATTTTTTCTATATAATTTTGCTTTGCTAGTTGTTCATTAGAAAGATATTCTTTACAGATACTAAAATTTAACTTGTATGGGTTTTTCTGGTTGGGAACAAACCCAATCTTTCCCTCAATAAAACTTGTATAGGCTTTTGGAATTTGAAGATTTCACTTCTGTGGCCAACTCTTTGGGAACAAAACATTCCTTTCAATATGGCTACAATTATTTTGGAAAGTTTTCTTTGTTTTATCATTATCATTTGTTTGAATTACAGATAAGCTTTATAACTGTTTCCTTACTATTTGTTGGGGCCATCACCTCCATTGTTGGTAGTCCTTTCTTGCTGACTTGGAAGTATGCCGCATATCATGGCATCAATTACAAGATTCTTAGCTGGTGGACTGGTATGTAACAGCTGACAATGCGGTCTGCTCTTGGGGAAGGGGGGAAGATGGACAGTTGGGCCATGGAGATGCTGAAGATCGACATCTTCCGACATTATTAAGTGCATTGAATAGCCAAGGCATTGTGTCTGTTACTTGTGGAGCTGATCACACAACAGCATATTCTGAACCAGAATTGCAAGTTTACAGCTGGGGATGGTATGTTCAATTTCTGTTATGGGTTGCCAGTTTTTAAAATTGTTGTTGCTTGCTGTTGCATGTTTTGGGTTGTTCTGAAAATTGATATATATTTCATTTGGTGTTAAATTTCGTGAGTTCTGTATACTTGTTGAATGCTGTTCTATACATATTTGCTGCCAGCCAAAAATAGAAAGCGAATCAACTTTTTCATTGTCTACATATGATAACGACATGCTTAATTTGTGTATATAAAAAGGCAGATGTTTGAGTGATATTGTGATTCATTTGCTCACTTAGAATATGCATGCAAGACATCTGTATCCACAGCTATTCACCTGGCAATGATAAACAAATCGTTATCCAGCAAATGTCTGATAGGTACCTTTTGATCTTTGCTAATTCATTTGAGCCTCTTTAACCTTATATATATCTATTTTTCCATGCTATCAATTTTCAGATTAGCTTGCTAGGAGCCTTGGATGTTATTCCTTTTCATGCTGCTCAATCACTTTTATATACTTAAACTGGAGACTTCATAATTTCGTATCATATGCTTAGAAGTATTTACAAAATTTTGGAGGTTTACAAAGTTATTATTGGTCCTATTTGACCATGATAAATTATGATTAATATCAAGGGATCCAGAAATATGCATCTTACTAGATGTTTAATAGTTATGGACTATTTTTCATTCGACTACCGTTCTTTTTCTTCATGTACTTGGAAAAAGTTCTAATTGTAATTTAGTTCTATAACCAACTGTCAAATGAGATTAGTAGCTGAGTATTCAGTGAAGATGAGTAGATAATGTGGTCAATATGAAGTTGAGAAACCAAATTATCGGTGTCCTTGTTATTCAGTTTTAACCAAGATTTGTCGTTACGGACCCCGTACTAGTACCATCCTATTGCAGTACAGTATGCGGTTCGGTATGATGCAAGATGGCATACCAAATGTTGGTGCGGTATGAGACACCTTACCGGTATGAGACTGGTATGGTACAGTATGGGTTGTATTGGCCGGTTGGAGCTGATACAGCATTCCATGTTTTCAACCATGTGTTTTTTGAGGACTCACCTTCCAGTTTGATTCCAAGTGGCATTGCTAAAATTATCTATAATGCAAAACTTGTATGAATGTTTTTCTTAGTATTTGCACTCTTCTTGTACATGCAGGGGTGATTTTGGAAGGTTAGGACATGGAAACTCTAGTGATGTCTTTACTCCACAATCAATCAAAGCATTACAAGGATTAAAGATTAAACAAATTGCTTGTGGTGATAGCCATTGTTTGGCTGTCACTGTAGATGGGCAGGTGCAAAGGTCTGTATCAAGTTTATTATGTTGTGGCACAGTCTCCTTAATATCTTTCCTTTGCTAATCGCAATATTTCTGCATTATACTGTTGATCTACAACTAAATCTTCTCCCAACATTTTGGGACGAACACAATGCTACAAACAACTAAATCTTCAGTCAACAATGCTACAAATTGAAAAATTCTGAGTGCTGGTCCTTTTTTGGTACTAACAATTACATAATGGAGGATCTTTTGCTTCATAAATATGTTTCACTGTACATTTTTGTATTTATATGATATCTCTTCTTAGATGATCTTAGCCAAACCTCGATTTCGTTTAAATGTGGCATTGAACATTAATAACTCAAATAACCATCCTAATTTGAGGAGTCTCTTTGTCCCTTTTAGTATGGTGTGACTCGTCACTCATGTTTAATGAATGATCTTGAGTTCATTATCTTCTACTTAATTTTCTGTGGAGGAATAACTTACAGAAAATAGAATTATTGTCCTTGATCCCTCAGATTGTGTTTGGAAGGATTTTGTGGATTAAATATCTTTAATGTGTTATACTCCACTAAATTTGCATATTTTGTTCTAATGATTTGTTGAAGTTGGGGGCGGAACCAAAATGGGCAACTTGGTCTTGGAACCACTGAAGATTCTCTTGTGCCTCAAAGGATTCAAGCCTTTCAGGTAAAATTGGCTGTACATCTTTCCTAATGCCTTGCTTGGAATGCATATCATGAAGGATGCTGCTTGTGTCCTAAATGACTTGATTTACAACATGAAATGTCTCCTATAGCTGCCTATATGTTTGACATGATTGGCTAGATAAATCATCTCTCTGTAAAATTATGAGTATATAATCAATTAATGATTATAACTTCAACTTACTTTGGATTTATTAAAGATGATAGTAATCTAGTTTCTGTACTAAGCTCTTGGATAAGTTTGACTGTAGGAAACGAAGCAAAGCGCCTCTCAAAAAATGTCGTCCCTAACATTTGTTTAGTCGAATCTCTGTCTCTCAAATCATTACTAGTTATGTAGCTTTTATGTTTAATTCTGGGTGTGAGATGCCAACTGTACTGATATAACAAGAAAATGTTTGCTTTTGCATATTGGTTGAGAAAGTATATGTCATATTTTTATATAGTTCCTACAGCTTGATTTGAATGCTGCAGACCTGATCAGAGGCTTCTGGAACTTTTATATTTTGATCAATGATTTCCATATGAGCCCTCATATTTTTCACTTCCAACAAGGTTTTTCTTACTTTTTTGGGAATATTTTCTGTATTTAAAGATGGTTGCACATAACTCCTGCAAGTCGTTATAACCGAGAAACTTTTTGTTCTCTTCCTTCATATCAACTCTGTTTCCTGGTGACATTCCTACTTAAGAAGATCTACATTTCTTCCTCTTTTTATAATGAAATAGACAGTGCTGCATAGAAGGTTGAAGATAGACGAACAAGCCATGATCAGCCTGATAACTGATAGCTCCTCCCTTTTTTTTATTTATTTTTTAAATAAATGAGATGAAGTAAAATTATTTTTTCCAAACATTGAATGACATATAGTGCATGTCATTTTAACTTGTATTTGGAGGTGAAAGTACTCCTTTGAAATGGCTTATATGCATTTGAGTATCCTTCCTTGGTTTATTGCTAGGGAATTGCTGTCAAAATGGTTGCAGCAGGTGCTGAACATACTGCTGCAGTTACCGAAGATGGTGAGCTCTATGGTTGGGGTTGGGGCCGGTATGGAAATTTGGGTTTAGGTGACCGTAATGACCGGTTGGTCCCAGAGAAAGTTTCTGCTATAGAGGTATGTTTTTTTCCCCATTTAATATTTTTTGCATCGGATTCATATTACCACTTCAGACTTTTAATCATGAATCGGGTTTTATTTTACTTGTTCAGACTTGAAGATCTTATCTTTGATCTGATGCTAGTTATGCTTGCACCCAATTATTTTACATCAGGTTTCTTTGCCTACTGTTTAAGAATTTCTCATATCTAAATTTATTTTATTCAAATGGATCTCTCTGAAACATCTGCAACTCATTTTTCTGGACATTATTAAGTGAAATTTAGTTCTAGAGTAAGGAACTTTGTGATGATTTTTCCCCTTTTTGGGCTCTAGTTGGTAACTGTAATTCCATATTGTTTCTTGACTACCTTTATATTTATATTAGAATCATGAAAATGATTATGCTAAAAGATATGATCTAATCTCTCCCTCCCTCCCTTCCTTCCTGTTCTCTCTCTCTCTCTCTCTCTCTCTCTCTCTCTAAGAGAAAGGGAGGGAGAAGCATTTGCGATAAATTATCTAGATTCAAATACTTTGCAATGTGCCATGATAGCCTATTTCCCAAGTGCACGAATCACTTAAGTAATACAATGATGAATAAGAGATCGTTCCCACGAGAACTGAGTTTAATTACTAAAAATGAACGCTAATTTTACTAATATCTGAATGATCGAAACTGAATGACGATAGAAAATAAATTTAACTATAGCTAAAATTATCTCTAAAGAACTCAATGAAAACTGAATCAAAATTTGATTGATAAAGCACTAGGGTATATTTGATTCCACTTGGACCAATTATCAATTCCAGCTATTCCGATTAATAATTCAAATTTAATTATTAATGCAAGGATCAATAATCCTAAATTATTTAATAATCTCTCCCGAGACTTATTAAAGATACTAATTAAAACCTATAATCTATCTCCCAATAGTAAAATAGATTTCAATTAATTCATTAAGCACAGTGATTGTTCTCAAGATTCCATAGGTCAAATCTTCTGCTCCCGCTCTAATTATTATTCTTGTGATGCTTGTTATTAACTCCAATTTATAATCTTCCTTCCCAGTGCCAATTATAAATCGAAATCAATCAAGTACCAAAGATAATAATATCTAAAAGCATTAAGTGCAAATAACAAGCAATTACATTAATAAAAAAAATTAATACAAAATTCTGAAATTTACATTAAATCCAAGCTACATCAGGTACCCTTGCTAGAAATTTGGCTCCTCATAATATCAAAATCAAACTCAAGTTTACTCAAATAAAAATCCAAAATCATCCTAATAATGAGTTCTAGAAAATAAATTCAAAGTAAACAAGGGAAAAAATTAAAAACTCAGAAGGAATTGCAGAGTCGAATGAATCCTCTCTTCAAATCTCTCAGGTACTCAAAACTCCTTGCTTGATTTCCAGCTTTCCAAGATGATTCTCCCCCCTTGCTTGTTGGTGTTTTAGAGCCCTTAAATAGGGCTAGGGCTAGGGTTAAGGTGGTATTTTTCTCATAGTTTTATTCCATGTATAATTCTTCTTATTTGGTATAGAATCTTCTCTCTTTTGGATAGGCTTTAAGCAACCACCAGCCATCTACTCCTTATGCCACTCCAAATTTTTTGATTTTATTCTGATTTCCATAGTAAAAGGAAGAAAGGAGGCGTGATTAATCAAAGGAGAAGGATTTCTTCCTTCTTCAGCCTTCTAGGGTCCACAAAATCTACAAAAATAAAGTAAGGTTTCAGCTGCCCAAATCAGGTCTTCTAAGAATTGGTCCCAATTCTTTCCAAGTTTGCTCCTCATGCAGAATCACTTTGGATTTTGATTTCCTACCATTTAATCCTTTCCAAGATAGCTCCTTGCCATCCAAAATTGGTTGTCATATCAGGTCTCTGCGTCAAGAAAAACTAGGAAGAATCTGGGTGTATCGGGTGTTTCCTGTTGTGTCCAACATTGTTATCAGTGTCACGCCCCGAATCCAACACCCGGATCGGATACATGATGGCCGCACACTCCTTAGAGCAAGTCCTAAAAAATATGCAAAGCCAAAAATAATTCATTACAACCTCAACATCTATAATATCTGATTTCAATAATAATTAGTAAAACTTGCATAATTACAAATGAAATTCTTTCAATCCTCTGATCAGGTATCATGACACTCTATCTATGCATCCGCTTACTCGCAAATCCATACCATAGCCAACCATGAGCATCCTGTAATTCTGAGAAGAAAAAGAGAAATAGAGGAGTGTGAGCTTTACAGCCCAGTAAGAATCTCACATATCATACCAGTATAATAATATAATTTGAAAATAAAGATAAGCAATAAAACATAAAATCTCATGTTCAATATCCAGAATATTGCAAACATCCATAAATTATCTGTTTTGTCAAAAGAGATGCATCATCATATATTAATGGGTGAAACACTTTTATTCAGCATTAATTTCATGTCTTGTCTTCTATTTCTCTTTTCATAATCACATGATCTTTAACTTTTCTTTCTGGCTTTGGACTAACCAAGTCTATACCTCAGTCTCCATCCGAATAAATTTTCACTCATAAGCCTTTCAAGGCTGTCCTAGGCATGAGCTCTTGGCCGGCTGTCCCACGTACGAAAGCCCGTGAGGGACTGTCCCAGGCATAAGCTCCTGGTGGGCTGTCCCAGACATGAGCTCCTGGCCAACTGATTCACGTATAAGTCCGTCGAGGCTGTCCCAAGCATAAGCTCCTGGCGGGCTATCCCAGGAATAAGCTCCTGACAGGCTGCTCCACATGACAAGGCTAGTCCAAACCATATCTCTTTTTTTTTTTTATTTTCATGAAATTATAATATTTTGACTTCTTTAATCAATTTTAATTTGTAGTGTGATCAAGACAAATATATCATATCCATATACATGCCATCAATCACCGATACATATATATTGACATAACATACTCATGCTTAAAAATCATATAAGCAAATAACGATGTCTCAAGCGTAGCAAAATCATCGATCATGAATTCAACGATGCAAAATGAATGATACAATACCAACGATAAAATAGCATATATAATGGTGATCATGTATCGAGATTCTTATCTCTATCGACGATCGATTTAAATGCAGAATTTGATGAGCTTCTCAATCTACGAATCCGAAATCAAAATATTTTGTTCTATATCTTCTTGTACAACAATTACATCTCTACATGATCAGGATTAAATATAAAAATCATAATATGGTGATTACAATCAGCTTCAACCTCATGTAGCCACCTTATTTGGAATCCAAATTCAATTTCATAATTACGTTCCTTTCTTGCTTCTCTTAGAATTCTGTAGGATCAGGTCTTGCTCAATTTGGAGTCTTGTAGCTTGTTTTTCAGGGGTCCTCATGCCAAAGTGTCTAGAATTAAAGTTGGCTGACTAGATAAGAGATTAATTGCTTGATTTGTTTCTTGCACCCCTGGTTTCTTTTTTGGCTGACGGCACCAACAAGGATGAGGTGTGGGGTCTATTTATGACTTGATTTGGTTATTCTGCTTTAAGGTGGACTCTAATTTTGATGCAAGACCCTGATGACTCTGGATGACTAACCCTGCTGAATTGGACTCAACTAATTTCACTTAATTTGACCTTCTAATTTTCAGGGGTCCTCATGCCAAAGTGTCCAGAATTAAGATTGGTTGATTAGATGAGAGAGATTAATTGCTTGATTTGTTTCCTGCACCCCTGGTTTCTTTTCCGGCTGATGGCGCCAACAAAGATGAGGTGTGGGGTCCATTTATGACTTGATTTGATTATTCTGCTTTGAGGTGAACTCTAATTTTGATGCAAGACCCTGATGACTCCGAATGACCAACCCTGCGGAATTAGACTCAATCAATTTCACTTAATTTGACCTTTACAACATGGTTAAGCCCAAGTAGGTGTGACCTAGCTCAATTACCTGCAATTGACATAAAATATATCAGGTTCTTACGTTTATTAAGTTAATTATTATACCAATTTATTAGATTGATCATTGTGTTACTTTATTATATCAAAAACATCAAAATCATTAAAAACTAATAATAATAATTACTATAAAAATGCAACACATCACATCATCCAAGATTCAAAATCCAGAACCTCTTCTTTACAAAGTCAAAACAAATTTTGAAAAGCATATGTAGTACAACATTAAGGCTGCCCCTCTTCTCTTCTCTTGAAGACCATATCTGACATATAGATTTCTTGTAGAATACCATTATAGTACAGGCATTAATTTTGGGCCCTTTCAGAGCCCACCCTCCTCTCCTGTCTCAAAGACCACCTGTGACATAGTTTTCCTCTAAGAACACCTTTCTGCTAGCTTTTCCGCCTCTGTTTTTGTGTCTTATGTGATTGAATACCACTTTTATATTTGTATATATACATTCCTCCATTTTCAGTAAAAAATATTTGTATGATTATGGTAAAGAACTAAAGTGGGATCATGTACCTTTTTTTTTTTTTTTTGTTTCTTGACATATGCCTGTTTGAACAGCTTCAGTTAAACCTGTCTTTCTTTGATAAGAATTAATATGATCTCTATAGGGTTTCCCCTCTAAATGAAATTCAATGGGGTTCATAGGGACCATATCTTTGTCCATAGGATCCAAAGTCCCTGGATCAATCGAAAGTTCGATTCAGTCTTGAACTGCTCATTTTCAGGTCCATTATATGAACTAAATGATACAATGCAAGCAAAAGTTCTTAGATTCATGGAGATATAGAATAGTGTATGAGTCATCATGCTTGGATATCTGTCATTTGAGTCTTGAATAATTATTCCAGTAATTGCAAGACTCCATATTGAGAGCTAGGTGTGGTCTTGAGTTCACGAAGTGATTCTGAATTCATAGTTATGACCTATCCCTGATTAGCATCAAAATTATATGATGTTTGAGGGATGCGATTGCATGGATGCCGGTGTTTTCAGATCTTGAACTGCAATACATAGCTCTCTCTTAACTTTCTTTTCAGGAAGATGGGGCACATGTTTGAACTGTAGGAGTTGGCCAATCCCCATTTTCATCCTCATTGTCCGAATCATCACAGAGAGAGTGGATGATGAATGAGGGAATGGAGAGATCATGAGTGAAGCAATAGTTTGTTGATGTCGATTAATTGGATCTACAATCAATAGAGATTTGAGCAAATCGAGATATTGTTCTCCTAAATCCAATAACCATCAAAGGTATCTATACATATAACTATTCTGTCTGGTTAAAGTCCATAGTTGTCATCACCTGAAATGCTTTGTAAAACTCATGTAAAACTTGCTGACATGAAGTGAGAAAGGAAGTTCAGCTTTGTGAGAATATGCTAATATTGTTGTTAGGTTAAGTAATCCTTTATTTTATGCTCATTCTTCCTCAGCCCTTATTTTAGATCTCGAGTAGCAACATGAACAATTTTTTTTCGTAGGAAAGAATATGAGCTTCATCACTACAAAAATATATCGGTCAGTGGTCACCTCACTGTCATTATCCTCTCTTTAGCACTACCAAGATGATGTGCCCTACCACAACTTAATGACAAGAAATGACAAAGCTTGTCTACTTTTATAAACACATACGTAGATGCTGGAAGCCTGGAACTTTTGTACTCAACATATGATCATGATGTGTGAACACGAACTTAAAAATTCTATTAATATTTGGTATCCTTATGTTCTAAGAATGGCTAAGCTTCTGATTGCATACTCTTGACCTTAGAGATTTGGTTGTGGGCTGTGCAGTTGAATGACTATTTGAGTCAATATTTGATCTGATCGAGGAGGGAAGATTTTCTTCAATCCGCTCAACTCGAATCTCAAAAGAAAAAGATAGAAGAAGGGAAGAATTTTTGAAAGTAGGGCTCAAGTCTGTTTTCTCTCTTTATTTTTTTTATTCATTAAAAATGAGGTACATATTCTCTATTTATGATAACAAGATCCGTCATTACACAAATTGGGTCGGATTTCTTTCTCTAGTTCTAATGTGAGCTCTATCGGATTCTTTTTTAGATTGGAATCTACGTTCGGTCAAAGTCTTATCCGAAAAGAAATTTTCAAGTTGACCGGCCTATTTCGAGTCCTAAACGAAAAAATTTTGGCTCAATCGTTGGAGGCGCTGCCCCTTACCGGATGGACGTCACATCTTAGATCTTGAAAAACTATCCAATTTTTTTTTTTAAAAAAGATTATCAAAATCGGACATTGAATGACCAATTTATGGCCTCCGGAAGTTTGGTTTGTGACTTGGTTTTCTAATGTGGTGGATTTGGCTCCTGGACCCATGCAGTGCTATTTGTAGTGCCTAAGTGATCCATATTGAGTTTGGTTATCCTCCTGATCAATATTCTAAGGGCGACTGAGAAAAAATAAGATATTGTCAATGTTTTGCCTCCTTTTATCATATATACAAATGGCTATTGCAAATTGTATTAGCATTATTTATTGAAATTTGAATCTAGTGTTACACCAGCATTATTTTTTGTGAATTTCTTGTGCCTATGGATTTCTGAGGTTACTGATGTTTTTGGCTTCATTTATCATATGTATCTAGGAGCAGAAGATGGTGCTTGTTGCATGTGGGTGGCGTCATACAATAGCTGCGTCTGCCTCTGGGAGCTTATACACATTTGGATGGAGCAAATATGGTCAATTAGGGCATGGGGACTTTGAGGATCATCTTATTCCGCATCAGTTGGAAGCATTAAAAGATAGTTGCATTTCTCAGGTTCTAACTAACATATTAATTTGAATGATTCTTCAATCTATTTTTTTATGCCACTTAAAATTAAATATTTTCAATTACTTGTAAGGATGTTAAACACATTCTGTACACTTGTTTTAGAGAGAGGGAACCCTTGTTGGCACTCCACAAAGATTTAGTCTATTTTTGCAATTTCACATTCCATAGGTGTTGACAAGGGAATGGATGTCATGGGAAAGTTCATGCTTTGCTCATCCATGACTTATGAATCCAATAAGGGGAAGAACCAGTAAACCTACCATTCAAACGAGTTGAATTCCAGATTTTCTTACTTTTTTTGCAATTTGATTGTCTTGTAAAGTTAACCTTTCATGTCAAGCTGTAAGCTGTCAATTAGCTGTAACATGATACTTTAAAAGGAGATAACCTGTTACAACCTTCAATTACTTTTTTGTCATTTACAAAATACTGGTCTTTATACTTGCTTTTCACCATATTTCTTGTTTTTTCATACCTATATTTCCATTACTTTTAATGCTTTCGGACATTTTGGTAATTGCAATTATGGTGAAAGGAGAATAAATTGCTTAATACAAATTCTCAGGCTCTCTTAATTTTAAAAGGTCATATTTTTAAGTGGTAAATACTTACATAAAGAATATCTTCTTGAAACTTGACCTTCTTCAAGACATGGTCAGCTCAGTGAGTCTTCTAGAGCAAGTTACTGCCCTAAGTCAATATTATTTTAAGGATGATTAGAGTCTATGACCTACATGTCTTCCATATCATAAAATTATATAAGAAGATACTGAATTCATAAGGCCATTTACAAAATTTATGGAATATCAAGTTTTTCAGTCTTATTCTTCAAAGCAAGATGTATCTTGTTTCATTGACATCAAATTCCATTGAACAGCATATTCTTTCAATGTTTTTGATCCATTAGTTGTTGAACCTTTATACCATAACTCATTCATATCCATACCAAGCATGTAACACTGCTTTAACCACCCTGACCAACTATTGCTACATGATCCTCATTCAGCATGCACCACAAGGCTTCTCTGTTGATGTTTGCTAGTTTATCTATGAAGCTGTAAAAGGTTAATGGATTAACACCAACTTTTTTATGTGCAACTGTTGAGAGTGAAAACTCTTGTTTCTTTCTACATTAGTACGACCTTTTTCCTTGGCATTTATCCTCTCTATAATGAAATTTATCCTTTAGAAAGAATATTTAGAATTCAATAAAAACATTGTTAATCTTGTCTCTAGTTGCTGAAAATTTGTGGAATGTGGAAAATTGATAGCCAATAAGTGCTTATACTTGTTGCAACTTGAAAGAACATCTCTCATTTTATTATTTTTCTAGAAGCTGATGAATTTGTTTTGTCTTAGTTTCATTCTTTATAAGAACTAATGTGCCAATCAGTAGGAGGACGTCCGTATTCATGTCATTTAGTCTCAATTTTCATATAAGCACCAGCTTGTGATCTGTCTCAGTTCACAGTTATGATTATATCACTAAAGATCTAACCAATACATTTTTTGACTAGAATTAATCATTTCCTGAAGTTCTTGATACCTAGAAATCTGATTAAAAAATGGGAAAGCTTGTCTTCATTTGATATATTATTATGACAGATTGATTTCTCATGTATTTTAGTATGGCTAATTCATTATCATATTTATCTGTTAGACTTATTATTGTTCGTGTTCTATACTAAAAATGGTATAAAGAAGAAGAAAGGATTAATTTTGAGTTGTTTCATTCGTAGTTATGAACTATGTGTAACATCAATGTTGGAGTGAATTTAGCACAATTCTGATTACTCGGTGGTTTGGTTTGTTTGTCTTTAGATATCAGGTGGATGGCGACATACAATGGCACTCACATCAGATGGAAGGCTTTATGGATGGGGATGGAATAAGGTTCTCTTATTTCTCAATCTATGTTTGTCTTCTGTAACCAATCAGTTCTGTAGTCATTGATTAGTTAATTCATATGTTACTCTTTATTTTCCTTGCTGTTGCTTGTGAAATGAATGTATATGCAGATATGAAAAACTTTAGAATGGATAGTGTGGAGCACTATGCATATTAGAAAGTTGAGGTCATAGCTTGTTTATTTCAACTAGTCTGATACTTATGGTTGAACTTGTGTTTATTTCTACTCCTAAGATGCCAGATATGTAAGTTAAATCAAACTAGTTATTAAGATCTATTGGTTCAGAAAGACAATTGCTTAGCTCCTTCAACAAAGCCAATCTTCGACTTCTTTCATTTTATGAGAATACTGATGCAGTTAGTAATTGATCAGCAGGTAGACGGCTGTATCCATAATGATCTTCAATACATGCTTTATGGTCACTGAGCCAATAACTTGTTCGTTGTTTTATTTGCAATTAGTGAGCGGGAAACAAGAACATTTTTATTTGTTGGAGTGCTTAAAATAAGTGCTTAATTGTTTTCCATGCTGAGATATTTATAGAAACTCCCCTAGTTCTTGCTGTAGAGATTTTAATATTCATAATCGCTTTATCAAAATGTAAGATGTCTTACCTAGATGGATGATCTTTGAATCTAAAAACAATTTTCTTGCCAGGATTTATACCTGCCTAAAACTTGAAACTAGCTTTTTTCAAATATGAAGTCACTATTCATCTTCAACTAATTTATGGACCTCAATGCAGCAGTCAAAAAGAGCAGGAAACAAAACCAAAATTTACATATTTCACTCTTAGCATTTCAAGATTTTGCCCCACGAAGTCTTCAGAAATTTGGTGAATTTTCTGCATTACACTGGATTCTGAATCCATTCTTTATTACCCCAAAGCTGAATCATGTCTGAATGGTTCTGTACTTTGGTGTGGCCAGGTATGACAAGATTTGCAGCCTCTAGTTTGACAACCTATATATAAGTTATATTACATCAAATGCAATACTGGAGATTTGATTAGCTAATTCGAAATTTCATATATTGGTGGCACATGTTTGCCTATGCCCATTTCATATGCACGATTATCAACATCACATATAATAATGGGCAAGGTACAATGAGTCAAGAAGTGTCAAAAGCAGAGGGGATTGACGGCTGGAGTACATGCTTTTTCCTTCTTTGTAAATGACCACTGATACATATATTTTTTAACGGCTTATTCTTTATACTCTTAATTGTTATGACAACTTTTAGAGTCTTTTGATTTGTTGCTCATGGTCCCGATATGTTTTCTTGCTTAGTTTGGACAAGTTGGTGTGGGTGATAATGTTGATCACTGCTCTCCAGTAGAAGTTAAATTTCCAGACGAACAGGTATACTGTCATTTCTTAAAACACTTATGTGCCTTATCTTCATCTGATGTTAAATTGAGCGCTTGGAATTATTTCTTCAGTGATAGCTTGCTGTATTAGCCTTTAATAAAAATGAAAGTGAAGACAGATTAATAAAGTGAGCCCCAAGTAATTGGGTTAAATCTTATTAATTATGGTTGTAGCTTGAGGTGTTATCTAAGACTAAAACTCTTAGATTTCCTAATTATTTTCTGCTGGCCTGTCTGCAGAAAGTTGTTCAAATCTCATGTGGATGGAGGCACACTCTTGCTTTTACCGAAAGAAGAAACGTATTTTCATGGGGAAGGGGTACTAGTGGACAGCTTGGCCATGGAGATATTTTTGACCGGTAATTGCATTTGCAGCTGTCAAAACTTTTGAAATAGTGACTTGTGCTATACTTTGATGATTTAGTAATAATTAAAAATCCTGGCTTGATTTGTGTTATCCTTCTTTTGGTAGTAACTAAAATCCTGGTTCTATTTGTAGGTAGTTGAGAGATAATACTGCTGTTGGACTTCCGACATTTTTGATAGTGCTGATGTTTAATGTAGCTCTGCTCTTTTTTTTTTAAGGATCTAAGATCATATTTGCAATTGAGCAATGCCACACTGAATTTCAAATGTTAGCATAGTTTTTGAACTAAGACAATAAAGGAAAATCAATAACTAGTTAGTTGGAACTTAATCCTCTTTATTGCTCACTGAATACAGTATTGCTTAACAGTTCTTTGGGAAAAATAATCTTTTGACAAATTGAGACTGCCATGCTAATGTAGCTGCTCTGGAAAGAGTAAATGCCCAGACAAGCCAGCAACTGTACTTTGTTATTTGTCTCTGATGCATTTGGCATTAAGAATGCCAAATTTATTATTTGTAAATGAACTTGACATTTGAAATGTTGATGTAAAATGCTCTATAGTCTTCATTACTGAAATTAAAGTAGATTTGTATGCTTCAAATTTCTCATAGCATACTTCGGTAAAATAAAAATCAAACTAGTTAGAAGATTTATGATTATTATTGTTTAAAAAAAAATGCTAGGATGGTAAGTCATTTAGGTCAAAGATGAAAATCCAACAAATGATGCTTGTTGAGAAGATCGTATTGGAGCATTGTGGGAGTGGTATAAGAATCATGTTTTTTAGAGGTGAAAACATGGATTATTCTGAAGGACTGGGGAGTTATTTATGGCATAAGCCCCTTTTTTCATGCTTGTTTTATATAATGTGCTAATTGATGATATCCAGGAGAGCGTGCTTTCAACTCTAGCGATTCTAATTAGCATGTTAAAAAGTAGTCGAAATTAGTTTGGAGGTATCTATAGTAGTTTAAAGAAATGAACATTCAATAGGTTACAGATTGATCAGGATAGAGTCAATGCAGTACAACTTTTCTAGCAATATACATGGAGTTGAGGATTTAATGGAACTAAGGGACGAGTTTCCCTGGGCAAATCACTTTGACTTTCTATGTCTGTTCTAGCATGGGTGAAGAAATAGTGATACGTCCATGCTAAGCTCAGGTTGGATGAATGAAGTGGAGATGCAACTGCAATCATTTAGGAATTTTGCTAGATGTTATAGGGATTGAGAAAATATTGATAAAGCAGTAAAAAGTTTAGCATTATTATATAGATTATGGAATTGAGGCAAGGAACTGGTCCTGCGAGTACGAGCATCACAAAGATGAGGATGCCTACATGTATATTTTGTTAGAAAGGTCTCTAAAAATTATTAGGGAACTCAGACCCTCATTTTGTATTTATGGATTTGAGTGTGTGATGAAGTGGTCCCATGAGCTTGGGCATAGCAGATATGAGGGCGCTCAGGAGTTGACAGGTAAAATGGAAGACCATGGAATAAAGAGAAAGGTCAACAGTAATAACAATGGACAAATGGAGGAGAGATCTCTTATGATGGTTTGATGATGTATAGCATAGGCCAGGATGGTGCCAATGAGATAAGGAGCTTTATTTATTGGGGTAGTAGAAGTGAAACCAAAGCAGTGTCTGATCGTGCTAGTGTTGCATGCTTGGAAAATACTATTTCAGAAACCTGGACTCTGGATAGGAACATATGTAGCAAAATAAGAACAATCTTGCTAACCCCAGTTACCAAGGTAATGCTTGCATTTGTTTCTCATGTTCCCTATTTTAAGTGTATGCACATTTATTCATTGACATGTTCTGCTGAATTGGGAAGTTCAACGTCTAGGATTTTAATTCTAATCTGTTTACAAATGATGCTGTCTTTATTCACTTGTTACTCTGCCTCAAAAATATCGTTTCTTTATGAAAATGGAAAAAAAAATTGGTCAGTTATGATACATCAATTAAGAACCACGATTCATGTAGAAAAGTTTAACACTATCACTAAAAGTTGGTTAGTTATGATGCATCCATTAAGAACCACAATTTCATAAGAAAAGTTCATCATTAACACTTTCTGTTGGTAACCTGAAGGAACATTCCCAAGATGATCGAGGTTTTAAGTGCGGATGGGTCTGGTTGCAAGGAACTAGCATCCTCGAAAGTGGATTTGACAGGTTGAGATACTTCAGTACTAGTTATTCTAGAGATATTGTGATGTTTACTATAGGTCTTCTAACAGAATTACTCATGCTGCTTTCCTGTGTCTGATAGGCAAGGTCTGGATTTCGCCATCTGAAAGATATGCTATTGTTCCTGATGAAACTGTAAGCTCGGTTATTCTTAATCGCTCTCAATTATATCCAAATAAAAGAGAAATCAAACACTTATGTGACCTAAATTCTGTCAACGTTTAATTCAATCTGGCAATGACGTTTGATATTGCTGAATTGCATCAGTAGCTGTTCTGTAGATTTTTATAAATACGTGGTTATATCTCAGATAATTAGGGATAGGATTTTCATGTAGGTAACGAGCGTAGCAGCAAATCCGATCAGGGGCAATGGGAATGATGCAAATGTACCAGAGGGTGATGTCAAGAGAATTAGGCTCTAGTTTGTCTTCGTCCCACATGCCATGTGTCATGCATGGCATTTTGCTGTGTTTCCTCTGCAATAAACTGATGCTTTTGTTTTCTATGAGAAGATTATATCTCTTTCATTTTCCCCTTTTTTTCATTGTTGATGGATCGTTGGCTGCTTTTGGGTTGCACAATGAAATAATCATGGGTTTGCCTTCATTGGTTGTGCAATGAAATAATCATATTATAAAGCAATCAATGAATATACGATAAATTCTGCTAAGATAAACATGAAATTGGCCAACCGATCTTAGCTTGGGGAGTTGGCATCCGCCTTCATGTTGTGGACGTGAAGTTTTTGACTAGATTTATCTAAAATAAAATAATTGACTATTGTTATAAAATGGAGCAGGCCTTGATGCAAATATATGAAATTATTTGTTTGTCATATTCACATATTAACATATATCTTTACGGTTCATGGTTGGTTTAACGTCCATTCCAGTAGGATGATACTAATGTCGCAACAATGGCAAAATTATTGTGTATTCTTTTAGATAATGCCAGATGCTATAAAAATTGTGCATCAAGTGCTTTTGCTTGTTTTTGTGTCCTATGTCTATTCTCTCTATTGCGCTATGGGTGCTATTTTGTAGCATCCGCTCATTCAATTCAGCATAAAATTATTAGTTAGATGAGGTTCACCATGAAGCATTAATCATTTAACTTTTTTTGTAATGTGTAATAACAACATATATATTTAATTCTTTTTTCCTCCCTTCAACTAATAAATTATTAGTGGTCCACGGTGATTTTGGTCCAACTAATAATTCTTCTGCGTGCAGCACAAGTCTCCCGTGGCTGCAGGGGATTGGTGCGGTACACCAAGCTTATGTGGGTGACATGTGAGCCATCGTGTGCTAGCTAGCTACCAACCAACGCGTGTTAGTGTTTAGTTTTTCTCTTGCACGGGATGATAGAGATATTAACTCTTCGTTTTTTTTTCCATTCCTCTCTGTCTTCCATACCTTCTTCATGGGCATCCCGTGTGAATATTTTAGTGCGAGAAATGTGTAACTTCCAAAATAATAATTCTGCTATTATAATATGATAACGATTATTATTTTGCATCGTGACCCTGCACGATAAAAATATACAATGAGATTACCGTTATTGAAAGAAAAATATATAAAAGGAAAGTCAGTACTTTCTTTGATAAATATCGCACATTTAGCATTTCACATGTAATTCAATTTATTTATCATGTGTCAGCCATCCAATGATTTATTTTTTTTTATATTTAAAATTTAAAATTTAAAATAAAGATAGAATATAAAATGTGACTAATGAATGAGGATAAAATTTGAAATGCCATGCAATGAAAATAAATTATTAAAAAAATTAATTAAATTTAGTATTCCACATGGAATCTAATTTATTTGTCACGTATCCCAATGGCTCATTTTTTGTGTTTGCACATATATCAAAGAATGAGGATAAAATTTAAAAGATCATGTAATGAATGAGGATAAAATTTAAAATGTTATACAATGAGAATAAATTATTAAAAAAATTATTCAAATCTGCATGCCGGTGATAGAAGTCATTTGCTAGGTCTTGTCTGCTGTCTGATCTAACCAATGGTTGATATATTAAAAGAAAAAAATTATACCAGAATCACGTGCTTGAAATTCACTTACAAGATGGCAGAACCCACTTGTTGGGCCATAGAGTCTGGTTTAAGAGGGAGACAGGATCTTCTGGTGATTTCATCTGAATCGTAGATCCAGATTGCTGGATAATAGATAGTTGAAAAAACAATAGATCGATTTGGCAGTCTAATATGATGGTGATTTGGATGGAGAGTTACAAGGAGTCACGAAGGAAGATGATGGAGGGGATTGGTCAGTAGAGGAAGATAGAGAGAATCTATATATTTCTCTCTAGATGATAGGACCGTGCATGGAGAAGATTTTTAGTATTAAGTTTTTTTTTTTAACGTATAGTAGATTGTATCTTCAATTCTATATCTCATAACTATTGGGTGGTTGCTGCAGGTATGCTGCAGCATCCGAATCCTTACTGCATCATCTGAGAGAAGGAGGATTTAGTAAGTTTAGTATTTTTTTTTAATCAGTCAATGGGGTTTGCTGTTGAGCTTCCTCTTCCATGCTGCATCATGTGGAAGATGAAGGATCATGTGTTACAATACTGCTGATCACATGGAGGTGAGGTTTTGGGGACGTTGCTGTATGAGCGCTATCCATTCCGAGCATCACTGTGGAGCATTCACGATCAATGGTGCTGTGAAAGTCGACAGCTTTGTGCACAGATGTGCACAATGCAGGAGGAGTCCAGATGCATCCAGATTGGGTTTAGGGCTATAGGATTTGGGTACTCTTTGGGCCTTAAAGGGTTCGGATCAGTGGATTTGGATATATGGATTCGGATTATCGGGTTCGATTTATCGAGTGGTGGGTTATCGGGTTTCAGGTTATTCAGCTGTTGGTTTTTGGAAGATGGTTTAGCTGGGTTAGGATTGGGGTTTAGGGTTCGATTTTGGGTTAGGGTTAGGATGAGTAATTGGGTTAGGCCAAATGTGGATAGGTTTGTATCCGATTAGGGTTGGGATGGCCGGTTGGGTTAGGGTAAGGGCTAGGGTCAGAGTTAGGATGATAGTTTTTGGTGGAGAGAGCTAGGGTTTCCAGTGGAGATGGTGTTAGGGTTCCGGTGGTGGGCAAGAGGAAGGGATGGTGGTGGTGAGTGTTAGGGTTAGGGTTATCTGGATCAGGGATGAAGGGTGGTTCAAGCATATAGGAAGTAAAAAAGGGGCCGGGAGGAGGGGGGTCGATTGAGGAAAGAGAACAAAGAAGAGCTATGATTTTCAATTGGAGGGAGAGCCGAATATCAGAGTAAGGTTCAGTTGGGGTCGGGGAGAGGATTGTTGGGATGGGGTGAGGGTTACGGTTGGGGTTAGGGTTAGGGTTAGGGCCACGATTCGAGGGTAGGAAGGTGGTGGACAGCGCTAGGGTTAGGGTTTCAGAGTGTTAGGTTAGGATTGATCGGGTTGGAGAGGAAGAGTGGTTGAGGGATATAAGAAGAAAAAAAATAGTGGGGTTCGACCGGAGAAAGAGGGAAAGAGAACAAAGAAAGATATATTACCAAAGAGCGACTGATTCCACCTGAAGATGGGGAGGAGCGGCTTTCGCAGCAATCAATGGCCTCCCATCTTTAGGGAAGGAGGAAAGGAGGAGAGGATGGTCTCGACCGTGATGGTCGTTAGTTCGGTTCTTGAGTTGTGGATCCGTTGCAGGTGCCATGGCCTTTTCATGCAAACCATTAAACGATGAGATCGGCACATAGAGGACACATCCGACCAGAGAGGAAGGAGGCTTGCCTGAAAAAGATGGATAAGGAAGGATGCCGGAGATGATGATGGAGAATGGGGTGGAGGGAGGGTGGCTGGAAGGAAGAATCGGGAGGGAATAGGGTTTGAGTGGGGGAGGGGGGAGACATTTAGGGCCCGCTAGCATAGGTGAATTATGGGTTCGTGGCACATAAAAAATTGATCATGTAGAGGATTATGTAGGAGTCCCTATAAATCATTTTTTGAGAGAATGGTTGCATAGAAAAATTATGTGATGAGCTGCATATTTTGGCTGTTTGGAATATTTTTACGAGGATGTCCTCGTGAAAAGGATATGAAAAAATTGCTGGATTTTTTTGTTATATTTATTTTTTATTTTTATTTTTGTTGAAAATATGATTTAATATTGATGAAAATATAGCTTAATAAGATTGATAAAAAATGGTGTATGATCTAGTGGATTAAAAAATTTAATAATTTTTTTAGTTGAATATAATATTTTACTAATATCATTTATTTAATATGATATTTTATTCTATATTAATAAAAATGATTAATGATTTATGACATAAAAAATTTGATGGTGACTAAAATGGAGCATGACAAAAATATTTTTAAAAATTCTTCTATGTTCTCTTTTCAGTTCGTATGAAGGATTTATTGCTGAAGATTGTTGAGGTATTTTTTGATTCTCGATCTGCATCAGTTTGATCAATTTGTAGACAACAATATTTAATATCCTATGCTTGATGTATATAATTGTTTGTTATGATATGGTTGGATACTATTTATTTTGTATTAGATAACAATATATTTCGAAGAAGTAGAAATAGAGCCGAAATAATTTTTGAGATAAAAAATATAAAATTTAAATTAAAAATTTTTATTTATATTAAATTATTATTATATTTTTTTATAGAGTTTTTTTGGATCCGTTGTGTAGCGCGGGTTATTTACTAGTAAAATAACAAACATCAAACATAATTTTTTAAAATTTAGAATAAATATATTTTTGAAAACATCCTACTGATATTTGTAATTTTTTAATACCTCCAAATGGTGGTATGTGGTTCGACATTAAACTAAAATAGCATGAAAACTAGTCAACTTAGGATATGTTGAGCTATTGTTTCAACTTGGATTAAAATTCCTATAGGAATTGGTCTCTTCCGGGCTGCACGGAGAAAAAAAAAAAGAAAACTTGTTTCTTTTTCCATAGAATTTGAGCTGGACGGTATTTTGTTGATGTAGAGTCATGTTTTGATTATCATGCTGATTCATGAATCTTGTTGGGATATACCGACCGACCCTGGTGCCGACTCACCGACGGGTCACGATGCCGACCCACCCTGATGCCAACTCATCGACGGGTCACGATGCCGACCCATCCTTGATGCCGATTCACCGACGGATCCCGATGCCGACCCATCCATCTTTGAGGATGGACCGACCGACTTCGTCCGTCTGACGACGGGCAACACTAACGGTAACTACCGATCATGTCCGGCCGAAACATGTTGGCCTAACAGGCCAAAACTGCCTCCGATCGCCTGAAAGCCGATCTCGCACCGCCGACTCCCTGTCGGGTGGGACATCACCGACTCCCTGTCGGTTTGGACAACCGACGTCCGACCTCTACAGGCCTTCCTGGATGCCGAACGACCGGCATAGGCTGCAGTCCTATCAAGGACATGCCGTGCAACCACCAGGGGGCGTTGTCCTGTCAGAAAATCTGGGGCACTGTCCTATCGAGGACGCGAATTAATTCTAGGATCTGTCAGCTCGTCAACGACGTGACAACCCCCGACGATTTGACAACTCTTCAGTTGTCCACATCACCGACGATGGGACCATACCACCTCTTACTATAAGACGAGGTAAGGCAGCAGCTTGAGGGGGGTCCTTTCTCTCTCTCTCGCTCTCTCCACCACTGAGTCCCCTGATTCCTCTCTACTGTTGCCTAGTCTCCTCTCTGACTTGACCGTCGGAAGATCTCCGCCGGAGGCATCTCCGATCAGTGTGGACTTTCCTTTGCAGGTGCTCGTTCTCGGCGACCAGGCGATGAGGGGATTGGCCGCAACAGGTTTGGCGCGTCAGGTAGGAGGTACGACCGGCATACGACCTCCACAGAGTTCGAAGAACCTTTTCGAGATGACGAGGACAAGGGCTCAGCAGTCGAGAGCCACCGGATCGGCGAGACGATCTTCCCGTCGGGGAGAGGCTTCTCCACCACTCCCCGCTGCAGAGTCTAACTCTCCCATCCCGCGGTAACCACGGAGGTGCAGATCGCGACGATCGTGCGGCAGATGATTGTGTTGACGGACGCGGTCAAAAGCCTTCAACCCACCCGATTGCCGCGCTCGCCGGTGGAGCAATCGATGGTGCATCCGATGCTCTCCAGGAGCAGCCGCCGATGCCCATGTCGGTCTCCATCTCCTCCTCGGGAGCGGCTGTCGCAGCACTCCCACCAAGAGGAAGAGAGGCGGCCATGGCATGATGCCCGTCGGTCTCGACGACTGACCCCTTCCCAGCTGGAACGAGCAAGGAAGGAGAAGCGGCCACGAACACCGTCCGCCTCCCTCTCGGATTCATCAGGAGACTCCACCCCCGAGGTCTCTCAGCACTGACGGGCCGACAACTACGAACGCAGGTTTGAAGAAATCGACCGCCGGCTTGCCCAGTTGCAGGTGGACGGACAGAAGTCCTCGAACGACATCGACTTTCAGACCGCCCAACCTCTCTCCCGACTTATCCTCGACGAACCGATCCCGGTCGGTTCAAGATGCCACACGTGGAGCCTTACGACGGCTCCACCGACCCAGTTGACCACCTGGAGAGCTACAAGGCTCTTATGACGATCCAGGGGGCAACCGATGCTCTTCTTTGCATCGGCTTCCCCGCCACACTTTGCAAAGCAGCCAGGGCCTGGTACTCCGATCTTCGTCCAGAAAGTATCCACTCCTTTGGACAGCTCGAGCACTCCTTCGTGGCCCACTTCAGCACCAGCCGGAAGCCACCACGAACCTCGGATAGCCTTTTCTCCCTCAAACAGGGAGAAAACGAGATGCTTCGATGTTTCGTGGTATGATTTAACGCGGCCACGCTGGAGGTTCGGGATCTCAAAGAGGATATGGCTATCTCGGCCATGAAGCGGGGGCTGAGGGCATCCCGATTCACATACTCTTTGGATAAGACCCTCCCCCGGACGTATGCCGGACTGCTGGAGTGCGCGTACAAGTACATGCACGCAGATGAAGGAGCTTCCGACCGATGCCTGACCGAGTCCAAGGGCCCAAGGAGAAGCGAAAGAAGGGTCGGGCCCCTGCCGAGCCTAGCAGGCCCCCGACCGACAGTCGGGCCTCACCCCCATGACGGAACCAGAGGTCGCCTCGATGGCGGAGTTCGAGACCGACGCACCTCAGGTATGACTCCTATACTCCTCTCTCTGCTCCTCGTGCGCAGATTTTGATGGAGATCGAAGGAGAAGAATATCTGCGACGGCCTCCGCCCTTGAAGACAAAGGGCCTCGACCGGCGAAAGTACTGTCGATTTCATCGGGGCCATGGCCACAACATCGAGCAGTGCATCCAACTCAAGGATGAGATCGAGGCTCTCATACGTCGGGGATATCTCGGCAAATTTCGGAGGAACCTGCCGACTCGGCCCGTCACCGACCGACGACCCCAGCCGACTGAAGAAGCAACGACTAACCAGCCTACGGTCGGGGTCATCAATATGATCTCCAAATGACTGGGCCCGGGGACGACCGCTGGGGGGGAGCCGACGAAGAAGCTGCGCCCAGATGATGTAATTACTTTTACGGATGATGATGTTCGGGGCATCCAAACTCTCCATGACGACGCTGTTGTTGTCTCGGCAACAATAGCGAATTATGATGTAAAAAGATCTTTATAGATAATGGAAGCTCAACGAACGTTTTGTTTTACTCGACCTTCTCCCGAATGCGACTGTCGGCTGACCGACTCAAGAGAGTCTCTACACCCCTGATAGGCTTCGCTGGAGATGCTGTCACGGTGGAAGGAGAAGTTACTTTGCCCGTGATGGCTGGAACCGAACCATGATAGAGCACAGTCCACTTGACCTTTGCGGTCGTTCGAGTGCCTTCGGCCTACAATGCCATACTTGGAAGACCCGGACTAAACGCCCTCAGGGCGATAGTTTCGACGTATCATTTTCTGGTTCGGTTTCCGACCAAAAACGGAGTCGGGAGATGCGCGGGGATCAACAGCTCGTCCGGCGATGCTTTCAGATCTCTGCTCAAAGTGACGAACCGAAGGGCTCCTTAATGGTTGACAAGCTGGACCAACGGAAAGAAGAAGAACGGGGTGAACCGGCCGAACAACTTGTCCCCACCCCGATAACGGAGAATTCTGAACGAGTGGTCTGGGTCGGGTCTCAATTACTCGACCCGAGCGACGACAGCTAGCGGAGCTGCTGAAGGCCAATGCCGACGTATTCGCTTGGTCGACAGCGGATATGTCGGGCATCTCTCCGAAGACGATGACACACCGACTCAACATCGACCCAGCAATGGGCCAGTGAGGCAGAAGAAGCGATTTTTTGCTCCTGAAAGACAGAAGGCCATTGACGAGGAAGTAGATAAGCTACTCGAGGTGGACTTCATTAGAGAAACCACCTATCCCGATTGGCTCGCCAATGTCGTTATGGTGAAGAAAGCCAACAGAAAGTGGAGGATCTGCATCGACTACACCGACTTGAATGGGCCTGTCCGAAGGACAGCTTCCCACTTCTGAAGATCGACCAGCTGGTGGATGCGACGTCCGATTATTGACTGCTCAGCTTCATGGATGCCTTCGTCGGGTACAACCAGATCCAGATGGCACCCGAGGATGAGGAGCATACGGCTTTCGTGACCGCCAAGGGCCTTTACTGTTACAAAATAATGCCCTTCGGTCTGAAGAACACCGGGGCTACTTACCAGCGACTTGTCAACAAGGTCTTCAAAGATCAAATCGGACGCAACATGGAGGTGTACGTGGATGACATACTAGTGAAGAGTGCGCAAACTTCGGACCACGTGCAAGATCTTGAAGAAACCTTCTGCACCCTACGACGACATCGGATGAAGCTGAACCCGACTAAGTGCGCCTTCGGAGTGATCTCGGGAAGTTCCTCGGGTTCCTCGTTTCGCAACGAGGAATCGAGGCCAACCCCGAGAAGATTAAAGCAATCGTCGACATGCGACATCCGGACACCAAAAAAGAAGTGCAGCAACTCAACGGAAGGATCATCATGCTCAGCCGATTCATTTCTGATCGATCGAGAGATGCCTCCCGTTCTTCAAAACCCTGAGACAGGCAAAGCACTTCTCTTGGCCGGACGAGTGCCGACGAGCCTTCGAGGAACTGAAGAAATATCTGACTTCTCCCCCCTACTCGTGAGGCCGGAGTCGGGGAGGTACTGTATCTTTACTTGGCTACCTCCCCGAGGCAGTTAGCTCGGTTCTCGTCCGAGAGAACGAGAACCGAGTTCACCAACCGATATATTACGTCAGCAAAGTGCTTCACGAAGCTGAGACTCAGTACTCGAAGGCAGAGAAAATGATATTTGCTCTGGTCATTTCGGCACAGTGGCTCCGTCCATACTTCTAGGTGCACACTATCATGGTCCTCACCGACCAACCCCTAAGAGCGATCCTGCACCTCCTGACACATCAGGACGGCTGACGAAGTGGGCTGTGAGACTGAGCAAGTTCGACATTCAATACCGGTCGTGACCTGCTTTGAAAGCTCAGGTTCTGGCCGACATTATCGCGGAATGCCCGACGACCGACCGAGCTCGGGAGAGGGGAGCCCTGAAGAGGTTGGGACCTCCGAATATGACCCCGATTCAACCTGGGTATTGCACATCGACGGAGCCTCCAATGCTCGAGGGAGCGGGGCCGGGTTCCTGCTCATCAACTCGGAGGGAGTGGTTACCGAGCACGCCCTCCGGTTTGACTTCAAGGCCTCCAACAACCAAGACGAATATGAGGCGCTCGTCGCGGGCTTGAGGTTGGCACTGGAGCTCGGGGTCGACCCCTCAAAGTCTTCTCCGACTCTCAATTGATCGTTGGATAGGTCAAAGGCGAGTTCGAAGCGCGGGATCCGACCATGACCAAAAATCACCAAAAAGTAAAAGATCTCGTAGCACCCTACAAGTACTTCGAGATCTTCCACATCCCCAGGGCGGAAAAATGCTCGAGCCGACGCACTCTCCAGGATCGGACATCCGACTACGGCACCTTGGGTCGGACATTCATAGAAAGTCTTGAACAACCGAGCATCGACAAGATCGAAGAGGTGCTGCAATTGGTGGTAGAGCCGAACTGGATGGATCTGATCGCTCAGTACCTGACCGATGGAACTAGTCCCGAAGACCCTGCGGAAGCCAAACGACTTCGGTGGGCGGCTTCCCAATATGTGATGGTGGACGGCCGACTATACAAAAGATCATTCTCTCTTCCCTTGCTGAAGTGCCTGGGGCCGACCGACGCGGACTATGCCCTCAGAGAAGTACATGAAGAAATCTGCGGTAATCACTTGGGGGGCAAATCCTTGGCTTACAAAGTCCTGCGACAGGGTTACTATTGGCCCACCATGAAGAAGGACGTGGCTGAGCTGGTTCAGAGGTGCGAACCGTGCAAAGGTATGCCAACATACAACACCAACCCACCGGCCAGCTCACTCCCGTCGTCGCCCCGTGGCCCTTCGCCCAGTGGGGGATTGACATACTCGGACCTTTTCCTCCGACATCCGGTCAACGAAGGTTGATAGTCGTCGCGATCGACTACTTCACTAAGTGGGTGGAAGCCAACCTTTGACGCAAATCACTGAGCGGAAGATGGAAGACTTCGTCCAGAAGTCCATCATCTTTAGGTTCGGATTATCAAACACCATTATCACCGACAACGGACGATAATTCGACAACCAGGACTTCAGAGACTTCTGCGCAAGGTTTCAAATCACACACCGACTGACCTCGGTCGGGTATCCACAGTCCAACGGTGAGGTCGAGGTGACCAACCGGATCATTCTGCATGAGCTTAAAACCCGACTGAATGAAGCCAAAGGCCTCTGGGTCGAAGAGTTGAATTCCGTCCTATGGGCGTACCGAACGACACCCCGTGTCCCGACCGGGGAATCACCTTTCAGCTTGGCCTATGGGATAGAGATGATGGTACCACTCGAGATCGGGCTACCGTCGACTAGAGTCGAGCAGTATCGAGAGCCGGACAATTCTGAGTGTCGGAGGGCCGACCTGGACTCCTCCCGAACTTTGGAGCGAGGCTCAACTCCGCATGGCTTCTTACCGACAGAAAGTAGTCCGATATTATAACGCCAAGGTCAAACCGAAGCTTTTAGGCCTGGGGATCTAATCCTAAGAAAGGCAGAAGTCTCGAAGCCTCTAGATCGAGGGAAGCTAGCTCCGAACTGGGAAGGACCCTACAAGGTGGCGGACGTCTACGGGCCGAGAGCTTACCGACTGGAGACTCTAGAAGGGAATGCCCTTCCCCAGACCTGGAATACCGACAACCTAAAGTTGCACTACCAATGAATTTGTATCCCCTCACTCGGAATATAAATTCAGTTTCAAAACTTCAGAGTCTGGAACCTCGACTCTTCGACTGTGGGTCAGCGCTCGCCAAGAAGTACGAGCCCCGACGTCCCGACTTGAGCCTAACTTCCATTGGGGACCAACGGCCTGATCGTCGACGATGCATCAGACGCTTGAAAGGACCGATATATCCATGACGATGGGAGTTACACTCCTTCTACAGTTAAAACTCTCGGGCAAAACAATCAGGCAAAACGATCGGCTGACTTGCCGACTCGGCCCCGGCCAAGAAGGCAAAGCTCCAACGCGACCAACGTCGCGTTCGCAACTTACCGACCAGGTTGCGACCGGTTGAATGATATTCGGCTTACCACCATTTATCACACGGTGCGATGTAGGTACCCGACCTAGGTCTGGGTAATGAGAACTCGACTTGTCATCGTTTCTCCGACTAAACGCATCGGACGACATTCGACCCTACGCAATGATCGGGTCATCGGGGTGTGCTCGAAGGTCGGTCGACCTTCGACTCAACGAACGAACCCAACTCACGCCGGGGCGGCACGCACTCGACTTTGACTCTCGACGTGACGAACACGCCCGACTTACCATCGGGCGACGGGTGTCCGACTCAGACCTCCGTCGGAACGGACGGTCTATGATCGGGATTCGCCTTGCCTTTTCCATGGCGCATGCTACCGACTATCTCGGCTAACGACTTGGGATGCTACTGAGCGACCGAATATGGTATGTCGGGTCTACGACTCTACGACTCTACGACTGTACGACTCTAAGTCAGAGCGCATCTTAATATACAAAGGGAAGAAGTTGAAAATACTTAATTTCATTAAGTTCACAAAATTAGGCCGAAGTCCGATTACAAGTATATAAAGTGAAACAAAAAACAACAAGACCCCGATCATTCTTCGGAGTCGACCTCTTCGATCGGGAGGAGCTTGGGGGCAGCCGGTGTGTCCACTCTGGTTGGCGCTGGGTCGGAGGTCGGAGCCGGGTCGGAGGTCCGAGCTGGGTCGGAGGTCAGAGCCATCTCCTCTTCGGCGATCTGCTCTGGGACGGTTTCCTCCACCCTAGTAGTGTCCCTCGACGATGGGTCGGCCACCTGTTCTGTGGCTTGGTCCTCGGGTCTCGGGGGGACGATGCCGCTGAGGTCGAGCTCCGGGTACAAGGCCTGGACTGCATCCCGAGCATCTTCGTACCCCACCCGGTATGATGCGAAGCCACTTTCCAGGAGTTCTTCCCGATATGTGTCAGAGCCGCAGAAGTCTTCCACCGCCCGATCCAATGACTCCTTCACCGACCTCGCCTCTGCCTCCATCCGATCGAACGACTCCTTCGCCGACTCTGCCTTCGCCTTCACTATATCGGCGTCGGCTTGGGCGATTGACAAGTCCTCCTCGGCCTTGGCGAGATTCTCCAGGCTAACCCAGAGCTGCTCGCGTTCGGCCTCGAGTTCGGCGACGACGCCGTCTTGCTCGCACCGTAGTTGGTGAGCGGTCCGACCCTTGCGCTTGGCTTCCAAGCGGGCCAACTTAAGTTCGGCCCCCGAAGCAGCCAAGGCGTCCGTAAGACGAGAGATCTCGTCCTCAAGTCTCGCCTCCCGGTCGGTCGACAGCTTCAACTGCTCGACCAGTACCATCTTTTCGGCCTCGACGGTCGTCGCCCTATCCTTCCAGGCCGCCCGACGTCCCCGAACCTCCGATATCTGGCCTCCAGTTCGGACATAGTGTAAATCAACTGCGAACAGGAACCGACCGTCAGAAAGATGAAATAATAAGGATAGTAGTGGAGAGAGGAGGCGAGGCAGAACTTACCACGATCATGGTCGGATAAAAGGAAGACAACATCTCGGTCACCTGTCGAGCCTTCAGAACCTCCACGTCGGCTGGAAGGAGGGTCCCCTGACATAATCTCCTGGCCAAGTTATCATCGGCCAGGGCTGATGCTCCCTCGGGGACCCGGGCGCCAGACGACGTGGCGCGACCCCCCGACCTTGAGTCGTCTGCAGGGGCCATCGGGGCTTTGCCTCGATCGGCCGCCCAGGCCCGTAGATCGGGGAAGGAAGGCATGCTCGAGCTTGATTGGGCACCCCCCGAGGCAGCAGCGGGCGTCGACGGAGGACGTTCGGTTCCCGAACGACATCCTGCGCCTCCTCCATCGGCGAAACCGCCGACGCTCCTTCGGCTATTCCCTCCACCGGCTGCTCCTCTGGTGGTGTCGTCGGAGCCGAAAGTGCGATGACCGGCTCCAACTGATCGGCCACCGACGCTGTGGCGGTCGGCGCTACTGTAGAGGGCCTCTTCAGCGATCGTGAGGGCCCGACCCCGGACGCCGACCTCTTCCTCGCCGCATATTGTCTGATCTCGACGTCGGTCGGTCTCATCCTCGGTGGCGTACCTGCAATATTCAATGAAAGAATCAGTACATGTTCAGGGACAAATGCGAAGCAAAAGACAACCAATGGATCGGGCGGTACCTAGACGGGGGACCAGGCTCAGGCCAGCGTCATAGAGGGCTTGTTCGGTAACAAGCTCCCTCTGCTTCAGTACCAACATGTCTTTGAGTCGGTAGAAATCCTCCCGATCGTCCGCCTCCACTCGACTGTTCTCGTTCACCTCGGTTCAAGACTCGCCCCAGCGGGAAGGAAAACCCCAAGGAGAAGAAGAGGAAATGAAGAAGAACTGATTCTTCCACCCATGAATGGACGATGGAAGACCGGTGATGAAAGAAAGACCCTTCCGAGGATTGAAGAGCCACCACCCTCGAGCCTTAGGGTGGGGTCAGAGGACGAAGAATATCCGGAAGAGAGAGATTCGAGGGTTGGTCGGCAAGAGCTGACACAACAGGACGAAGCTGATTATTAACCGAACTGAGTTCGGCATCAGTTGCGCCGGACAAAGTCTGTAATAATCTAGAAGATTCCGAACAAACTCGGAATCGAGAGTCGAAGATCAGTCCGGAGGTCCTCGACATATAGAGCCACCTGGCCCACGGGTGGGTTGTTGACCCATCCCCCGGCCCAAAGGCGAAGAGTCGGAACTGCTCCGAGATACAATACTGATCCCGAAGTCAATCGACATTCGGCCCCGAAAGTGAGGAGACCTCCACTTCCGGGGTCGACTGAAGATCATCGGTCGGATTCTCCGACCGAGCTTCCCGAGGAGAAGCCCTGGCCATGATGCCAGAACCAAGAAGAAGGAAAAGATGGAGAAGAAGAAGGAAAAAGGATTTCAGAAAGAAGCAGGAACAAGGCGAAAGGCAATGCAAGTCTCGGATGGACCTTCCAAAGAATGAAGGTGGAAGCAGCTACCTGGGATGGAGAGGGGACCGCTCGGGCAGAGTCTCCGCAGCAAAACCGTGAAAAGTGAGATTTTGGAAACAAGTGACTTTATATATATAGGACCCCTCGACGATCGGGATGAGGGTGTGCCGACGAGAACCTCTCGAATGATCGACACGTGGCGGCACCTAGGCCCTCCTCCAACCCGACGGTTCGGTGCACCCATCCCAGATCGGGCCACGTCGCTTTCATTTGCACGAACGACTCCGGTCCAATGACCTCCCGACACGTGGTAGAAAATCGCGCCTCAAAATTAATTCGCTGACGGTGATCCGCGTTCTCGATGGGACGCCTGACGGCGGTCTGCGCTCCCAAGGGAGCGCCAGGCGGCGGTTTGCGTTCTCTAGAAGGTGCCTGACATCGGATCGTCTGACACCAGATCGTCCGACACTGAGTCGTCTGACACTGGATCGTCCGACACTAGATCATCTGACACCGGATCGTCTGACACCAGATCGTCCGACATTGAGTCATCTGACACCGGATCGTCCGACACTAGATCGCCTAACACCGAATCGTCTGACATCGAATCATCGAACGTCAGGTCGTCTGACACCGATTTGTCCGGATCGTCCGCTGGTGAGATCAGCAGAATCAAGGCATGACACAACGAAGAATCCACTTCTTTCGCCCGACGCCCCACCTGCGTGGAAACGCGGGCCAACGTGACATCAGGCTCAGGAGTGTGGGGGGCAACTATTGGGATTTACCGACCGACCCTGGTGCCGACTCACCGATGGGTCACGATACCGACTCACCCTGATGTCAACTCACCGACGGGTCACGATGCCGACCCATCCTTGATGCCGACTCACCGACGGATCCCGATGCCGACCCATCCATCCTCGAGGATGGACCGACTGATTTCGTCCGTCTGATGACAGGCAACACTAACGGTAACTACCGATCATGTCCGGCCAGAACGTGTCGGCCTAACAGGCCAACACTGCCTCCGATCGCCTGAAAGCCGATCTCGCACCGCCGACTCCTTGTTGGGTGGGACATCACCGACTCCCTGTCGGTTTGGACAACCGACGTCCGACCTCTACAGGCCTTCCTGGACGCCGAACGACCGGCATGGGCTGCAGTCCTATCAAGGACATGCCGTGCAACCGTCAGGGGGTGTTGTCCTGCCAGAAAACCTGGGGCGCTGTCCTGCCGAGGACGCGAATTAATTCCTAGGATCTGTCAGCTCGTCAACGACGTGACAACCCCCGACGATTTGACAACTCTTCAGTTGTCCACATCACCGACGGCGGGACCATACCACCTCTTACTATAAGACGAGGTAAGGCAGCAGCTTGAGGGGGGTCCTTTCTTTCTCTCTCGCTCTCTCCACCGCTGAGTCCCTTGATTCCTCTCTACTGTTGCCTAGTCTCCTCTCTGATTTGACCGTCGGAGGGTCCCCGCCGGAGGCATCTCCGGTCAGTGTGGACTTTTCTTTGCAGATGCTCGTTTTCGGCGACCAGGCGATGAGGAGATTGGCCGCAACAAATCCTATAGGATTTTCAATTTAATCATATAGGAATATCAACAGATCTTTAATAATTCTCCTTCTATCTAATCAAAGGAACCAACTTTCCTAAGATTTCATCTTAAAAGCTCCTCTTCTGCGAAAGTTGACACTCCATCTCAATCTACTTCTCTCATTTAACTATTCTTGATAACGATGATTTTATAAGAGGAGTGCTTGTACCATCCAAAGGTAAAAGGTTAAGGAATAGCAAATAAGGAAAACAAAAACATAAAAGGCAAACATAAATCCCAACTCCTTGAAAGTGAAAGCCTACTTTAACACTGGTAAACTAACCCAAAGGTTTAAAGAGCAATCAAACTCCTTTCTCGGCTAGAGATGCAGCCATTCCAACGTGCTGGGCTAACCGCAAATAAAATACGCCGTTACTTCCCGGATCTCGGTAAGGGAAAAAGTAGGGAGAAAAACGTGACCTTGGTGACGCGGGAGGACGGCAATGATTTGGGTGGCGGGGTCGCCGTTGACTGCGGCCACCGGTGACGCACCCACGCTTGATCGCTCCTGAGAAAGCAGCACGGGGGGTGGGTCCCTCTTCTTCACCTCACTTTCGACGGTTCGCCGCCCATCTTGGATGACTAATAAACATGACACGGATATCCCCCGAGTGGTCGTGGATGTTGTAGAATCTTTTGGGTTGGATTGGATTCTCTTCCTTTCCCACTCCTTTCAGCCGTCACCATCCCTCAAAAGAAATCATCTCAGTCCTCAATGATCAGCCTACCCACTATTTGGCGCGCTCCTCCCCCCCCCCCCCACTTGTGTTCTGACCATCCAAAATTAGCCTTGTCTTTGTAGATCGTCTGAGATTCTCTTTCGATGAGACACGTTCCACTCTCTGACATCCACACTCTTTAGGTTTGTTTTTGTGCTAGGACCTGAATTTTTAGATGAGTTTTCCCATCCTGGCAAGCAATTTTATATATCTTTTGGACGCATATAGAGAAAATTAATTTGTGAGGTTCTAGAGATTTACTTGTCAATTTTTCTCTTGCAAATTTGTCCTATCTACTTCAGCTGGCATCGAGTGGTTTCCAAATCAACATAAGGTTTTGCATCAACAAAACCATATCTGTATCACCAAACAAAACAAAACAAAACTATATCTGACAGGTTGGTATATATGCATGTATGAACTATGAATGTATTTGCATATAAATTTTTTAACAAAAAGTGGGATTTCTTAGGGATTGAGTGGATATTGAAGGCCTGTTTAGGTAATTCAGCAGAATTGGACTGAATTTATTGCTGGATTTATGAATTGGGCTACTCATTTAAACATGACTCATATTGATTCAGCACCTCCGGGCCAAATCTTGTGGGATGAGTAATTCTTTATTAGATTGCACCTTATAGTGCAGTTAATAAGAGAACATGCATTCAATGTAGGTCAATTTTTTTCTCAAATTTTTTCTGACAAAAATATCCTTTCCTAGTATTTAACATCATGTTACTTCTTTATAGGATGTTATAGGATACAAACAGGATGTCATAATATTATTATAATATTCTATTAGTTTTTATGGCATCCCAATAAGTATTTATAGAAAACATCAGGATTACAACAGGAAGTCATAATATTATTACGACGTCATGTAGATTTTTATGAGATTCCGATAATTGTCTATAGGATATAATAAAATGTTATAGGATGGCAATAGGATGTGATAATATTATCATGATGCTTTGTTAGTTTTTATGACATCTCGATAATCGCCTATAGAATGCAACAGAATATCATTTAAGATTGCAACAGGATGTCATAAGATTATTATGATGTTCTATTAGTTTTTATGACATTTCGATAATTATATATAAGATACAACAAGATATTATAGGATTGCAACAAGATATCATAATATTATTATAATATCCTGTTAGTTTTTATGACATCCTAATAATTTTATATAAGATGCAATAGAATGTGATTGCAGCAGGACGTCTTATGACATCCTGATAATTGTATATAGGATGTAACAAGATGTTAGAGTATTGTAACAAGATGTTATAATAATATTGTTATGACATCTTATTAGTTTTTATGATATTTTGGCTGAGCAAAATAGAGTAAAAAGAGAGAAAGGGTATTTTGATTAGAAAAAATTAAGAAAAAATATTGAATTGTATTAAATGCTTGTTCTTTTATTAATTGTACTACATGGCCCAATTCAGTGAAGCAGTGTATTTTTTTCTACGGGGACGATGTACACAGAAGTTCTCCTTATATCTCCATGGGTCTTCTCTCTTTTTTTTTTTTTTACTGCAGACCATAAGCCCATAAGCTAGGATTTAGGCTAGGACTTGGACAGGCCCTTAAAAGATGTAAATTCGATGGGCCAACAGACCCAATTTCTATAGGACATTCCTACAAGAATATCCAAATCCAAATGCGAAATTCTTTGTACACCGTCTATGGTGTAAAAAGTCTGACGTGGAGCACACCGCCTCATCTGATTGGACTACATAGCCACTGTTTTTCAATGCATATTTAATACCCACAGTTTTATTTTTTCATTTGAAATTTTGAATGACGAAAGTACTCCTTTTCTGAAAAAATTATGACATTCTATGTCGATATTATGACATCCTACGTTGAAATTATGACTTCCTGCATAGCATGTCATAATTTTTCACAGGATGTCAAAATTTTGATGGGGGCATTTTCATCATTGAAAAATTTTTCTCTTTATGACATTCTGTTAAAAAATTATGACATCATGTGTAAGAAATCATAATTTCAATGCAGGATATCATAATATCGGTACAGGATGTTATAATTTTTTTAGAAAAAATGGGACACTTTCATCATTCAAAATTTTAAAGAAAAAGTAGAACTGCGGGCATTAAATACGCGTTGAAAAGCGATGGTTGCGTAGTCCAATCAAACGAGATGGTACACTCTACGTCAGATTTTCTGCACCGTGGGTGGTGCACAAATAATTTCTCTATCCAAATAGCTTCTAGTATTCCTATTCCTATTGATTGCTACTAACTCCACCAATCTTATAGTCATTTGCAAGTGCAAATACTTCTAATGGACGCCATTCATGCCGGCATTGGTTAATCTCTTCTCCCTTTCAAATAACTTACACCCATTATGTAACTTTTCCACTGCTTATTGGCTAAAAATCACTTGTTTTTCTCTTCAATTTCAACAAATAGGTTGTTTCATGGCCAAGATTTATGGATTTAAATGTGCTGACCCCTTTGGAGTCACCATTGAATAAACCATTGTGGTCCAACAATGATGAGCGTCTAAAGGGAGAAAGAGTCTTCATTTTTTTTTTCTTTTCTTTTCTTTTTTTTGTTCTGTACAGTGCGGTAACAATTTTTCATTTTCAGTTTTTCAATAATATCCAGGGTTTGAATTTTGGATCTTTTCTAATACCATCAAGATTGTAATCTAATAGCTGAAATTGTGAAAGGACTGTATATCCTCTCCTGTTGAGAGAGTAATTCATCTGATGCATGCATGCGTGCATATTGTGTATTTGTGTGTGCATTATATTATGGAACAACTTGGATGTGTAAATTACCAAAATATTCTTGAATGCAATCTTGTTTTAGCAGCCATTGGCTTGCAATAAACATTGTATTAGGAATTTAATAACTTCCCACAAGCACTTGGCGCCATGCTGCTATGCCTTCATTAATTCTAATATGTTTATTTTTATATTGCTCGTACATGGTAATATAGACGTTTTGCACTGATCATTTGGATTTTATTCAATGGATACTTTTGTCGTAAATAATTATATAAAACATATCAAAAGTATTTGGATCTAATTTGCTTAGGTAATGTGATGTATACCCTTTGAAATTGTGTAGATTAATTTAAAGGATTTTCTTTTTTTGGCATTTTTGGCACACAGATTTACTATGTTGTTGGTCATCTTACTTTTTGAAAGAAAGTACAAAGCCTGCAATTGCCAACATTATTTTTTTGTTTCTTTCTTTGTATGTTCTTATTCTCATATTCTATATGAGCCATTTTAGAAGGTGGACGATAAAGTGAAGGCACTGGAGTTTGATGATTCCCTATTCAAACTTATCAGCTGTAGCTTAGGGACCTTTTTGAAGAATGCCCTCCCGAAGGGCCCTCACGCCTCAGTGCCAACCTTCTACTCTGAGAGAACTCCTCTCTTAAACTAATGTTACCTTCTAAATGCTTGCTGAGAAGGGGCTTTGGCTGCTTTCTTGGACCTCCCCCTGGTTAATGTAGACCATAAGTTTGATTATCTTGTGAACCTCTTGTCATCTCCATTTCTTGGAAAAGGTTGTGAGAAGACAAGTTGCACTCATGTTTAATAGTTAATGATCTTTGGTAATCTTCCCCACTATCTGGTGCAAACCACCTACCCTGACTTTCGAGTCCTGATGAATGCATGGAAATTCAAGTTTCTCTGAGAACTTCATCCTCCGGCTTATTTTGAGATATGGTCGCTTCCAACTTTTAGTTAGATTATGCATCCCGTGCAAATCATGCTAATCTTTAATTAATAGTTCCTACAATGTCTAAGCACTATGTTTGATCTTATTATATATATATATATATATTTAGTGCATAATGTTCCTTTAGTAGATTGTAACTTGATCCATGGTCCCCACATAGATGAGGGATCCAGGCACGTAATTGACAAAGATCGTTGTTCCAATGAAGGAAAATCACATGGGGTAAGAGCCATATAGTGGCTTTCCATCGTAGCTAGTATCAAGTTCCGGAACAAAAATCATATGGGATGGGCACCACAGAAAGGAATATAGGATGGGTTTTTGATTTTGCTATATATATTTCTCCGGAACCCTATCTTAAAGAAAAATCTAAAAATCAAAAACTCTTTGTACTAATAGGGTCGTGTTGCGGCCAATCTCCCTCGTCACCCGATCGTCGGTGTCGCGCACCTGCAAGAAAAATTCTCACAGATCGGAGATGCCTCCGGCGAGGACCCTCCGACAGTCAAGTCAGAGAGGAGACTAGGCAACAGTGAAAAATCAGGGGCTTAGCGGGAGAAAGAGAGAGAGTTCAAGAGCTTAGAGGCGCTTCTCGAAACTTAGAACTTAGGTCTTACCAAGACTGTTGCCTTATCCCATTTTATAGTAGAATGCGGTATGGTCCCATCATTAATGATGCAGACAACCAGGGAGTTGTCAAATCGTCGGGGGCTGTCAAATCACCGTGTACTGTCAAATCGCCGTGGGCTGTCAAGTCACTGGGAATAATCCACGTCCTTGGCAGGACAGTGCCCCAGGACGGCCGTACCGCATGTCCTTGACAGGACAACTGTCCATAGCGGTCGCACGGCGTTTGTGTGGTCTGGCCGACTATATGTTGGTATTCGGCTGTCGGGACGTCGGGTGACCCGAAGACACCGTCGGTTGGTCTGGTGCCTTGCGAAAGTCGGACGTCGGCTGCCACCTCCGACAGTGGATCGGTGATTTGGGCTCGACCACTTGGCCGGTCGGAAAATACTATGAATCTGTTTGGCCGACATACCTTCGGTCGGATATCGTCGAAGGCCATTGCCGGCAGTCATCGTCGGAGTCGTCGTCGGAATCGTCCGTCGGTTTGATCGACAGAGTCGAGCGATGGTCGGATCGGTCCGAGGATAAGTCGGCGTATAGGGGTTGGTCAGTATATCCCAAAAGTTGCCCCCCCACTCCTGAGTCGGAGCATGACGTGATGGGAAACCACTCCTTTCGTCCGAAGCCGTCGTCCACGTGGAAGCGCTGGCTCTTTGCCCTCGAAAGTGAAAAAACCTCCACCTCCGGGGTCGATCAGGAATCGTCGGTCGGGTTCCCCGACTGACTTCCTCGAGAAGAGATTCTAGCCATGATGCTAGCCCCAGAAAGAAGAACAAAAAGAAAATGGCAAAGGAGGAAGGGTGCAAGAAGACAAGAACAGGCAAAACTTCGAGAAGAGCTTTCGAAGGATAACTCGACAGAGCCTCAGCGCTAGGAGTAGATTTGCAGCAAAAGTAAAATTTTGGATGTAAGTGGCAGCATATATATAAGGCCCTTCAACGGTAGAGATGAAAGTGCATCGGACGAGGGCTTCCCGAATGCCGACATGTGGCAGCGCCTGGGCCCTTCCCCGATCCGACGGTTCGACGCACCTGCCACTAGATCAAGCCACGTCGCCTCCATCCACGTGAACTGTTCCAGCCCAATGGCCCCCTGACACGTGACAGAAAAATCACGTCTCGAAATTCATTAATCGATGGTGGTTCGTGTTCCCAAGGAGACGGCGGTTCCTGTTCCCAAGAAGACGACGGTTTGCGTTCTCAAGGAATCGTCCGACATCAGATCGCTTGTTGGTATGATCGTCGGAGTCGGAGCATGACGTGATGGGAAACCACTCCTTTCGCCCGAAGCCGTCGTCCACGTGGAAGCACTGGCCAATACGCCATCCAACTCAGGAGTGGGGGGGGGGCAACTGTTGGGATATACCGACCGACCTCTGTACACCGACTTACCCTCGGACCGATCCGACCATCGCCCGACTCTGCCGACCGAACCGACGGACGATTCTGACGACGACGACTCCGATGATGACTGCCGGCAATGGCCTTCGACGATATCTGACCGAAGGTATGTCGGTCGAACAGACTCATATTATTTTCCGACCGGCCAAGCGGTCGAGCCCAAATCACCGACCCACTGTTGGGGGTGGCAGCCGACGTCCGACTTCCGCAAGGTACCAGACCAGCCGACGGTATCTCCGGGTCACCCGACGTTCCGACAGCCGAATACCGACATATAGTCGACCAGACCACCCAAACACCGTGCGACCGCTATAAGCAGTTGTCCTGTCAAGGACATGCGGCACGGCCGCCCTGGGGCACTGTCCTGCCAAAGACATGGATTAATCCCAGCGACTTGACAGCCCACGATGATTTGATAGCCCACGGTGATTTGACAACTCCCTAGTTGTCTGCATCATTAATGGCGGGACCATACCGCATTCTACTATAAAATGGGGTAAGGCAACAGTCTTGGTGAGGCCTAAGTTCTAAGTTTTGAGAAGCGCCTCTAAGCTCTTGAACTCTCTCTCTCCCGTTGAGCCCCTGATTTTCCACTATTGCCTAGTCTCCTCTCTGATTTGACCGTCGGAGGGTCCCCGCCGAAGGCATCTCCGGTCTGTGAGGACTTTTCTTGCAGGTGCGCGACACCGGCGATCGAACGATGGGGGGATTGGCCGCAACAGGTCGGTCTCATAATTAAAAAAAATAATATTTTTTTTCTTCCTCGTTTTCAAAACATACTTATTATTGGTACATACTACATGACCAAATAATGTATACCAAATAAATTAATCATCAAAAAATCAATACACACTTTTAAGTGAATCGATATAATTTTCAAAATATGAAATTTATTGATACAAAGTACATCGCTATGTGATACACAAGCAAAACAATAATCCAACAATCTAATACATACCTTCAAGTAAATTAATCATAGTTTCTGAAATATCATGTTCACCGGTACATACTATGTGATCAGGTGATACATATTTGTCAACTTTTTGATACATATCACAAGACTTTTAGTACACACATAATAATGATCTAATGCACATCATTAGATAATATTGATTTATTGGATTATTGTTGGGTGTGCATTAAACAAGCTTACGACGTATATGAAGAAGTTGAAAAATATATATCACCTAGCATTTAATGTGTACTGGTGAATATGATATTTCAAAAATTATATATTAATATACTTAAAGGCATATATTGGATTGCTAGATGACTAATTTATTAAGTATATATCATCTGGTTGTGTACTGTGTATCGATGAATATATATATATTTTAGAAATTATATATCAATTTATATAGATGTATGTATTGACTTGTTATATGACAATTATTTTGGCTTGCATGGTGTGTATTATCTGCGCATATAATATAAATCAATAAAAAATATATTTTCGAAACGAGAAAGAAAAAGGATGCTATGCATGATTTTTTTTTATTTTTTATTTTTTATTTTTTTTATAATGGTACTGATGACTTCTTTAGTAGGAGAAGTTTATGATTTTTTTTTTAAGATGGGCATAAAAGAAAGGGCATGGATCTTTTGCTATGCACGCGATGCACCACATCATACGGTGCATCGCTTGCATAGCAAAAGATCCATGTGCATCACACGCACCGCCCATCGCACGATGGACAGTGCATGCAGCATGCATCACATAGCCCGCTGGACATGTAGGCATGCACATTTTGCACTGCACCACACCGTGTGGTGCATAGCGAAGCATCTGTGTGCTAAAAAAAAATCGGATAAAATAGGAAGTCCATCCCATATTTGCTTCTTTAGTGCTCACTCCATATGATTTTTGATCCCAAGTTGTGGGTGGATCACTTGATCAATTTCAGCTTTCAGTTATCAAGAACTTTGCAATGGTCATTGATGAACATGGCTTGAATGGAAGGGAGAAAATATGTAATAACTCAGATTTAAAAAAAAAAAAATAATAAGAAAGAAGAGAATGGAAGAGGACTCCTGATAGAGTCCGTCTTCCCTCTTTGAATCAGAATGGGATTGGGACTCTAGGAGCCCTAGATCCCATCTATAAATTTCCTCTTCTTTATCTTAAGCAAACCATGAAAACATCAGGCTTCCTCTCTCTTCTTTCTCCCTCTTTTCTTTCGATGGAGTTGTTGATTGCCTTCACCGTGCCCACCAAAAATCAAGACCGAAGATGCCACCGGAACCAAGATAAGGTCCCAATCCTTCCTTTTCTCTCTCTTGCTCATCTTCTCACAACCCCAGACCTCACCGCTGGCCATCGATTTTGCTGGAAATAAATTCCAAAGAAGATCTCCTGTTTTCTCCATGTTACCTTATTTTTTTTTCTTTCCGTCACTGGTTGTCGTCGTCGGTCATCAGATCTGATCTCTCGACGTCGTCGGGGACTGCTTCACCGGTCGGAGTGGTGGTCAGTTGGGGGCGAGGCCCTTAGTTCGGGAACAAGGGGGAGGAAGGACCTCCCCTGTTCCGTGAAGAAGAGAACCACACAGGTCCTCTGCTCCCATGAAAAGAAAAGAAAAAGGAAAAAGAAAAAGAAAAAAAAAAGAAAAAAAATAATAAAAATACATGTGAGAGAAAGTTTCTCTCATCTCTCTCTTAAATCTTTCTCTCTCTAGAATTGGACTTCCTCTCTCTACATTCTCTCTCTATTTTCTCTCTCTAAATTCTCTCTCTATTTTCTCTCTCTAGACTTTTTATCTCTTTTTATGGATTTTATCTCTCTAGGGTCATTCTCTCTCTCTGATTGTTTTATAGACCCTAGGATAAAACTTGAGATGAAAATATGATGACCTGAGACTGCTCTGAAATTCGTGTAGTAGATTGGATCCTGATCCGATCCTTATTCGAAATTGATAACATCAATCATGGTTAATTCATATTGAGTCACTCTGATATGATCTTTGATGATCTCGATCATGATTGTCACTTTTGAAGGATACGAAGATTCTCTTTCATTTTCTCTCTCTACTTTCTCTCTCTAAAATTTTCTTTCTCTAGAAGTCTTATGGATCAGTGGAGGATCCAGATACTTAGATAAATCTTAATTTTGCTTAATTCTAAGAGAGTCTTAGATTTATGTTATTAGGATCGATTATCGGATAATTTTCTCTATATATGATTTTTATATTTGATCAGGATTATGAAGAGATGATTGTCTGCATATGATATCAAGTGAAATATTTTGTTAGAAAAATTCATAAATCAAAGAAGAACATTGATTTCTGTGTTTGGATCAGTCACCGATAAAGGTAAGAATCCCTGTACATGATCACTATTATATATATGCTATTTTACTGTTGGTCTTGCATTATTGGTTTTGCATCGATCGTCGGATTTGAGATCGATAAATTTATTATATCTGAGATATTGTTATTTGATTTTGAGCATGAGTATGTTATGTCAATATATATGTATTAGAAATTGCTAGCATGATTATATGGATATGACATATCTGAATTGATCATAGTGCAAGTCAGAATTGATTTGATGAAATCAATACATAATGATTAAATGAAAAGAAAGAGATATATGATATGGACTAGCCTTGTCATGTGGAACAGCCAGCCATGAGCTTATGCCTGGGACAGCTCGCCAGGAGCTTATACCTGGAACAGTCCCCACTGGTTACAGGTGGATCAGCCGGCCAGGAGCTCATGTCTGGGACAGTCCGCCAGGAGCTTATGCCTGGGACAGCCTCTCACGGGCTTTCGTACGTGGGACAGCCAGCCAGGAGCTCATCTTGGGACAGCCTTGAAAGGCTTTTTAAGTGGACATTGATTCGGATGATGACTGAGATATAGACTTGGATAGTCCAGAGCCAGAAAGAAAAGGTTAAAAATCATGTGATTATGAAAAGAGAAATGAAAGATAAGACATGAAACAATTGTTGAACAAAAATATTTCACCTGTTAACATGTGATAATGCATCTATTTTAACAAGATAGTAAATTTATGGATGTTTGCAGTATTCTGAATATTGAACATGAGATTTTGTGTTTTATTGCTTATTCTTATTTTCAGATTATATTATTATATCAATGTGATATGGAAATTCTTACTGGACTGTAAAACTCACACCTCTTCGTCTTTCTTTTTTTTTCAGAGTTACAGGATGTTCATGATTGGCTATGGCTTAGATTTATGGATGAGCAGATGGATAGATAGAGTGTCATAGTACATGATCAGAGGATTGAAGAGATTTAATTTGTAATTATGTAAGATTTTATGAATTATTGTTGAAATTAATTGTTATGGATGTTAAGATTGTAATGATTTAATTTGACCTTGCATATTCTTTAGGACGCCATCACGTATCCGATCTGGGTGTTGGGTTTGGGGCGTGACAAAATATCCATGAGATGATGATCTGTTTCTCATGGATAAGCTTAGCCCCAAGCTCTTTGAGAATTTGCACGTTGCTTGTTTTTTTTTTTTTTTTCAAAAAAAAAAAGTCATAATGCACTTCATGCAGCCCCTCCTGGATTGCTTTCTTTTAGTTTGTTCTTTTGTTTTTTGAAAATGGGTGCTAAAGCCGCAACACTTTTCACTGAAAGGGTATCGGATAAGAAAACAGGGACGGAATTAGAACAACTTTCTTTAGGCTGAAAACTGCATTTGGATTTAGCTTTTCAAACCGACATTATATAGTCATTAAGGACCTAGAACAGAAGAAAAGCTACAACTACCACATTGCTCTGACTTAACGAGTCCAAAATTTATATCATATTAATCGACCCACCTTACAAGGTAGATGGATTTGGCACCTACTGAATCATTTATAACCATGCCAAGTCTTCACGCAATGGCTTTTGAATTTGATTCCCGATAAAGTGCCCCGAGATTATAATTTATAGGTTATCTACTACCAGGTTACGTTGTTTTCTAAACAAATAGTAGGCTACGTTGTTTCTTGTGACAAATGCAGCGTAATGCATGACTCAGCGTAATGCAGCCTACGTATCTAGGTATTCAGCAGACTAGAGAGGGAGAGAGATTTGTGTTGATAAGCTCCGAAGTTCCAAGGCCACCAATATAAAATTATTAGGCCTCTTTTGTTAAAAAAAATAATGCACAAACTAGTAGGCCTTCAAATCAATCTAGTCACATCTTGCACTCAATTATTTGACTACAAACTTCCACAAGATTAAGTACCTATCCGAGTTAGGCCTCGCGTGGTGCTGGACTTTGTCCTCTTTTTTTTATAAAAAAAGTCTAATTCTAATCTGGAGATTGTCTTTGTGCAGATCCTATCAACTTTCTCACCTCCGAAGCCACTAGCAAGATGTGCAAGACATTAGAAACTGTACCTCTCCAATACTTATGAAACTATCCAGATAATGCAAAATGTTTCAAGTTCGATAAGAAATGACAACAATCTATACTCCCTTCATGTAAATCTTATGCGCCAATCTTTGATTTTTATGAAACATAGATAAACTCTGTGCCAAATTGTTGACTCGCAATTACTGGACTAATTCTAGCTAGCTGCAATCAACTAATTATGTCGAATCTTTTGCTTAGCAGAGCTGGCCTAACTTTAATAAACCTTAGACCTGATCATAATTGCTGATGAAAATTATAAGTATATATTGCTGAGGACCCCTCTATAAGAAAAGAAATAAAATAATAGTTTTTCTCTTCTATCATTTTGATATGTTGAGATTGGTGCAAAGAAGACAAGGCTCAACTGCATATCAGTCTAGTACCCAGTCCCACTTTTGGACACCTCTTTAGCCACCCAAATATTGCACCGTTCCCAATAGCAACTTGCACATGCCTCCATTTTTGGCAACATCACCATGGCCATACTGTTACGGACACCAAAAAAAATCCAAAAACATAGTCTACAGCTGATCTGTAAGCTACAAGGGTGGGTGTTTCATCCACAAACTCTGATCTCATTTGGCCAACTTGATGCTGCCAAGTACAAACAAATTAACAAAGATAACATCTTATATGTGTCATCTTGCATCAGAGGCCCAATTATTTACAAAGAAAATTTTATTTCCTTCTCTTCCTACGTCACGAATTGCCAATGCCGCGGCGATCGACCGGCGCATTGCACACGGATGATATACCTTGACTTGCTCGTCTTCTTAGCACTTTTTTGACGTGGACTCTGCCTACATTGTTGACTTCAACCATAAAGAAGTTTTGTCCGATATTACTCGTACGCCGGACCAAAGGGTCACAGCCAATCCAGTGCAACGTTGACGTGTGGGTCCACTACAAATTGAGTCAATGGCAGATGGGACCGATCTGTTAGTGAAACATCAAATCCATGAGGCAGATTTCGGAGTGATGCTGGCTCAACTTCCTACGGAACTTTGCTCCTCCGTGAACCGTGATAGTTGAAATTTTAGGCTCTTGAAAGGTTGATCGATGTGAGAGCTATAGAAGTAATGATGCTAGTAAAACCTCTGCCGGTGTCTTTCTACTACTTCTATTATCCATGGACAGGAATAAGTTGCTTGCAGGGATGGTGCTTGACACACCAACGCAAGTGTTCAGATGACCCTGATGTTCTACTTACTTCAGTGAGCAATATTGATGGTTTATTTTTATTTTCTTTGTTTTAGTTTTTTTAATTTTTTTTGGTTGGAAACTTCAAAATACAAAGGCTGAGATACGTGACGAAGAAGAATGCTCTTTTTCTTTTGTTTGGTTGGAGAAGGCACACATGAAAAAGATGGGTCGAGAGGGAACGGATTCTTTGCGGTACTTAAAAAGTATCATAGGATTGTACATATTTCGAAGATGTTCATCAAAAGATTACAGATGCATGTTAAAATACTAAGAAAATAAAAATGAATAAACTTTAGAAATATTGAATAGTTTAGAGAAACATCATAAAATCATCTATCTTTTGATGGACGTCTCAAAACATACACAACATCTTATGGTACTTTTGAGTATCGTAAAAGATCCTATTCCGAATTTGAGGCTTTGAAAATGGTATGCATAAAACTAGACTTTTAAATATTACTGTTATAAATGGTATACCTTTGAGTATAGTTTTAACAAAATGATAACCATGCATAATTTGCTGCTTCTAATTTAGATTGTTGTAAAAAATATAATGGCACTTATCGAAAAGATTAATTAGTAGTCAGCATAACAAATAATACAATACAATATTTATTTTAAATTAATGTGAAAATTTGAATATGAATATATTATACAAGGATAGTGAAAATGTTAATTAATAGTTTTTATAATTTAAATTTTCTAAGCCGTATCTACTGATACTGGCCTTGGAAAATGTAGTAACTCAGAGGATAACGCTAGATGGACCTAATCATGGAGCCGTTGCAATGCCTTGCAACCTTTGACATTTCAAAAACACGCATGTAGACTTTGGCCCCATTTCCATATACATCAATCTAACTCTAGCCACCATAGTGACAGCTTCAAGTGGCCACTCCTTTATTTATTCATTCATTCATCCACCCATCCATCCATGTATTGTTGGACCTAGTGCAAAGAGGCATTATTTTGAAACGGGATAGGTTAGCAAGAGATAAGGAAACGTCGAACCTCATGATGCAGTTATATTGGACAGAGTAGTTACAAACTTTATTTTCTTTAGGAAGAAGGGATTTTCCATATAACAATTGCATTTTTAGAAATTGATCAAGATTACCTTTCCAATTCCTATTATTTTAGGATACAAAATATAGTATATAACATAACAATATGACGATAATATTAAATTTATATAATGCATAATATACTTTGTAATTTATATTATACTAGAATAATATATTGCAAAATTATAAGTGATATTCTGTTATATATTGATAGTATAGTTATATTGTAATATTATATTATATTATTACCGTTACCATATCATAATATATTATAATATGATATATGATATTATATTATATGATAATAAAAAAAATGTTTCAGTGCATGAGATTCTCACTACTATGGGGTTGATCTATCTAAAGAGTCAAATATATGCAGCTTGAATCTATCTGCTATGGATTGTTGTTTCTGTGTTTCGAAAATATAAATATCTTGATAATGGATCAATCTTACTATGGTTTGACAGGGATTGCCGGGTCTAATTTTTTTTTTTTCTCCTCCTGAACGTGTTTGACGTTTATTGAGGTATAAACGGGGATAAACTCCCTTTGTCGTGGCTCCAAACAGGGACAAATTCTAATGCTAATCCCTCTCAAACTATCCTAGGCGGCAGCTCAAACACGTTCTTTGAGACTTACAAATATTACTTCCTCCTTACGACTCCATGATCATGGCCATCACCCAAGTATGAAAAGGTTTCAGAATTCAGAGGCAATGTGAGGTGGTGGTGGCAAATTCCCCAACTCCTCGTACAAGGGTGGAGACAAAAAATGCTTGACATTGAGCGTTCTCCACTCTTCCACGTGTCGACCATGCCAATGATTAACATCTATCCTCAAAACCATCATTGTAAGCAACAAAAAAAGCTGTTCAAACCTCAGGGAAAAAGAAAAGAAAAGAAAAAAAAGGAGATGTTCTTATGCCATTCCTTTCTTTACTTGGCTTTCCTCAGTCTTTGGGACAGAAAAGAGAGGAGAACCTCCTAGTCCATTTATTTGTGTAGATGCGTATAGCAATGATTTGTATCTAATGATGCAAGCTAGAGAAGAAATTCTGATGCTATTCCCTTCTTCTTTTAGAAATTAGAACGTTGGGTTTATTCTATTACCCACTGAGTTTTATCCTCCTTTATTTAAGCATCAATTAAATGACTAATAGCCAATAAATAAATCTGAAATGTATTGAGAACCTTTCTATTAAAATGTTGTTTTCACCTTGACCATCCAATTCTAATCATGAATTCACTTTGCTTTTCTTTGTCAAACAGGCAAATTATGTTTGCTTTTGACACGAGATGTCAAACCTGAGGGCAAAAATTAAAGATATAGTTTATTGGATTGCATTTTTAAATACAATGATACTTCTGTTGTTGGTAAAGAAACTGATCAAAATGAAATTGAATGGTTAATGGAGAAAGCACCTAAACATAATTAAACTAAGGCAAATATCAAAAAATGCACCCCACAAAACAATGATAAGAAATGGAGATCTGGTTTCAGTTAACCCCGAGAAGCTCCTACATTCATAGAAGTCAAGATGGCATGTCCCAAGCTAGAATGGCGTCTATGAAATGAACATCAAATCAGGTAGGCCATTTATACTACAAACGCTGAGCCACAATGTTCGTTACTATGTTCTTTATATTTTTCAAAAGCTGTTGGGGGATACCCACCGACCGACCGACTATCGGAGGGCCCGACCGGCTGGCGGCCCGACCGACCGACTATCGGAGGCCCGACCGGCTGGCGGCCCGACCGACCGACCGACTATCGGAGGACCCGACCGGCTGGCAGCCCGACCGACTAACCAACGGTCCGACGGACGACTCTGACTGGCCGATAGTAAGTCGGACGACAGGCCGACGGACGCCATCAGCGGCTAACTGCGGCCATTCCACGATCCATTCCCGACCGACTAAACCCAGAGGCCCGGTAGCCGACCCACATGAAGCTCGCCGACCGTCGGAGGAGTCCGACGCCACTCTGCTGGCCACCGACCTTGGGTCGGCCGACTCCACCAACCACCGTACGGCCGCCAGACGTTGTCAGCTCTGACACGGACATGCGGCACAGTTACCTAGGGGCATTGTCCCGCCGAGAGCCGGATCAACCCTGGTGATTAGACGGCTGCACGCGACATGACGTTTTCACGGCGGCTCTGACAGCCTACAGTGAGTTGACAGTTCCTCACTTGTCCGCGCCATTAATGATGGCGCCATACCGCGCTCCACTATATATACCGGGGAAGGCAACAGTGCAAGGGATCGATCCGCCTGTCTCTCCCACATACGCAGGCTCGCTCCCCTCTCTTCCTCTCCCTCTCTCCTTCTCAGAGCTCTCTGTCTGCATTTCACTGTTGCCCAGTCACCTCTCTGACTTGACCGTCGGAGGGTCCCCGCCGGAGCCGCCTCCGGTCAGTGCGGACTTCCTTTTGCAGGTGCACGCTTCCCGGCGATCGGGCGACGAGGCGATTGGCCGCAACAGATTGGCGCGCCAGGTAGGGGACAGCATGACAAAGACAAGAGCTCAACGATCGAGAGTCACTGGGTCGGCAAGGCGCTCTTCCCACCGGGAAGAGGCCTCTCCACCACCACCGGCGGCGGAGCCTAGCTCTCCGCACCCTGCAGTGACCACGGAGGCCCAGATTGCGGCCATCGTACGGCAGATGACCGTACTGACCGACGCAGTCAAAAGCCTCCAGCAACAACCGGCGGCCCGACCTATGCCTTCCAGGAGCAGCCGCCGACGGCCGCGCCGACCCCTGTCGCCTCCATGCGAGCGCTCTCAACAGCGCTCCCACGGAGAGGAGGAGGGGCGACCACGGCGCGACGACCGACGGTCTCAGCGGCCCTCTCCTTCCCCGTTGGAACGGGCGAGGAAGGAAAAGCGGCCGCGCACACCGTCGGCCTCTCTTTCAGAATCCTTCGGAGGCTCCACTCCTGGGGTCTCCCAGCATCGACAAGCGGACGACTACGAGCGACGGTTCGAGGAGATCGACCGCCGGCTCGCCCAACTGCAGATGGACGGCCAGAAGTCTTCGAACGACGTCGACTTCCAGACCGCCCAGCCTCTCTCTCGACTGGTCCTCGATGAGCCGATTCCCAGTCGGTTCAAAATGCCGAACGTGGAGCCATACGACGGCTCCACCGACCCAGTCGACCACCTCGAGAGCTATAAAGCTCTCATGACGATTCAAGGGGCAACCGACGCTCTTTTTTGCATCGGCTTCCCCGCTACACTTCGCAAGGCTGCCAGGGCTTGGTACTCCGATCTTCGATCGGGCAGTATCCATTCCTTCGCGCAGCTCGAGCACTCGTTCGTGGCCCATTTCAGCACCAGCCGAAAGCCGCCGCGAACGTCGGATAGCCTTTTCTCCCTCAAGCAGGGGGAAAACGAGACGCTCTGACACTTCGTGGCGCGATTCAACGCGGCCACGCTCGAGGTCCGGGACCTCAACGAAGACATGGCGGTTTCAGCCATGAAGCGGGGCCTGAGGTCGTCCCGATTTACTTATTCTCTGGACAAGACCCTCCCCCGAACATACGCCGAGCTACTGGAGCGCGCATACAAGTATATGCGCGCGGATGAAGGAGCGTCCGACCGACGCTTGGTCGAGCCCAGGGGTCCGAGGGAGAAGCGAAGAAAAGGTCGGGAGCCCGCTGAACCAAGCAGGCCCCCGGCCGATAGTCGGCTTTCTCCACCCCGACAGATCCAAAAATCACCCCGCCGACAGACTCCGAGGTCGGTGCGTCCCAGGTATGACTCCTACACTCCTCTCTCCGCTCCCCGTGCGCAGATCTTGATGGAGATCGAAGGGGAAGAATACCTGCGACGGCCTCCGCCTCTGAAGGCAAAGGGCCTCGACCATCGGAAGTACTGTCGGTTCCATCGGAGCCACGGCCACGACACCGAGCGATGCATCCAGTTGAAGGATGAGATCGAAAATCTCATCCGCCGGGGGTATCTCGGCAAATTTCGAAAGGGTCCGCCGACCCGACCGACTGCCGATCGACGCCCCCAGCCGACTGAAGAGGCGCCGACTAACCAGCCGACGGCTGGAGTCATCAACATGATCTCCAAGCGACTGGGATCGGGGACGTCTACAGGGGGGAGCCGACGAAAAAGCCGCGCCCGGACGACGTGATTACCTTCTCAGAAGACGACGTTCGGGGCATCCAGACTCCCCACGACGACGCTGTTGTTGTGTCGGCGACAATAGCCAATTACGATGTAAAACGAATTTTTGTTGATAATGGAAGTTCGACAAATGTTTTGTTTTACTCGACCTTCTCCCGAATGCGACTACCGACTGATCGACTTAGTGGGGTCTCCACGCCCTTGATCGGCTTTGCCGGAGACACCGTCACGACAGAAGGAGAAATCACCCTGCCCGTGACGGTCGGTACCGAACCACGGCAAAGCACAGTCTCCCTCATTTTTGCGGTCGTCCAAGTTCCTTCGGCCTACAATGCCATACTCGGGCGACCCGGACTGAACGCCCTCAGGGCGATCGTCTCGACGTACCATCTCCTTGTTCGATTCCCGACCAAAAATGGAGTCGGGGAGATGCGCGGAGATCAACAGCTCGCCCGACGATGCTTCCAAATCTCCGCCCAAAGCGACGAGACAAAGGATCCCCTGACAATCGACAAGCTGGATCAACGGGAGGAGGAAGAGCGGGGTTCGCCGGTCGAGCAGCTCGAGGCGATCCCGGTAGGAGAAAATCCCGACAGAAAAGTTTGGGTCGGGTCTCAATTGCCCGACACCGAACGACACCGACTGACGGAGTTGCTGACGGCCAATGCCGACATATTCGCATGGTCGGCAGCAGATATGTCGGGCATCCCTCCAGAAACAATTACTCACCGACTCAACATCGACCCGACAATGAAGCCGGTGAGGCAGAAGAAAAGGTCCTTCGCCCCAGAAAGGCAGAAGGCCATTGACGAAGAAGTGGACAAGCTGCTCGAAGCAGGCTTCATTCGGAAATCCACGTATCCCGATTGGCTCGCCAATGTCGTCATGGTCAAGAAAGCCAACGAGAAATGGAGGATCTGCATCGACTATACCGACCTCAACCGAGCATGCCCGAAGGATAGCTTTCCACTCCCGAAGATCGACCAGCTGGTGGATGCGACGTCCGGATTTCGGCTGCTCAGCTTCATGGACGCCTTCGCCGGGTACAATCAGATCCGGATGGCGCCTGAAGACAAGGAGCACACCGCGTTCGTGACCCCCAAGGGCCTCTACTGTTATCGGGTGATGCCCTTTGGATTGAAGAATGCCGGCGCCACCTACCAGCGACTCGTCAATAAGGTCTTCAAAGACCAGATCGGGCGCAACATGGAGGTATACGTGGACACATGCTGGTAAAGAGCACGCAGATCCCGGACCATGTTCAGGATCTCGAGGAGACCTTCCGCACCCTTCGACGACACCGAATGAAGCTCAACCCGACCAAATGCGCCTTCGGGGTGACCTCGGGGAAGTTCCTCGGATTCCTCGTTTCTCAGAGAGGGATCGAGGCCAACCCTGAGAAGATAAAGGCGATCCTCGACATGCGTCATCCGAACACCAAGAAGGAGGTCCAACAACTGAACGGAAGAATCGTCGCTCTTAGCCGATTCATTTCCCGATCAGCTGAAAGGTGCCTCCCGTTCTTCAAGACCCTGCGCCAGGCGAACGGTTTCTCTTGGTCGGATGAATGCGAACAGGCCTTTGAAGACCTGAAAAGGTACCTGGCTTCCCCGCCGCTGCTCGTAAAGCCGCAGGTCGGGGAGACCTTGTATCTCTACTTGGCCACATCTTCTGAGGCGATCAGTTCGGTGCTCGTTCGGGAAAACGAGTGCCGAACCCATCAGCCCATCTACTACACCAGCAAAGTGCTCCACGGCGCCGAAGCCAGATACTCAGAGACGGAAAAGATGGTTTTCGCCCTGACCGTCTCCGCGCAGCGGCTCCGACCATACTTCCAGGCCCACTCCATCGTGGTACTCACCAACCAGCCCCTGAGGGCCGTACTTCCAGGCTATCCGACGTTCGCGGCGGCTTTCGGCTGGTGCTGAAATGGGCCACGAACGAGTGCTCGAGCTGCGCGAAGGAATGGATACTGCCCGATCGAAGACCGGAGTACCAAGCCCTGGCAGCCTTGCGAAGTGTAGCGGGGAAGCCGATGCAAAAAAGAGCGTCGGTTGCCCCTTGAATCGTCATGAGAGCTTTATAGCTCTCGAGGTGGTCGACTGGGTCGGTGGAGCCGTCGTATGGCTCCACGTTCGGCATTTTGAACCGACTGGGAATCGGCTCATCGAGGACCAGTCGAGAGAGAGGCTGGGCGGTCTGGAAGTCGACGTCGTTCGAAGACTTCTGGCCGTCCATCGGCTCATTTTGAGATTAGAATTTATAGATATGACTATAAAAGGATCATTTTGAGATTTGATTTTAGATACCTCATCTGGGCCTCTCTCTTTTTCTCTTTCTTTTGATTTTTTCTCTTCATTTTTTTTGTAATTATTTTGTTGGGTTTTGAAAAGATCTCCATCAACTTTCTTCATGGTCGTGCTTACAGGTAAAGAATCCTGATTGTATCTTGGGATGGTTTTTTTGATTTTTTTTATATGAGAGATGGGAACACACCAAGATAGTACCTTGCATGCTTTCGAGTTTGATCACTTTTATTTCTTAATATATATTTTGTAGGTCATTTATAATTTTTTTTACAACAAAATTTTGTTAATTTTTTTTTATTTTTTAAATCACATTAATAATTCATTAAGCCATATTCCAACAGCTTAATTTATTTTTCTAACAAAAAAAATGTACACCTCCGAATACGCTAGTTGTTTATTCATCCTGGCTAATGTATGCTTTAAATTCTTTATACAGCTGGTTTTCTTGATTGAGAACATAATGTTTGGTATTTTGAGAGAATAAAAAAATTCCTTCACATCTGCAACCAATAGAAATAAACAGCATAGTATAGAATTTTTACAATTTGATGCATTACGCTAGGTAATTCCACATATTAAGATGATTATATAACTCACAAAAGATTTGCTCTACTTAAATTGAAGTCAAGGGCCAATTTAGTGGCTTAATGTGGACCTTTATCTTAGGAAGTCAAGGGTCAATTCAGATTTCAGCGACTTAATGTGGATCTTTATCTTCGGACTAAATAAAACTCTATAAATAACCAACCACTACAGGAAAAATGGCCATTAACGACGCTATTAATGGTCATTAATGATGCTTTAAAGCGTCGCTATTCGGCTTTACGACGCTTCGAAAAGCGTCGGCAAAGCGTCGACTATGCAAGAGTGGGGACGAATATCGCCGACGCTTTGTAAAAGCGTCGTTATTTTTTAACGACGCTTTAAAGCGTCGTAAATATTTACATTAACGACGCTTTAAAGCGTCGTTAAATTTGTCTTAACGATGCTTTAAAGCGTCGTTAATGTAAATCTTTACGACGCTTTAAAGCGTCGCAAAAGACAAATTTAACGACGCTTATAAGCGTGTTAATGTAAAAATTTACGACGCTTTAAAGCGTCGCAAAAGACAAATTTAACGACGCTTATAAGCATCGTTAAAGGTTTTAAGAGGAAAAAAAAATACAAATATTATTTAAAAAAATAATAATACAATACATTCCTGTACGAAATCATATCACACCTGTACAATACAATAAACATGTACAATCACCACATTCACATTCACACCTGTACAATCACCATCATTCACATCACCTGTACAATACAATAAACATGTACAATCACCACATTCACATTCACACCTGTACAATCACCATCATTCACATCAAAAGCAAGCTGAAATAGAAAATTTAATCAAACCAAAAGACAATATTTTATATAAATAAAAATAAAATACTAATCGTCCATTACAATCAAGAGTAATATAAATAAATATAAAAATACAACAAAAATAAAATAACATCAATCTGCAGGCGGATGGTCGTCGTTGTCTCCACGTGACGTGCCGCTATCTCGATGGGTGCCTGACATGCCAGGAGCCTACAAAAAATATATCAAAAGCATGATTTGCATATCTATAAATAAAATATATAAATCATTAAATTAATACAAAAATATATATTTAATATTATGTGTTTACCTGAGATGAACCATACATCTCTAATAAAGATGTAAGGCGATCAATCTGTCCCCTCATGGCCTGCATCTCGGCACGGCTCTGTCGCATCTCCTCCATCTCAGCGGCACGACTCTGTCTAATCTCCTGTATCTCCGCCTCGAGTCTGCGAACGCGTGAATCCTGAGCATCTGTTGCAGCATGCTGCGTATATCTACTAACCTCAGATAACTGAGTGGGGGTGACTCCTACTCCATAACCCCTCACTCGGCCGTAGCGCTCTGGTCCCATCAACTCTGTGAATACCTCGGCCTCGATACGGCTCTGCTGCGTAGATGCTGCGGACTCGTCGTCACGCTCCGCAATGAGAGATGTAGCCCTCTCCTGTATTTTTTTTGAAAACAAGAGTTATACATTAATAGCTAACAAAATTAAATTTAAATCATTGCAAAAAATATAATATTAACAATGCCGTACATATAAATCTCTCGACTCATCTCGAACAAAAGTACCATCCTGATGAGTATGAGTCATCCGGTAAAACTCCACTTGTCCGGGTTCCCTCCCATGCTCATCCTCCTACACAAATAATTTCAATTTTAAGCAAACAGTTATGATAATTTAAAAAAATATATGAGTATCATGATACAGACATGGTCCACGATACATAATGATATTAGTTATATAAATATTTGAACATAAAAATTAAAAATTAATTATGAAAGTTTAAGGAACATACAAACTCCTGTCGGAGTCGTGCATAACTCTTCGACCCCGATGTATGAGGAACAGACTGAGCTGCTCGTGCAGCTCTACCAATAGCAGAATAAGTCTGTAAAATAAAGTAAAGAACTTGTTATATATACAATATATAATAAAAATCAATATTTTTATAAAATATTTAAGAAAAAAAGATAATAAACAGATAATATACCTGTGCCCTCTCGGAGAACCAGTAATGAACCAACTCCATCCACTGATGAGGGGGTACATCAGGAGGACAATTCCTAGCAACCTCCTCCTCTGTCATATCCTGTCTCATATAGTCCTTCTTCAATTGTGCTTTATATTCTTTCCATTTGCGGTTGAGAGACTTCATTACAAAATCATGAGTGGATGGAGGGAGAACAAACTTGCTCTATAAAAAAAAAAGTTAAATAAATAAATTATATAAATGATTAACAATTAATATACAGTATGAACATCAATTCATTACCTCTATAACTCGGAGGAGCTCAACTTTGTACGTTGGAAGCATGTCATTCCATTTTGCATAGCCCAACGGACATAGCTGAGGCCTCCGAGCAACAGTCCCCAAAAATGAAGTCAATAAGCAGGCAGCTTTCTTAATTGGCTGACCTAGCTGATTGCACTCCACAACAATCCTCTCGCCCTCATGCATCTGCCACACATCTCGTACTACTGTGGGTCCGCGTCTGGGGCGTACTCTCCCGGATCCGTCTGCAAAAAATATATAAAAGTAACTATATCATAAATATACATAAAATGAAATAAAAAAAAATTACATGAAAGACAATATATACCCTGCACGTATATCTCATCATCTGGCTGATGAACAGGAGGATCGTGCTGTGCTGATGATGAAGGACAGGGCTCAGAATGCTGTGCAGCTGAACTGACCTCAGGCTGCTGTGCTGAAGAAGACGTACCGGCCTCTGTCTGTGAAAACTGGAACTGCACACCAGCATATCGTCCCCTGCGACGCATGATGTCACCTAGCATTTATATAAATAAAAGGTAGAATCAGTTAATATATGGAGTAAAATAACACAATAATTAATGCAAAATATATACATCATAAATAATTATTACCAGTAACAATCAAGCAGTAGTGTTTTCTTCGAATTCTGTTCTAACCAACGTCGTCGTAGCATTTAAATCATCAGCTGGCACAAAATTGTAGGGCATACATTGTGTATAAGTGTCATCGTCATCATCCTCCACTTGGTTTCCCATATCATATAAGTCTCTAGGTTTTGTTTTGATGACAGTAAACCAATCTTTATCTTTTGCGTCTTGTACATAAAATACTTGACGAGCTTGAGATGAAAAAATGAATGGGTCATCCTTCAATAACACACCAGTGTGTATCAACCTTGAAAAATTTACAAGTGTAAATCCATTTGCATCTTGTTTCAAACCCCTTGGTGAGTTTATGTCTATCCAATCACATCTAAATAGTACTACTTTAAATTTTCCATAATAATCCAACTCATAGATATCTTTAAGTGCACCATAATAGGATTTTCATCCGCTTCCACCATAACACCGCTATTCTGTATTTTTCTAAATTTCTCCCGTTCTCTAGTATGAAATTTAAAGTCATTAATTATGAAACCATTATATCTATTCACAATCTTGTTAGGTCCTCGAGCAAGAGCTATTAGTTCATCTGACTTATTTGTCTCCATCATCTTTGATACCTAACAAAAAATGATATGACGAAGTGCAGTTGAGTTATCTGATATTAAATATGTATCAAAAATTAATATATCCAATAATTAAATATAAATCACACCTGATTCGAAAGCCACATAGGGAATAACTCGACCAACCATCGCTGTTCAATCCTTGCATTAGGACGAATGTTATGATTGGCTCGTCTCTGATAAATTAAAAATTCACTGCATAAAATATAAATATATCATTTAGAACATTATATCTAATATAAAATTTAAATTTTGATGTCATTCCTTAAATATACTAACCTGCGATGGTCAGATATTATGTCACTATGAAGTAACACATAACGATGTGCTTGTGCTAAGGATTTTTGATCAAGTACAATACCTTCACCTCTTCCCAAGAATTTTCCAGCAGTTAAGAACTTATACAGTTCTGCATTCTCCACAAAGTCATTATGCCGTTGAGGTCGACTAAAAATAGTCTCTACACCTTGGAGATATCTTGAACAAAATGTCAAACATTCATCCGCAATATATGCTTCAGCAATCGAGCCTTCAGGATAGGCTCTATTTCGCACATAATCTTTAAGACGCACAAGATACCTTCAAGAATTAAATATTTATTAAAATATCAGTATGCTGTTGTTTCTAATAAAATTATCAAAAGATTTAAGGTTTGTAATAATACCTCTCAATAGGATACATCCATCTATAATGTACCGGTCCACCAACTTTAACTTCTGAAGCTAGGTGAACGAGCAGATGTACCATAATAGTGAAAAATCCAGGAGGAAAAATCTTTTCCATCTGGCAAAGTGTAATTGCAATATCCGATTCTAACTGATCAAGTTTTCGAGGATCAATAACTTTGGAACATAATGCCTTGAAGAATGACGATAATCGAAGTACAATTGTAACAACTTGTTTCGGCAATGACGATCTTAAAGCTATTGGAAAAATATCTTGCATCAATATGTGACCATCATGACTTTTAAGATTTGAAAGTTTTCGATCCTTTAGATGCACACATCGTGAAATATTCGATGCATATCCATCGGGTACTTTGATACTTTTCAAAACTCTCAAAAAATTATCCTTTTTCGAGCAGACATTGTGTAACATGCAGGAGGCACATAAATTCTATCATTAGCAAGCATTTTAGGATGAAGTTCCTGTCGGATACCCATTTCTTTTAAATCAAGACGTGCCTTCATGTTATCTTTGCTCTTTCCATCAAGGTTTAAAAATGTTCCAAGTAAATTATCGCAAACATTCTTCTCTATATGCATGACATCAAGATTGTGCCGAATAAGATTATGTTTCCAATAAGGTAAGTCAAAAAAGATACTTCGTTTTTTCCATAAATGTTTACTTGGCTGTTGTGTAGATGCTATCTGTGTGTCTTCCTCATTTTCATCCTCGAAATAATTGTCTGGATCTTGAAACAACTCTGCATCTATAGTACTGATACTGACTTCCTCTGGTAACCCTTCGTGCACTGAGCTTTCAACATCATCCCTTCCTCTTTTTTTAGAGGACTTTGAGTGCTTACCATAGCTGTAATTCATGCCATCCATTTGTCTATGAACATCAGTTCCAGAAGGTGGAATAGGGGCACATCCCAATTCTATAGTACCATCAAACAAATCTTTCTGAAATCGAAACGGATGATTTGCTTCTAACCATCGACGATGTCCCATGTAACAAAATTTACCTCCATGTTTTAACCAAATTGAATGTGTTGAATCTCCACAACAAGGACATGCGACCCGTCCCTTTGTACTCCAGCCAGATAAATTGGCATATGCTGGAAAATCATTAATAGTCCATAACAAAGCTGCCCGTAGTTTAAATGTTTGGCCGTTGGAAGCATCAAATGCATCAACACCCTCCCACAACTGTTTCAATTCCTCTATCAAAGGCTGTAGAAAAATATCAATATCATTGCCTGGACCCTTATCTCCTGGAATAACCATTGACAAGATAAGTGATGATTGTTTCATGCACATCCACGGTGGCAAATTGTAAGGTATCAAAACGACTGGCCAAGTGCTGTAGGTAGAACTCAGGGTCCGAAATGGATTGAAGCCATCAGAAGCTAAGCCAAACCTAACACTGCGAACATCAGAGGCAAAATCAGGATGCCTATCATCAAATGCTTTCCATTGAAGACTATCTGCAGGATGTCTCAACATTCCATCCTTTGTACGTCCTTCATGATGCCATCTCATTGATGAAGCTGTTTTTGATGATGCATAAATCCTTTTCAATCTAGGTATAAGAGGAAAGTAACGCAATACCTTGGCCGGTTTCTTTTTACTCCGCGTTGCATCCAATTCATTCAGTACATCATCTCGATCTTCTTTTTGTGTTATCCATCTTGAAGATCCACATACATTGCATGACTCTTGATTAGCATTTTCACCCCGATATAACATACAATCTTTCGGACAACTATGAATCTTTTCGTATCCAAGATCCAATTCCTTTACTACTTTCTTGGCTTCATAATACGATGGTGGTAAACGAGTGCTTTCTGGAAATGCATCCTTTAATAACTTGAGCAGCATGGTAAAACTCTTTCCAGACCATCCATTCAAATATTTTATATGAAATAAATGTATAAGAAAAGAAATCTTAGAAAATTTTGTACAACCCGGATATAATTCTTCGTCTGCATCTTTCATTAAGGTGTGATAACGAGCTGTCTCATCATTAGATGTATGTATGGGCTCCTCAACATGCATACGTTCCGTATGCGTACATCCATCAAACATCCCAACTGTTTCTTGTATACTACTGGATTCTCCTAAATTTTGAACATCAAATCCAAAAGCATCTGTGATCAAACCCCTTATATCATCATCTCTTGCAGAATTGTCTTCTAGGCTAGTGGATCCGCAATGAGTCAGGGGTTGGTTACATGATGATGGCAACATAGATTCTCCATGAAAAATCCAGTCGGTATAACCTCTTAAAAAACCATTCCATACCAAATGTTCTTCAACATTTTGTGGATCTAAAGAAGAACTATTTACACATTTCCGACATGGACATAAAATCTTTCCATTCAAACTACTTTTCTCCATACCAAATTTAATGAAGTCATGAACTCCATCTAAATATTCTTTACTATTCCTTGGTTTATTTATCCAACTTTTGTCCATTGTAGGATAAAACTGACCGAACTTGCAATTTATCTAAAAATAAAAAAAAATTATACAATCTATATTAATGCAATGAGTAAAAAATATCAGTCATTTCATAAAATCCAAAAAAATAACAGCTAGATAAAGTTTACATAGTAAATGCTTGCTATCATCAACTAATAGGTAAAGAAGGTCCTATCCCATTCAGAAAATGTATTAATTCTATAGGTCAATTACAAAAATCAAATGATATGCAACAAGAGCCGAAAAAAATTTCGGCAGCATTTCCCCTTAGTCTTCCGTATAGGAAGAACAAAAGGAAAATACCATCCGAAATTTTTTCCGAACCTCTCAGCATACCATTTGATTATGGTAATGACCTATAGAATTACTCACATTTTCCAAACTATCCATACTGGACAATCAATTGATCAATGTACATAATTCTTTTATCCGTACAAAAATAAATAAATGTACGGATATAATAGAATATGTACATTAATCAAAAGACGGATCTATGTTTCGATGCAATGTAATTTTTGATGTCATATTATTTACATTTTATGGAAAGGCAGAAAAGTTGAAGATTTGAGTCCTTCGTAGGTGGTACCAAGAAGAGATGCACATAATATAATATTTGCAATACAACTTTTGCAGCTTTGCAGAAAGAGATTGTTATTTATTATTTTTATTATCATTTAGATGCATATTAACTATTCAATTTGATATTCATGATCTTTCATAACTGCAATCCTGTGAAGTGGAGTAACTGGAGTTTTGAACCTGAACCACCCTGCTACCCAACTAGAGTCTGGACCTAAGTGTACGGCTGACACCAGATTACCAATTAAAAGAACATTAATAAGATTGCATAAATTCCTAGAGAAAATTCTTTAATAAAATTATAATCTTTTAAGGTTGTCTCCTGGTCTTCAATTGGCGACTTGATATTTAAAGCTTGATGTCCAAAGAAATAACTAATGGGAGATGTGTGAAAATCTGCCTATTTTTCTTAATAAATAAATGTATAATTCAAAGAAAGAAAGAAAGAGATGTAGGGATGTAAATTCCACTTGTTAATTTCAATTCTAGAAGAGCCGAAACTTCTTCGTCAGTGACTTCAGCTCTAACTCCATATAATTTTAACTTCTTTATTTTTTAATTCATTGTTTCCTTTATGCTTTTGCTTCCGTCTTTTTCTTTTCTTTTGGTTTTGTTTTCTATTTTGATTTGAAGGTCACCATAAACTAATTTGCATGAACACGTCATCTCGCTGCAATGCTTGCTTTCACCTTCAACCTGTGCAAACTTCTCAGTGCAATCTCCAACATCTAAGTGTAACTACACCGCTCTTCATTTCTCTAGACTAATTTTTTCATTTGATGATTTTTTTTTTTTTTTGTTTTGTGAAAAAAGATGCTAAATGTTCCTAGATATATTAATTTTCACGAAACCCTTCAAATTCAATAAAAGAAGCATGAAAAACTTGTAAGAAATATGTAAATCGAACTAACAAACTTAGGCATGCATGAATAGTTGTATTCATTCTTGGATGCATGCAGCATAAGAAGAGCTAAAGTGGGTATTTGAACAAGCATAGTTCACATAGCTATCTGTAAAGGAATCTCCAAGAATATCAAAGTCTTATTGTGTTTGAGTAAGAAAATCCCACACCCACCCAAGACTCGAGGAACAGTAAGTTGGCCTCTACAAAATTATAAGTTAACAATAATTAGTGTGTTTATTTTGGTTAACAAAAACAAATGCTTATTCAATAGTTATTGCTCCGTGTCATGTTAATGTGAATGATTGGCATGCAGGTAAAGAACATATTTTGTAATTAAAGAAGAATTTTTTCAATAAAAAATTCTCAAATCCTATAAAATATCATGCTTCTACCGAGATTAAGCTCTTGGAACCTCAGGGGACCAACTCACACCGCTGCAGCTCGCACAAAATCCCATATGAGAAAACCCCAATCGGGACCTAAGAAACCCATCCGATCTCCCTCAATGCTCTCCTTCCCACAAATCTCCAAACAAGAGAAAAAAATAAAAAGAAAATGAAGCGATAACAAAAAAAAATGATCAAACTAGGTGGGAAAAAGCTTACCTTTTAATTTTTTTCTTCCTTCGTTTTAGCTGATCTTTCCTACATTTTCCCCTGGTGCTTCCCCTGTTTCTTTCCGTTCTGAGGAGTCTCAATCGGGTGGGACCGTGGGAGGCTTGGGGCGGCCAAATAGGGAAGCGTGGATGATGGCCAAGGTTTTATGTTTTTTTTTTTTTTTTTAGGTTAAAAAGATGGCAACTTCATACTACCAAATGTATCAGAAACAAAAAAAACTCCTCCCTCAGAGCAATAGATTGACACAACAGACCTAAATACAGCACCAAAATGAGGAATGTGGATGACAGACCCTTAAACACTGTAACATGAAATTAAACAACTCAAAATTTCTGTGGAGATTTTGAAAAGAAGAATGAATGAAAAGAAAAACAAGTGAAATGGGGAAAATATTTTACCTTTCAAAATTTCTGTGGAGCGGCCGAGCAGGGGCTTCGTTTCCCTTCGATTTGGGGTGGCCGAATGGCGAAGTGGGATGGTGGGAAGCTTGGAGCAGCCGAACAAGGGAAGGAGGAGGAGGAGGGCCGGTTCACCGACGGCGTATGGCTTGGACCTCGCGGGCGCGGCGTCGACGGACGCGGCAGCAGAGGGGAGCGGCGGACGGAGGTGAGGCGTGGACGGCGGGTGCGCGTGGACGGCGGGTGCGGTGCCGGCGGCGGAGATGGGCTGGGGTCGGCTGAGGAACGGGTGGAAAATAAGGAACGGCTGAGGAACGGCGGCGGTAGATAGATTAGGGCACGGCGGTAGATAGATTAGGGCACGGGAGGAGGGTGGTATTAAACGAACCTACCGACGCTTTTTAGCGTCGTTAAAACACGTCGGTATTTTATTTATTTAACGATGCTTTTGCTAAAAGCGTCGGCGTTGACACGCACATAGTTTACGACGCTTTTAAGCGTCGTTAAAGAACGACGCTTTTTAAAAGCGTCGGCAGGTTAGCGCAACCTGCCGACGCTTCCCAAAGCGTCGGCAAAAAAAAGTCGTTAATGGCCTCTTTTTTTGTAGTGAACATTAAGCACATAATAGAATAAGATTAGAAACCAACAAAGCTAAATAAGTATTCGTCTGAATATTTATAGCAGCCATCTAAAATTCATTAATCAGTTGATTAAAAAAATTCACCCTTACAAATTTGGATAGATTAAATGAAACGTAAGTTTGGGAACATAAAACCCGATTTCCCGATGCACGATTCAAAATGACTATCTTAAACTAATACGGCTATACTATTGATGATTGAGAGGTCCAAAATATGTTTATAATCACCCAGCACACGCATTAAAAAATTTGGTGTAGTTATATGATATATTTTAAGAGATAAAGTGCTGGATCATTTATGTGAGACAAGCAACATAAAATAAGAAAAGAATAAGAAAGAAAAGAGAGAGAGAGAGAGAGAGAGAGAGAGAGAGAGGAGGAGAAAGAGAAGCAGCCAGAAGACTAAATAAATTGGGTGTCAATGATTTGCTAGCTTCAAGAGACAAAGTATAACATGAAGAACAATTTTTAAATTCCACATACAGCTACTTTCTTAGCCGAGAAGATAATGTTTAAAATTCATTAAATAAGGAAGAGATTCCTTCACATTTATAACCGGTGGAAGCAAATGGTATGTTAAACTATGCAAGATCTATCATTATAATTATTCTCGCCACATACACTGAAAACATAGTATAAAATGAGGTTTTTAACAACATTCTGGGGATAAGAAGATCATAAAATACTTCAAAATAATTTTTTGTATATATTATAAATCTTTCATTTAACTAAAATAAAATATACTAATAAACTTCATGTTCCTGCAAATCCATCATGAAAATATTCATTAATTATTTATGATTCATCACTTCACTTCGTTGTAAGCTAACAAACACATTCTGCTTGCTGAACTTCATTCTCTTGATGATGTCTTAATGCTAATTGTACTCTTCTTGATTTTAGATCTATAATTGTGTCACATGCATATTGAAAAATTTATATTTGATTCTATAATTACGTACATGGGCGACATTTAACAAATTAATTATGAAAATATCATTGCACTACTTATAATTTATAATAAAAAAGTCATTATTTTATAATCTCATATGAAAATATCATTGCACTACTTATAATTTATAACTTAATCCAAACTTAGTGATGTTCATAAACCCAAAATATGCATACCTAATCCCCTGCTAGGCAGGTATACAGCTAGTTTGTATAGAAATTCATTTTATTTTCAATTTTTAGAAGGATTGCTCATCTTTTTTAATGGTTTTTTAGATTCGGACAAAATTGATATAAAAATGGTCATCTTTTTTATTTTTTATTTTTATTTTTTAGATTCTGACAAAATTTGTTTGTCAAGATGCATGTATGTGCTAATAACAGAATATCAATTTATATAGTGGCAAATGTTGTTACAAGTTACAAAGCTCGAGGTAACAGTTCCATAACTTCGATGTAAACGAACTTTAAAAAGTCATAGAATTCTTGCACCTCTCTTCGTTATATATCTATCAATGTATGACCGAATTACTTAGCAGCCGAAAACAATATTTGTTACCACCCCAACATATATTAAATGCCGTTTTACTTCTTCACTCAGAAGAGTAGACACACAACAACCATTAATTATGTAGCCACAAGGGAACCTTATTCCCAACAAGAATGGACCAAGGGCTACACACGTGCAAAGCTCTGCAATATTCTGCCACTGCTGCCATTCCCCAAACCTCATCTCATCCCCATATAAATCAAGCGAGCACCCCAGCTTCCGTTCCTAGAGAAGAGAGACTCTTAACTCGGCCTCTTCTTTCCCTACCAGGACTCCTCTCACCTCATTCTCCTTGTTCTTCTACTTCTCCAATTCTTCTGCTTCCGAACGGAGTAGCAGCAGCAATAGGAGAAGCAGCTGGTAGCCTCGACAGTGGAGAATGCAAAAGGTAAGCAAGAAAGTAGATATCTTCTACACTTCCCAACGTTCCTCCTCCTCCTCGCTTTTGGTTTCTACCTCTCAGTTTGGTGATTTCGTGCTTCCCTGATTGGCTTGGAAACATAAAGGTTTGATACGATTTGATAGAGAGCAAGCCCACGCCCATTGACTCCTCTGAGGCTCTTAGAGATAGATAGAGAGAGAGGGATACTAGAGAAAGAGATGAGGTTTGAAATGTGAAAGGGAAACCATAGTGGAAGTTTGGACCTCCCTCTCATTGACTCAAGTCTAGTACCTTGTCACCTTGTAGCTTTTTAATAAATTCTTTTGGCTTCCCCGCGTCTAAGAGAATGGGTACCTTGTCACCTTGTAGCTTTTAAAAAGTTCTTTTGGCTTCCCCGCGTCTATATATAGCCCAAGACCCCAAGCCCTCTTCCACCATTCCATTCCCCATCTTCTCTATTTCTGCTCCCTGTTTCTCAATTTAGTTGGCAGTTTTGCTGGGTCGATAGGTCTCTAGACTGGGTTTTATATTATAAACCGTGAACTATTCTTATTTCCGTGGTATACCTTCCAATCCCGAGCTATCTCTTTTTCTGGGATTGTGTGCCTTGGGCACTGCGTTAGGAGAGCGTTAGGTAGCCCAGAGTGATACCTAGTGAGGAACGGAGGCTACTCTGTGGTCCGGCGTCTTAAATTTCTCTGACTTCTTTCTTTCACCCTGTCTCTAGCTTGGCTCTGCTCGTATTTTGAATTCAAACCGTAGAGCGTCTCACTTGTTCTCTCTACCTTCCTGCGTGTTTCTCTGTTGCTGGGGAATAAGATGGGCGAGAACGGTGCAGAGAAGTACAGCCGGCAAGCAAGTTTCACCGCGATGGAGGTCTCCGTAGAACTGGGCCAGCAGCAGCAGCTCCAGGGAGGCTCCAAGTTGTACGACGAGGACGGCCGGATTAAAAGGACTGGTAAAAATCCAAACTTTGTTCTTCTGTCACGCTTTGAATCCATGATTCTTCATGTTTCTGAATGAAAAGGTGGGAACTTTCAGGGACTCTGTGGACGGCGAGCGCGCATATTATCACGGCAGTCATCGGCTCCGGCGTGCTGTCGCTGGCCTGGGCTATCGCGCAGCTCGGATGGGTCGCCGGCCCTGCCGTCATGCTCCTCTTCTCCTTCGTTATCTACTACACTTCTACTCTTCTCGCTGACTGCTATCGCTCCGGCGATCTCATCACGGGCAAGCGCAACTACACCTACATGGACGCCGTTCATGCCTACCTTGGTTTGTTCCCATTCCTTTCTTTCCCTAACTAATGACATCATCAAGATGAAATTTTTTTATTCTATAACTCACTTTTTTGCTTTTTCTTCTTAAATTTCAACAAACAGGGGGATTTAAGGTCAAGTTTTGTGGATTCATCCAATACGCTAATCTCTTTGGAGTCGCCATTGGTTACACCATCGCTTCGTCCATTAGCATGATGTGAGTAGAGTGGGAAATAGTCTTTCTTACTCTTTCTCTACAAAAAGGTTGAACCTCTTATTTTCTAATTGGATGTTTTGAATTTTGGGAACAGGGCAATCTGGAGGTCCAACTGCTTCCATGCAAAAGGCCACAAAAGTCCCTGCCATACATCCAGCAATCCTTACATGATTATATTCGGTGTGTTCGAGATCATATTCTCCCAGATTCCCGACTTCGATCAGATATGGTGGCTTTCCATTGTCGCCGCTGTCATGTCCTTCACCTACTCTTCCATCGGCCTCGGTCTCGGCATCACCCAGACCATTGGTAAACCTTTCGGGGCCAGCTAAAGCTAATAAAATTTTTCAAACTACCACATAAATTTTTCTCCGTTTGCCACATCCTGATCTCCCTGTTCTTTTCTGCTCTTTTTTTCAAACAGAGAATAAAGGTTTCAAAGGCAGTCTCACTGGAATCAGCATCGGCACCGTCACCGAAACCCAGAAGATCTGGCATAGCCTCCAAGCCTTGGGCGACATTGCCTTCGCCTACTCCTTCTCCATCATCCTCATTGAAATCCAGGTAAACAATTCAAATCCAATCAAACAGTAACTTATACCATGTTCTGTATATACTCTGTTTCAGCTATCATATAACTAAAGCATTGGTTTTGTTTGGTTCTACTTCAGGACACAATAAAGGCGCCGCCGCCGTCGGAGGCCAAGGTGATGAAGAAGGCCACACTACTAAGCGTGGCGGTGACGACGTTCTTCTACATGCTCTGTGGCTGCATGGGCTATGCCGCATTCGGCGACCAGGCTCCCGGCAACCTCCTCACCGGCTTCGGCTTCTACAACCCCTTCTGGCTTCTCGACATCGCCAACGCCGCCATCGTCATCCACCTCGTCGGCGCCTACCAGGTCTTCTGCCAGCCCCTCTTCGCCTTCATCGAGAAGTGGGCACGCCAAACCTGGCCCAAGTCCACCTTCATCACCAAGGAGATTAGAATTCCCCTCGCTCCACCAGGTCCTACAACCTCAACCTCTTCCGCCTCGTGTGGCGCTCCAACTTCGTCGTCCTCACCACCCTCGTCTCCATGCTCCTCCCTTCTTCAACGACGTCGTCGGCCTCCTTGGCGCGCTCAGTTTCTGGCCGCTCACTGTCTACTTCCCCATAGAGATGTACATAGCCCAGAAGAAGGTCCCAAGTGGAGCACCAGGTGGGTATGCCTACAGATGCTGAGCATCGCCTGCCTCATCGTCTCCATCTCCGCCGCCGTCGGCTCCATCGCCGGAGTTGTCACCGATCTCAAAGTCTATCGGCCATTCAAGACCAGCTACTAATTAATCTCAAGGCTGCCACTTTTTACTCTTTGTTGCTGTTATGTGCTACTATTTCAGTTTCTCTTGCTGTTGTTGGTTGTAAACTTGTAATAGTTGACTATCAAAGTTCAAGGGAATTAATGAATGGTAGTTGATTTCAGAACAAAATCTATGGGAGCAAGAAATTATTAGATAGATTCATTTCACCGTAGGTAAAGTCAATAAAAACTCTACACATCAGCTGATTTTTTATTAATTACTAATCATGATTAACCAGAAGCATTGATCATGGCATGAGGGTTGAATCTGAAAAAAAGATGGTTGGATTTCCTGTGGAAATTGATGAGAATTGGCTGGAATGGTGTGAGCCACGGGTTGCTGCCATTGGGACCTTTTGGAAAAGAGTGAGGGAAAAGGGGAGGTAGGGAGAGAGTTGGGTGGGGTCACTCTGGGGATTCAGAGTGGTGGGTGGTCCTGGCGGCTTGGGTGCAATGATTGGGGTAAATGGGTGGGATTGAGTTGGGATTGGGTCCGGGAGTCTAGTTGTGGAGGGGAATGTTGGTGTTATCTTATCTTGGGAGTACCGGATCCTTGGATTTTACCGTTTGAGATGGTCGGAGTGTGGGATATGTGGAGGCTACAGTTTGGTTATAAGGTGCCTGGGCCACGGAGGTTTGTTCTCATTGGGTGTTTTTGATCATTGGAAGGAGGTTTGGTTGACGGATTCTGGAGTGGGTCAACGGTCATGTCGGCAACTTGGCATGCGCAAAAACATATTTTTTCCAACATAAATGTGCTTGCGAAGGACTCAGCCCATTGGTAGCATTTGGTTTAGGAAAAGAATAGCATAAGATTAGGAATAAATTTTATTTTATCAAATAATTTTAAAAATTGGATATTAGTAAAGGAATGATCATAGGTTAAACGTGCTTACAGCATGTGTTGGGGGTGATTTTGTCCTGACCGAAGATGTGAAATATGCAAAGACACATCGGGCCCCGCCAGCTTCTTGTAATTCATTTGTTTCAGATTCCTTCCGACTCTTGGTCACGGTCCTTAATTTAATAGTCCATTTTTACCGATCCAACGGAGAGTTGGTTTTATTGATCAGCAAATTTTAGAATCCCATGTCATTAATAAATACGGCCCTCATGTACTATAGGACAATATTACCCATCCAAATTGAGATGTGCAGAAGGTCAGACACGATCTTCGAGGATATTCAATGAGGACAAAAAGATCTTTGAGGATTTTTTTCTACTCCTTTTTTGATCCGATCCACGGCCATGTTATTTACTTCAGCTAGCCAACCCTGTAAGAAGCTGGTCTTATTGGCTCTTTCAAAATTCAAATGATCACGACATCCAGTTGACTCTAGAATAGAAAAGATAGGTACAATAACTATCTCATTAATCAGGAGTCTCACCACGTCGCGCCTGAATTGGCTCCATGATTTTTTCAGACGGTTACATGGCTTTTTAGCTTCCATCCATAAATAAAGGACCAAGAGAGATCTTCTAAGTATGAAATTTCTCTCTCTCAACATGCTCATTCTTTTTCATCTGTTACCGAAATTCTAACTTGAGTATCAGAAGATCTCTATCGGAGCCACTTCCGATCAGAAACTTTTCTTGCAGGTCCTGCTATCGCTGTCCGACTGTCGCCGACCTACCGTTACCGCCTAACTCCAATCGATCCGACCTCGAAATAGATTTTTGTATCAACATCATGCATAGCTATTTCAAGAAAGAAAAAAAAAAAACTAGCATTACTTACTTTTAGCATGAAGCTGTTATTTATACTTGTCTCTATTTTTAAAAATTATTATTCTAAAAATTGTAGCTAAACATAAACAAAAGAACTGGTAGCACACTGTGCATAATAGACATAATATTGCCTTTTCATTTTTTTTCTTATTCCCGAACCAAATCTAACCATAGAGAATATGTTTGGAGAATTGGATTGATCTAAATTGGACAGGCATAAAATGTGTATGTAAACTAATGACTTAATCAAGTGCACGGATGATACATCGCTAACAAGGCTAAGGTTTGATGGTAAGCACCCTTCAATCTAATCGCTGAGAAAGCTTAGAGTTTAGACCTTGCAAATTTGGGATGGTGGTACTTCTAAATTAGAAAAAGGTGCATGAATAATTACAATGGATGAAAAAAGAGTCCTACATTTTAGAAGAATTCTATTGAAACTAATAAAAGAGATGTGGCCATATTAAATCTTTAATTTAGCATATTTGCATATGAGAATAATTGTTTTGCTCAAGCGGTGAGATAGATGGTCATGATGATGTAAAAAGAAAGATAACTAGCAAGTTTTGGATGTGTATAATGGCTAGTACTAAAACACATGGCGAATCGAGAAGCAATTGATGAATATTTATGGTAAGCACTTTGCATCTTAAACATTTCAGCAAAGAGATATTTCATGAGAACTCATACATACATTTCTAATTAAAATTGATAATCATATTTTCTTCTTCTTTTGTTTGTGTGAGAGAGAGTGACTGATTCATAAGCTATAATTGATAAAGGAGCCCCATAGGCTAATGCAAAAGGAATCAGTTTATATTGCAACATACTATGATTGCAATCTCCTCATCATGTATGGGGTCGACACAATCTCATCTAGTTCTTAACTTGTTTTGGTTTCTCTTCTTCCTTTTGGACATTGCTGCTTATCTTCTCTAGAATGTCCCATACTTCTTTGGCTTTTTCTGCCTTTATGACTTCACAAAGATCAACTTATGTACCACTTGGTAGATGCAACGCAAAGCCTTTGCCATTCTTCTGATCAGCTATTAGCATCCTCTTTAGTGTTTGAGGTAGCATCTCAAACTTCAACTCTTTGGCCACCTCAATGTAGCCCTACTTGATCACTTTCATCAATCCTTTGGATGTGAAAAAATATTATATGTTGATCTTTCAGTGTTTGAAGTTTTTTCATCAAACTTCGGCAGTGGCGATAGAATCCCCATATTTGATCTCTAATTGCATGGAGTGCTTGTTGATACCTCAATTTTTTTGATGGCACTTGTTCAATCTACAGAACATACACATTTTCCTGCTCTAATACTAATTATAGAAACTTGTGGGTTCAGTGTTATGCAAATAATATAGTGGGATAACATGGAAAAAGAAGGAGATGGAAGATATATAATATGCACATGATCATAATTTTTTAATTAAAGAATCCTCTTTAATTGCCAAATATATCAGTAGGAACTTGCATAATCGACGCACTCACTATATAGTAATATTGAACATGTGAAGTGCATGTTAAAAAAATAAATTAACAAAAATGAATTTAAAATTGGAGGATAAGCGAGACAAAACATGCAGATTAGATAAGAAGGATCAACACTTTTATTTGTTTTAAATTTTAAAATGAACCCAGTTGATTGGAAATTGGGTTGGCAAAAGAAATAAATTGAGACCCACATGGATTATATCTTTAACTTCTTAATCATATCTTTTTGCACTTTTCAAGGATAGAATATTATAAACATGCCACTTTACTTTAGACATATAATATAAATGTCCTATAGTTAAGCTGTACCATTAAAATCCATTCAAACTTAGACTAAACTATAAATTTTATCCTTTTCTTACTTTTAGTTATCCTATACTAAAACCAACCTTTGTAACCCATTACAGTCTATATCATGTCTTCTACGTCTAACTAAATCAATTATAATTATCTCAATTTTGAGAGGAGCTAATTAAGTATATTCTAGTTATAAAATTTGACAGATAAAATCTGAAATAACATATTCTTCTTTCATTTATTAATATAATATATATATAAATATCTCTTGAGTAAGTCGTATCATAAAACTCCATTCCAACTAGAACTAAACTATCAATTTCATCCTTAACTTTAGTTATCCTAACCCAAAACTAACTTGGAAAACTTTGGAACTCTTTCTCAATTCTAAGATCCTATTACAAGCTCTTTCACAACCGCCAGATCCGGCCAAGTCTGATAAGTTTTTTTTTTTTTTTTTTTGACGAAATAGGAGAACTCTGTGCATGAACACAGAGCCACCAAATTTTTTTTGACGAAATAGGATAACTTATTTCTATGACACAGTTTAGTGAACTATACCGACAAAACCCAAACTAGTCTCAGGATACTAACTCAAACACCTAAACAAAAGTTTTGTCACCAAAAAAAAAAAAAAACACTTAAACAAAAGTTTGGATTATCACATCTGACACTCGATGCCAAACATGTGAATGTGAAGAAAATTCAATTTTAAAACAAAACAAAACTAGTAAGTCCTACATTAAAAGTGAAATCCATAGGATAATTGTAATTGAGGGAGAACCCTAACATATAATCCACATACTTATCGCACTGGCCGCCATATATTGCCATAGCAAAGTATAGCGACCTAGATTAAATTTAACATAAAATCATGTCATGTTAAGCCATTTATATTGTAAGTAACAAAGATTGTTTCTAAACTTATCTTTTGATTTTTTAGAAGAACAGTGGGAGCATATCCAATCAGAGTCACTTTGTCTCATAATTTGGATATGTCCTGAGGGTACAAAACAGAACCTCCCCTAAAATTGTACGTGGAGTGGACCTTTGGGTTGTAGCTCCATTTGCATTTACCGTCCACCATCTATCACCATCATGCACCATGACCAAAGTAAAATGACGTGCGAGATAGAACGAGCCGTATGTGAGTCGTCAAGAGCATCATGTTCTCATATGAGTCGAAGGCACGGCAGGTTGAAACTTTTGGTTCAAGACGCACTATCTTATGCTTAGGTTCATGCAAATTACCCTACACTCCTTGACATATACTTGCCGTTTGTGGGGAGTCCACTTTTCACGTCCTTTCCTGAGTTTTTTCAGAAAAGACGTCCTTTCATGAATTAGGACCAATTGAAGTGCGCCTCTGGTCCTACTCTCTACATGGCCATCCACTTTCGCCCCTTCGCTTCAGAAACGGGCATTGTATTGTTTTTGATGAGGATTTCATTAAGCACGTTGCTGGACGACTCAGTCAGTTGTAAGATTTGAAGTTTTGTTTATTAGATTTGCTAAATCTAGTTTCGAAGAGAGACAAAGATAGAAGCACATGTTATAAAAAGGAATTCAGTTCACTGAGGATATGGATTATATGAGAAGGTGTTTCTAAGAATATCTATTTCGGAAAAGATTGAATGTGTCACTGCCCAGCCCATAGGGCTCTTGGGCCCGGCAAATTTTGGAGAGCCCAAAACAAAGCCGACGGGAGGAGGAGGAAGACTCCGACCCTCCGACCCTGGTGAAATCGGACCCATGGAGTCCGAGTAAGGGTAGGAAATCTCCCCTATAAACCCTTCTTCCCTTTTTTAGGTATCTACAAAAGGTATTTTGAAGAGATTTTAAGAAATTTGAGGAATTTTTTCAAGAGGATCCGTGAGTTCTTAGATGGGGAAAAAGGAGGTCGTCGGAGTTCTTCTCGACCGTCGGAGCAAAGTAAGCTCCTTTCCTACTCTTCTTCCTTCCTAGGCATTCTTCTTTTGCTGGCAACTGACGGCAAGCCGTCGAATTGGAGAAGAACAGGGCCATCCCTGTTTTTCTTATTTTTCTTCCCCGTGTGCTACCGGCAACAGCTACCGTTGGGGCTGTCATCGGAGCTGTGGATGCGTCGCCGTCGGCTGCTGTCGGAGGATGGCCGGAGTCGGCCCTCCTTGACCGCATGAGGGTGAGAGGAGATGGAGGGGGACGATGCCCCTGTTTTGGACGAGGAAAAGGAAAAAGAAAGAAGAAAAAGAAAAGAAGAAGGAAAAGAAAAAGAAAAAAAAAGAGAAAGAAAAAAATAAAAATATATAAAAAAAAGAAGAAAGAAAAAAATTTCTCTCTCTCCTTTCTCTCTCCTCTCTCTACCTTCTTTCTATATTTTCTCTCTCTATTTTCTCTCTCTAGATCTTTCTCTCTCTTTATAAATTTTATCTCTCTAAGGTCTTTCTACTCTCTCTCTGATTGCATCACAGATCCTAGGATAAATTTGAAATAAAAATATGATGATTTGAGATTGCTCCAAAATTCATGCAGTAGATCTGATCCCAGTCCGATTCTATTCAAAATTTATAATATTTGATTCATATTAAGTCATCCTGATAGGACCTCTGATGATCTTGACCATGATTGTCTCATTTGAAGGATACAAAATTTCTCTCTCCACTTTCTCTCTCTAGAATTTTCTCTCTCTTCATGGATTTTCTCTCTCTAAAAGTCTTATGGATCAGTGGAGGATCCTGATACTTAGACAATTCTTAATTTTGATTAATCCTAAGAGAGGTTCTTAATTTGTGTTATCAGGATCGATTATCGGTAATTTCTCTATATGTGATTCTTATATTGATCAGGGTTATGAAGAGATGATTGTCTGCATATGATATCAAGTAGAATATTTTGTTAAAGAAATTCATAAATCAAAAAGAATATTGATTTCTGTGCTTGGATCAGTCACCGGTAAAAATAAGAATCTTTGTATATGATCACTATAATATATATGCTATTTTACTGTTGGTCTTGCATCATTGGTTTTGCTTCGTCGGATTTGAGATCGATGAATTTATTATACCTGAGACACTGTTATTTATTTATATGATTTTGAGCATGAGTATGTTATATCAATACATATGTATCAGCGATTGATGGCATAATTATATGGGTATGACATATCTGAATTGATCATAATACAAGTCGGAATTGATTTGATGAAATTAATACATAATGATTAAATGAAAAGAAAGAGATATATGGTATAGACTAGCCTTGTCATGTGGAACAGCCGGTCAGGATTTATGCCTGGGACAGCCTCCACTGGCTTACAGGTGGATCAGCCGGTCAGGAGCTCATGCTTGGGACAGCCCGCCAGGAGCTTATGCCTGGGACAGCCTCTCATGGGCTTTCGTACGTGGACAGCCGGCCAGGAGCACATCCTGGGATAGTCTTGAAAGACTTTTTAAGTAGATTCGATCCGGATGATGACTGAGGTATAGACTTGGATAGTCCAGAGTCAGAAAGAAAATATTAAAAATCATGTGATTATGAAAAGAGAAATAAAAGATAAGACATGAAATAATTATTGAATAAAAGTATTTCACCTGTTAACATATGATGATGCATCTATTTTAACAAGACAGAAAATTTATGGATATTTGCATTATTTTAGACATTGAACATCAGATTTTATATTTTATTATTTATCTTTATTTTTAGATTATATTATTATATCAGTGTGATATGAGAATTCTTACTGGACTGTAAAGCTCACACTCTTCATCTTTCTTTTTCTTCTCAGAGTTACAGGACGTTCATGATTGGCTATGGCTTAGATTTATGGGTGAGCAGATGGATAGATAGAGTGTCATAGTACTTGATCAGAGGATTGAAAAATTTAAATTGTAATTATGCAAGATTTTATGAATTATTACTGAAATTAATTGTTATGAATGTTAAGGTTGTAATGATTTATTTTGGCTTTGCATATTCTTTAGGGTTTGCTCTAAGGAGTGTACGGCCATCACGTATCCGATCCGGGTATTGGGTTCGGGACGTGACAAAATGGTATCAGAGTATAGGTTATAATCATTAGGGATTATGATATAAGTGATTAGAATATGACAGAATGGTATCAGAGCTTAAGTTATGATCATTGGAGGTTACGATATAAATGATTAGGATGTGATAGAATAATATCAAAGCTTAGGTTATAAGTGATATCAACTTATGCGATATAGATGTGACAAGTGATATCAGAGAATATGATAGAACAATACTAGAGCTCAGGTTTAAGGTCACTAGAGATTGTCATATAAGCGATATCAAAACTTTGAGATTATAATCAATAGAGTATGATTGATAATATCAGAGTTTAAGATTATGATCATTAAAAGTATGATAGAATGATATTAGAGTTTAGGTTATGATCACTAGAAAATATGATTTAAGTGGTATTTGAGTTTAAGGTTATAATGATTCAGAATTATAATTTTAGTGATATCTGAACTTAGGTTATGATCGTGAGGAACATGATCGATATAAAAGAGAAGATTCAATATTTAGATTTCGAATCAATAGATATTAAGATGAAATTTATGCATAAGTGGCATATGATATTGATAATAGAATTGACGAGTTATATCTTAGATTTCAATTAGTAAGGTTGACCTAAGTATGAAAAGAGTTGACCTTGGAATGAAGTGGGAGGTATTGATAAGTTATGTTAAGTATACTAGATGATTTTGGAATGTAAAACTTATATGATTAAAGATCATGATAATTTTTTAATTTCGATGATAATTGCCTGAGCATTATGAATTTTGGATTTATCAAAGAAAGTTAATTAGGGTATGGTCTAAGAAGAAATTACATCATATGAGAGAGAAATATTTTTGAACACTGAACCTATAAGAGGTCATATATGAAACTCAATCTTAGATGAAAAATATACTTGAATTTTATTATGAGAATATGAGATACACATCTTGGTAAAATTTTGGTTACTCAAAATATCATATTCTGAATATGATTCCTTGATCTTTAAGTTGCATTGAATTTCAAGTCAAAATTTACTTTTCTAAGTGTATCAAAAGTATTTTGATATTGTTGTTAAATTAAAGAAGAAAATTTATTTTGTCAGAGTATGATATAAGTTATGATGAAATCTTTAATAATTCGTATTACTATCTTTGGATTAGATTTTTTTTAATTTTTCTTATGATGGTGAAGTGTAGTAATTAATCAAGTCAAATTTGGATTTTTTTTTTAAACTTGAACTAAGATATCTTGTTAGTGTTAAATTTTGAATGACTTATACAAGGGACAAAATTTTGTATGGATTTATTGATTAATATAAGGATTGTGATGAAGGGAGCTCTATAAGAAATAATCAAGTTGATTCTACTTAAAGATGTTGGCTTGAGTTCTTCTAGTTTGTCAAGTTAGAATTAATTCTTTTAAAAAGGAAGATTGATTAGAAATTATCTAAATGATTGTAAGGTAAATCTAAGGTTAACTCTAATTAATTCTAGACATGTTGGATTCTTGAAGAGTGATGAAACTTATGCAATGATTTCAAATATAGGAAGTGGATCAAGATTTAATTTTTATATGCTATATCCAAAGGTAGTAAAGATAAAGAAACTTAAAATTTTACCGTAAGTCTTATATGAAATTTGAAGGTTGGATCTATCCTGGATTGATCTAACATATAAAGATATTTTTCTCTTTGATAGACTTATATAATTTGATAAATTAAGATCAGAGTGCACAGCAAAAGCGTGGTGGATTAAATTGATTTGAAATATTAATCTTTTAAATCAAAAGATATTATGATGGAATACATTAGTTATAAATAAGGAAGATTTTATTGATAATGAAAGGATGCTATAAATTTTGATCTAATCTGATCATAGTCGGATAATTTTTGTCAGTAGTTGCTTCATTGTAGATAATACCAAGAAATTCTATATGTCTCAAGTTTATTAACAGCTTGATAGTTCTGATATTAGTTCAAACTTAGAATGTCCTAAATAGATATCATATTTTTTAAAATTTAATATTGTTACTTGGACTGATATAGAAGATTGAGATTTTCTTAAGATGAGAGTTTACATATAAAATTTGTTGGAAGGTCAAGAGAAGAAAGAAATCGATGATTGTGAAGAGTGCCCGATGTTTGACCTTTATTTATTTATTTATTTATTTATTTTTTATCAATGGTAGTCTGAGATAATTATGAATTTTGAGTGGAATGTATTAGACAAATAATAGTGATATATTAATACAAGTCCAAAATGTTACAGTTCTTCAAAAAGTTGAGAAATCAATAAGAAGGATGAGTTTGAGATTTCAAATAATTTTTGTTATAACAAGATCATGAGAAATAAATAATATATAAGATATTATCGTAAGCTGAGAATGACATGAAGAATGTATACTTTGAAATATGTATCTCGAACGGCATAACTTAATTTCGAGGACAAATTATTTTAAGGAGGGGAGATTGTCATGGCCCAGCCCATAGGGCTCTTGGGCCTGGCAAATTTTGGAGAGCCCAAAACAGAGCCGATGGAGGAGGAGGAAGACTCCTAACGGAGTCTTCTTCCCCTCGATCCCGGTGAAATCGGACCCATGGAGTCCGAGTAAGGGTAGAAATCTCCCCTATAAACCCTTCTTCCCTTCCTTAAGTATCTACAAAAGGTATTTTGAAGAGATTTTAAGAAATTTGAGGGATTTTTTTAAGAGGATCCGTGAGTTCTTAGATGGGGAAAAAGGAGGTCGTCGGAGTTCTTCTCGACCGTCGGAGCAAGGTAAGCTCCTTTCCTGCTCTTCTTCCTTCTAGGTATTCTTCTTTTGCTGGCAACTGACGGCAAGCCGTCGAATTGGCGAAGAACAGGGCCATCCCTGTTTTTTTATTTTTCTTCCCATGTGCCACCGACAATAGCCACCGTTGGGGCTGTCACCGGGGCTGTAGATGCGTCGCCGTCGGCTATTGTCGGAGGGTGGCCGGAGTCGGCCCTCCTTGGCCGCATGAGGGTGAGAGTAGATGGAGGGGGACGATGCCCCTGTTTTGGACGAGGAAAAGGAAAAAGAAAGAAGAAAAAAAAAGAAGAAGGAAAAAAAAAGAAAAAAAAAAGAAAGAGAAAAATAAAAATATATAAAAAAAGAAGAAAGGAGAATTTCTCTCTCTCCTCTCCCTCCTTTCTCTTCTTTTCTCTCTCCTCTCTCTACCTTCTTTCTATATTTTTCTCTCTAGATTCTCTCTATTTTCTCTCTAGATCTTTCTCTCTCTTTATAAATTTTATCTCTCTAAGATCTTTCTACTCTCTCTCTGATTGCATCACAGACCCTAGGATAAATTTGAAATAAAAATATGATGATTTGAGATTGCTCCAAAATTCATGCAGTAGACTTGATCCCAGTCCGATTCTATTCGAAATTTATAATATTTGATTCATATTAAGTCACCCTGATAGGACCTCTGATGATCTTGACCATGATTGCCTCATCTGAAGGATACGAAGATTTCTCTCTCCACTTTCTCTCCTCTCTAAATTTTTCTTCTTCATGGATTTTCTCTCTCTAAAAGTCTTATGGATCAGTGGAGGATCCTGATACTTAGACAATCCTAATTTTGATTAATCCTAAGAGAGGTCCTTAATTTGTGTTATCAGGATCGATTATCGGTAATTTTCTATATGTGATTCTTATATTGATCAGAGTCATGAAGAGATGATTGTCTACATATGATATCGAGTGGAATATTTTGTTAAAGAAATTCATAAATCAAAGAAGAACATTGATTTCTGTACTTGGATCAGTCACCGATAAAGGTAAGAATCTCTGTATATGATCACTATTATATATATGCTATTTACTGTTGGTCTTACATCATTGGTTTTGCTTCGTCGGATTTGAGATCGATGAATTTATTATACTGAGATACTGTTATTTATTTATGTGATTTTGAGCATGAGTATGTTATATCAGTACATATGTATCAGCGATTGATAGCATGATTATATGGATATGACATATCTGAATTGATCATAATGCAAGTCGGAATTGATTTGATGAAATCAATACATAATGATTAAATGAAAAGAAAGAGATATATGGTATGGACTAGTCTTGTCATGTGGAACAGCCGGCAGGAGCTTATGCCTGGGACAGCCCGCCAGGAGCTTATGCCTGGGACAGCCTCTCACGGACTTTCGTACGTGGGACAGCCGGTAAGGAGCTCATCCTGGGACAGTCTTGAAAGACTTTTTAAGTGGATTCGATCCGGTTGATGACCGAGGTATAGACTTGGATAGTCCAGACCAGAAAGAAAATGTTAAAAATCATGTGATTATGAAAAGAGAAATAAAGATAAGACATGAAATAATTATTGAATAAAAGTGTTTCATAATGCATCTATTTTAAAAAGATAAAAAATTTATGGATATTTACATTATTTTGGACATTGAACATCAGATTTTATATTTTATTATTTATCTTTATTTTTAGATGTATTATTATATCAGTGTATATGAAATTCTTACTGGGCTGTAAAGCTCACACTCTTCATCTTTTTTTTTTCTCAGAGTTACAGGACGTTCATGATTGGCTATGGCTTAGATTTATGGGTGAGCAGATGGATAGATAGAGTGTCATAGTATCTGATCAGAGGATTGAAGAAATTTAAATTGTAATTATGTAAGATTTTATGAATTATTATGAAATTAATTGTTATGGATGTTAAGGTTGTAATGATTTATTTTGGCCTTGCATATTCTTTAGGGCTTGCTCTAAAGAGTATCGGCCATCACGTATCCGATCCGGATATTGGATTCGGGGCGTGATAAATGCTAGCTCTTTATCTCGTGATCTAGCAAAGCTAACGAAAATTACTTTCATATGCACAACATCAATCTTGTGGACCGTGGTGTCATATGTTCGTCATTATTGGTCTCTCCAAAGGAAAAGAAAAAGTCCCCATTAAAGTTAGCCTGATTTATCTATTTTGGATAATTTTGCCTAACATCCCCTTGCAATTCTCCTTTTCCCAGGTGCAAGGGGATAAACCCAGCACAACGTACCCTGCCGTCACGTGGAATAATTTTATTCCAGCTATTCTCAGGTTCGTCCTCGCTAATCGTCGGTCTGCATCTCGTGATGGATTTATTGCCCTGATAAATGACATTTTTTTTTCATTTTTTTACACCTGGTTTGTTTGAGAGGAATGGGGACGGAAGGGAAGAGGGGGAAGAAGGAGGGCGTTTCGCCGCGGGACGGAATCGACGGCGGAGTACGGTCTCGGTGGGGTTCGACATCGGCGTTGTTTCGATCGGAGGGAACCCGCATTGGTGGAGGAGACCCCGCGTTTCAAATGTCAGCCACCTGATCTTGATCGAGCGGTGCTGAGCAGAGCCCACGCAGGCGTGGTCGCTATTTTGGTTATGTACGGAGACGTGCAATATTATTTCTGTGCGGAAGTAAGTCCGCATAGAAATAAGCCACGAAGCTATGCGGGAGCACCGTAAAATTTCCATGCGGAAGGATGTCCCCATAAAAATATTTTATGGAGGCTGTGCGGGAGAATGCATAGAGTTTTCATGTGGAAAAGTCCGCATAGAAATCTGTGAGGGATTTATGCGGGAGAACGCAGAAGTTTCATACGGGGATTCTGCATAGAAATAACGAGAATGCATAATGTACATAGAAAGTGAGTAAAGACAGTGCGCGGGGGGGGGGGGGGGGACGCGTAAAATGTCCGAGTGGAAAAGCCCGCGTAGAAATTTATGTACGGAAGTTGCAGATGTTGCATAAAATTTCTATGAAGATCCTTTCCGCATAGATGTGTGTGCGGAGCTAGTGCAGGATATGCATAAAATTTCTATGCGAACGGAGATCCGCAAAGAAAAGTGTGTGGAAATTGTGCAGGGCTGTTCATAAATGTTCCGTGCGGACGAAGCACCACATAGAATAAACCATAGTACGTTGGGGTGCGTGCATAAAATTTTTGTGCATACGGAAATCTGCGTAGAAATATTTATACACAACATGTGCAGCAGAGCTCATAAAATATTCATGCGGAGAAGATCCACATAGAAATGTGGGTGCAGAAGATGCATGGGAGTATGCATAAAATTTCCATACGTACTTAAATCCAGATAGAAATATATACATGAAAGTATAAGAGAAAGCGCATAAAAGTTCCATGTGGAAGAAAATGCGCATGGAGTATGTTGGAACGGATGCGGGGACATGCATTAAGTTCTCGTATGGAAGCATATAATAGGACAAAATTATCGAAACACCCTTATAAAATTTGATAATTTACACTTAAATCCTAAAAATTTAAAAAATATTAATTAACCACTAAAACTTTAAATTTATTACAATTTGACCTACTCGTCGTGAGGATCATTTGATAGTTAAACTTTGATAAACTTTAAAAAATACTCTTATTTTTATAATATTTTAAAAATATCTTGGCCACTAACTTAGCAAGGAACTCTTATTTTAGCATGAACTTAAAAAGAGTACATTGAGAACTATGCAGATCAATGAATAATAGAGGATGTGATACTTTAAATTTATGCATGTGGATGAATGATAGAAGATGGTGTACTTTGAAATCTGTGCAAATATATGAATAATAGAAGATGTAGTACTTTGAAATATATGCAAATAGATAGATGATAAATGATGGGGTGCTTTGAGATCTATATAGGAGGATGGATGATAAATGATGAAGTGCTTTAAATCTGCACAAGAAGATGAATGATAGAAGATATATGCAGGCAGATGAAAGAGGATATGTGATCCATGCAAGTAAATGGATGATAAAAGATGAAGTACTTTGAGATCTATGTAAGTGGATAGATGACATAGGATTAAGCACTTTGAGATTTGTGCAAGCACATAGATGATAAAGGATGGGATGCTTTGAGATCTGTATAGACAGATGAATAACAGAGGATGGAGTGTTTTGAGATCTATATAGATAAATAAATAATAAAAGATAGAATATTCGAGATTTGTATAGATGGATGCAGCATAGAGAGTAGAGTGTTTTGAGATTTATATAGATGGTTAGGTGAAAGAGGATGGAGTGCTTTGAGATTTACACAATTGGTAGTTGGCAATCTATCTAGATTGTTGACAATTTAATTGGTAATCTGGATTATTACATTTGGTATACTTTTTAGATTATAATCTAAATTACCTTGGCAACCTAGATTGTGTTAGATATATATCCTAGAAGCCAATATGCTGACACATTATAATAAAGCTAGGACACAATTTTGTACTTTATACATTGATTTGATCAATAAAAGGGCAAGTTTATTTTTTATTCAAGTGTGATGTGTCTTTGAATCGTTCATGTAATTAACTTCCGATACATATTCTAAAGAGTTGAGAATTAGAGACATGTATTTAATTCCTAAATACTTTCGATCATAGTATCATCATGAGGATGGTGATTGATCCGAATATATCGACGTATAAATCATTTTCTTCGGGATAGATGATCTCTCATCTATAGTGTAGAGACACTAGACGATGAGTGCGGGTAGTTGTTAAAGAACAACTAGTACTGAGCGTGACCATATGAGAGATCACTTAGATTTATATTTGATTGTCAGTGATTATTTCAATGCTGTAGTTGTGTAAATGATTCTTTGATCTGAGATGGTATGATTGCTTGCAGTGAGGCTACTGAAATTTGACTGACACATAAACATGAATCTCAATGAATCCTTGTAGTGGATGTTGGCGATAGTTGATCCACTGTAGGAGTAGAGTGCGCATCAAGATGAAATCTATCGATCTTGATAGAAAAGAGTAGTCCTATAAATTTGAGAAGCTAAGTCCGAGAGTCAGTGGCTAAAGCAGTGTGATTGATGGAAAAGAGTTTTTATAGAAATCACAATTGGACTTGAGCTGATTGAATCTATCATATGACTGATGTTGAGGTTTGATGATTTATCCATAACCTGCCATCTAGTCGGGACTCACGATGGAGAGACTGAATCAACGTTAACTACATGTTGAGGTTCTTTTCGATTCTACTGGGTTGCCATTATATACTGCTAAGTGTCACTGGTGGATTGTGAGAGCTCATTAGGATTGTTCAGGATCGACAATCCTTGATGAATTAGAATAAATTGTTCTAATCCATTGAAAGAGTTTCAATAATACTTTGATAGAGATTATTGTATATCTCACTACCAGATAGAACTGAACCTATAGAATCACACAACAAAGAGATTAGACCTGAATAAGTAATTGGACTTATGAAGTGTCAATTGGATTTAGAGAAATCCGATTAGATTCAAGATAACCTTGCTAGCACATGGTTGGACTCAAATTTTTTTTTTTTTATGTATGATTTTCTTATTTGATAAGATAATTCAAACTTAATTATCTGCTAATAACCTAAATGAATTAGATTTATTGGACTCTAATTATTGGGTGTCTAAGTTTTTGATCAAATGAATTAAGGGTGTAAGTCCTTAATTATTTTTTTTGATAGTTAAGTTGAGGCGCCACCTTGATTTGATCAAGTTGGGCGTGACCATGCTTTAAAGGGCATGTGAATCCTTATTGGACGTCTCTTGGATGCATTTTGGGATGTGATTTAGTGGATGCAAGGGCTCCAAGAGTTGGCGCCTAATAAATCTCCTAATAGAAGTTGAATAACTTAAGTTATTTGAAAATCTAATACAAGTAGGACTTATATTATGAGATTGAATATGATTTAATCCTTATATCTATTTAAAAGGGCCTTCCCTAAAGTCCTAGGCATCACAACCAGTAGCCCACACGCCCCATAGGAGTGCCCCATGCCCTCTCTTCTCCCTTAGGCATCCAAACGCCCCACCTCTTGGGCATCCCATCATCTTCCACGTCCAAGGCTATTGGGCATCTCTTGTTTGCTGGTTTTAATGCATGGTAGCAGCACAAACCAAGAGAAGAAAAATAAGAAAAGAAGAGAAGAAGAACAAGAAAAGGATCAAAAAGTTGATCGCAATTCAGACTTCGTTCAAATTCGCAGGCTGAATTTTCTTAGAGAAGAAAATTCAATCTTAAGAGGACTGTTTTAAGCTGATCTCGAGTGGATATCTGTAGAGATCGATACTTGCATGGCTAAAAAAAATCTCCTCTTCTAGATCTTGATTTGAAGAAAGAAATTACAAAACAGGTATGTGATTCGATCACACATTAAATTTCAGCATATGTTCAATTTCAGCATATGAAGTAGATCCTTGTGGTTTATATTTTATGCATGCATGATATAGATTAAAAAGAGTTTTAATCTTCTATTCTGCTCGATGTTTAGAAAGTAAAATTTTGAAACACACATGCATGCCCCAACATAACGAATTTCAATAGATTATCTCATGGGAGGCAATCTGGATTGTCTTGGAGAGGGGTGACATCCAGAATACCACTTCTTTGACAATGTTGTAATAAAGATTTTAGACAAAATTATCTCTAAAAAAAATTATACAAAATTATTGCCTAACTCTCCCCCCTCCCCTCCACCCCCCTCCGTATGCATCACTAGCCCACGGCTCCACCATCTCTCTTTGCTTGCTTGTGGCTCCTTCACCCTTGTCCTCCACCCCCTGGCTCCTCCACGTCTGTCCCCACCACCTCCATTGCTCCACATGCATCTGCCCCCTTCTCACCCCCCTTAGTCTCGCGACTCCTCACACCCCTTGGCCTATCACTTTTTCGCACCACCACCACACCCATGTTATTTCGTTACTTTTCACCAAAGAAAAAGAAAAGTATCAAGATAAAATTATTAGAGATATTTAAAAAATTTGATTTCATATTATCGGTAATCTGATTGTCATACCAAATATGTCAATCAAGATTTTCAGTAATTTAACTGTAATATTACTTTTGTGTACCAAACACAGCAAACAACATTACTGGTAATTTGATGGTGGCAATCTATCTTAAAGGCAATTCACATTATCTTCCAAGATTGCCTGGCGATGCACCAAACGTAACCTAAAATCTATATAGATAGATGAATGATAGTGGACAGAATATTTTGAGATACATATAGATAGATGGATGAGAGAGAGCATAGAGCACTTGGAGATCTATAAATATGGATGGACAATAGAGAATGAAGTGCTTTAACATTTATATAAATAAATGATAGAGAATAGAATATTTTAACATTTATACACATAGATGGATAATGAAGGATCGAGCACTTTGAGATTTGTACATGCAGATAAATGGATGATAAATAGAATTATTTGAGTTTTGTGTAGGTGGATGCATGAAAATGGAGTATTTTGAGATTCGTGCAAACGAATGAATGATAGTGGATCAAGCACTTTGAGATTTGTATAGGTGAATGATAGAGGTTAGAGCATTTTGAGATTTTGTGCAGGTGAATAAATGATAAAGGATAGAGCTCTTTAAGATGTATGCAAATAGATGAATTATAGAGGATGAAGTGCCGTGAGATTGCATGAAAGTCATGATCTAATCTCTTTGAATTAAAGTTATTACTAGTTTTTTATCCCGCACATTGCGCACGGGTTATAAAATCACATAAGTTATTATTTGAGAAAAAATAAAGAGTTATAATAATAATAATATGCATTTAATATATGGAAGGTTAAGAACTCTTAAAACTTAATAGAATTCCAAATGAAAATAAAGAGGAAGAAGCACAGGAGTTGAGGGTCTCCTAAGAAAATGGAATGATAAAGCTCATTTAATATGGTAGGTTGAGAGTTCTCAGGAGCCTAATAGAATTCCAAGAAACCACACCGGCCCATTACTTTCAATATTTTAAATAACTTTTAAGTGCTTTCAATATTATGATTAATAACATAATCTTTATATTACTCTATGTTGATGTGGCATAATGGAGGTTGATATTATACCAGACGGCATGAAGAGATAAAATTTTTTTACTTATGTGGATAGACTAGATTGGTAACATAGTTTCTCTCATTTTTTGCTTTCATATATATATATATATATATTAGATGATTTTTTTTCTAATTCAGTTAATTATATCAAAATTCAGATAGATAGCTGGCCACATCATAATGAAAATAATGTTTTAGTAGTATTGCGGCCAACTCCCCATCGCTTATCACCGGGAACGAACACCTGCAAGATAACATCCGCACTGATCGAATTTGTGTCCGACGGAAACCCTCCAATATTTAAGTTAGAGAAGAAAGTTGGTGAACAATAGATGTCAATATTCAGAGTAACAGAGTTCTGACTAGAAGTGGCTTACCAGTCCTGTTTTTCTTACCCCTTTTATAGACGAAGTTCTTGTAACCGTCGGACGTGGTCTCGTATTTTATGGCACTAAATCATCAGGCCATAATCACATAGTGGGTCATTAATTTTTCAATTATGGCACCGTGATGTGCGGTCGGTAACCGTTCGTGACGGTTATGTATATCTGAGTTGATTGACCGACCATATATCGGTAGAACCAACCATATGTCGGTAGAATCCATGAGCAACCGTCAGCTAGTAGTTCTGTTATGCCAATGGTCTAAGTCATCCACTATCGATCGATAGTAGTCGAATTATTAGTCGATCAGCCAGTAATAGGTCATTCAGTTGGTCGATGAAAAGTCAGAACTGCATATTCAGCTGATATAGAGTCAGAGTTGTATGTCCGGTCGGTCGGCTGTTGTTGAGTCAGAGTCGGTAATCGGTTGACCTGAGTCATGTCTGTTTGTGGGGCTAGAGTCAGATTTTGGTTGGTCTGCGCTAGAGATCAGTCGATTTACGGAGGTCGGTCAGTTTATCCCAACAGTTTTCTCCCCCACTTCTGAGTCCAATGGTGAGTCACCGCATGCATTGCCATGTGGTCAGTTACCTTGGATGAAAGGAGTTGTTGTCTGTCATATCGAATCCTGACTCTGCCACCACATTCTTCGGAGTACAGTCGATTAACCACTTTGTTGTCTTTGAGCTATCACATCAGCAGGAAGATTTGGTGTCAAGGGTCGTGCGATTTGATTCTAGCATGTAGATTTCCACCATGTGTTGGGATGTTATTGGGTCGGAGCTGTACACGCGGATGGAGGTGATGTGGTTTACTTTGGTGCAGGTGCGTCAAACCGTCGGGTCGACGATGGGTCCAGATGTTACCATGTGTCATCATCTGGCGTAGTCTCGATCTGGCTGCTTTTATCTGGGCTGTTGGGCATTTTTCTATATAAAAGACTACTGTCAACCAGGCATCCATCTCTCATTTTATCTCTTCTGGTGGGAGAGCTCTGCTAGAGAGCTGCTTTCATACGAAAATATTTCTTGTTGTTTTCTCTTTAAGTTCTTTTAGATTTTTGATAGTTCTTCCAATGGGTGAGATTCCTGTAGGGGGTGGTTGGTCGGAGATTCCGGCCAACGACTTTCTGTCGGGCCTGAAAGTTCTCTCATTCTTGGATCCAACTGTTGGTCGATTTCGGAAGCGGCATTGTGCTTTAGTCCGTCGTCAGCTTTTCACTCCGGGTGCTAATGGTGTGGTCAACGACCTGTTACCGTATATCTCGTATCCCTGTCTCAGATGCACGGTCATCTTCGGTGGGGGACGAAAATCTAAAGCCCTCCTTTAGCTCTTATACGAGGAGGATGTGGTCATCGATCGGGTGAGACCCTCTCTATTTCCGTACAAGTGGGTTAAGCTGTTGATGTGGTTGGCCAAGCAATGTGATCGATCAATCATCTTCACAGCTCAACTCGAGTCATATCATCCCCCGAGCTGGAAGGTGGAGTTTGTCAAAGAAGTTGATTCAAGGTGGGCCTACCGATTCTTCAGTGGAACGAAGGGCAGCGATGAAGATTAGTCGGCATTTTTTTTGATTTCTCTTTTTGTAAAGAAAGATGTAATCAGACTTCGGTTCAATTTTATAATCTCTCTTTTTGGATGATGAAAAAAGTATTTCTATTTTGAAATGCTCCTCTGTATTGTCGAGTCTGCAATGTCTGTTTGTAGAATAATTTCTGAATGTAGATCGTAGATCCAACCATTTCACAGGCTTTGTAGAATCTGCTAGTCGCGTAGTTTCTGACGTATTTAGTTAGGATAACGATGGTAAGTCGAATATCCATTACCCAAAGCTTGATCGGATTTATACGTCGTATTGTTTGATAATTGGTGGCAAGCCGACTATCCCTCGACTGGCTGTGGCCATGTCAGTATAATTCTAATCCGATTTTGGTCATCTTGGTATTTTACCTTTCTTAGTTGATACTAAGTTGGCAAATTAGCCAGCTGCTTCAATGGAGAGCCGACTATGAGGGCAGCGTGGCTTTTGTGGAGAAAGTCTGCATCGCCAGTGCTGGCCTCCAGTTGTAGTCGATGAGTCAGTTCTGTAAGGGAATCAGAATATAGTCGGTATCGAGATAGTCGATCCTCTGACTTTTACAGTGAAAGTTGAAGTATATTCGATGTCGAGATGGTCGATCTTCTGGCTTTTACAGTGAAAGTCGAAGTATATTCGGTGTCGAGATAGTCGATCCTCTAATTTTTACAGTGAAAGCCGAAGTATATTCGATGTTATTTTAAAATCACAGTCGGGACATTGATTTTTACAAGAGGATCAAAATATAGTCGACACTAAAGCAGTCGATTCTTCGAGTAGTTGCATTTGGAAGGAAGTCGAGTAGAATAAAATGTCCGTCATGCTTTAATTAGTTAATTGTCGAAACAACAACAGCATTATCGTGAGTTTGAATTCTTCGAACATCCTCTTCTGAGAAAGTTATTACATTGAGTTGTTGTCATTTTGCCGACTCTTCTTCAGGAGTTATCCCTCAGTTCAATCATCCAAAAATCATATTGATGACTCCCGCAGTCGGTTGATTATTTACAGCTTCCTCAGTCAGCTAAAGGTTGAGTCAGCGGATCTCTATGATATTTCTTGAGGTAGCTTCATCGTATCAGGACTTCTATTTCATCTCTGAGCTAGATGCACTGTTCGGTGTCGCGACCGTGATCACGATGAAACCGACAATACTTTTTTCGATCACGGTTCCTTGGCAATGCTTTCATCGATGGGGGGTGTCGTAGATATTCTGCTTCTTCAATCTCTATAAGGATCTGTGCACGAGGAGTGAAAAGAAGAGTATAGGAGTCATACCTATCATAACTCGACCTTGGATTTCGTCATCGGAGTGAAGTCTGCTTATTGGATGGTGGCCGACTTGATTTGATCAGAGCTCCTTCCTTCTTTTTTTTCTTCTTCTTCTGACTTTTGCCTTCTGTCTGGCGCCGGTCAGAAGCTTCTTCGTCTGCATGCATATATTTGTATACACACTCCAGAAGTTCGATATAAGTCTGAGGGAGAGTCTTGTCTAAAGAATATGTACATCGAGATCCCCTCAGACCTCTTTTCATGATCGAGATAGTCATATTTTTATTGAGGTTTTTGACCTCAAGCATGGCCGCATTAAAGCGAGCCACGAAATCTCGAAGTGTTTCAGTCTCTCTTTATTTAATCGAGAAAAGACTATCAGAAGTGCGTGGCGGCCTTCAACTGACGTTGAAGTGAGCCATGAAAGAATGTTCTAGCTGTTCGAAAGAATATATGCTTCCCGACTGAAGCCCGGAGTACCAGGCTCGAGCAATTTTTCGAAGAGCTACCGGGAAGCCGATGCATAAGAGGGCATTGGTGGCCCCGTGAATCGTCATGAGAGCCTTGTAGCTCTCAAGGTGGTCGATTAGATCGATGGATCCATCATATGGATCCACGTGAGCATCTTGAACCAAGATGGGATCGGTTGGTCCAAGATATGTCGAGAAAGTGGTTGGGCGGTGTGGAAGTCGTAGTCATTGGAGGACTTCCGACCTTCCACTTGAAGCTGAGCAAGTTGACGATTGATCTCTTGAAATTTATGTTCATAATCATCAAGTCGCCGTTGGAAAACTCTGAAGGTGGAACCTCCCGATGAGTTAGAGGAGAAAGCAGACGGTGTTCGCAGTCGCTTTCCCTTCCTTGCTCGATCCAACTGAGAAGGAGAGGGACGCCGCGAATGGTGGGTGGTGCGTTGAGAGTGCCGCGAGTACCGCTGCTCGTCCCGATGGGAGAGCCGAGATGGTTGCTCTGGTGAAGGAGATTGTAATCGACATGGATGACGACGGTTGTGCCTGGATGGCACCGACTGCACTACCGATTGCTCCGCTGGTGGCTGTGATGGCTGAGTCTGCTGCTGCTAGAGGCTTCTGACTGCCTCCGTAAGAACAGTCATCTGCTACATGAGTGCAGCGATCTGATCATCCGTGGTGACCACAGGATGTGAGGAACTAGACTCTGCTACTAGAGGAGGGGGAAGAATCTCTTCCCGACGGAAAGAGTGTCTCGTCGATTCGGTTGCAATCGAATGTTGGGCTCTAATTTTTGCCATGGTGAATATTGTCTCTCTTCTCCCTTTCTGGCACGCCAATCTGTTGCGGCCAACTCTCCCTTCCTGGGAACGAACATCTGCAAGACAACATCCGTACTGATCGGATTTGTGTCCGACGGGGACCCTCCGATGCTTAAGTTAGAGAAAAAAGTTGGTGAACAGTAGATGTCAATATTCAGAGTAACAGAGTTCTGGTCAGAAGTGGCTTACCAGTCCTGTTTTCCTTACCCTCTTTTATAGACGAGGTTCTTGTAACCTTCAGACGTGGTCCCGTATTTTATGATGCTAAATCATCGAGCCATAATCATGTAGTGGGTCATTAATTTTTTAATTATGGCACCGTGATGTACGGTCGGTAATCATTCATGACAGTTATGGTATATCTGAGTTGACTAACCGACCATATGTTGGTAGAACCGACCATATATCGGTAGAATCCATGAGCGACCGTTGGCTAGTAGTTCTGTTATGCCAATGGTCTAAGTCGTCCGCTGTCGATCGATAGTAGTCGAATCATTAGTCGGTCAGCTGGCAATAGGTCGATGCGGTTCGTTCAGTTGATCGATGAAGAGTCGGAACCGCATATTCGGTCGATGTAGAGTCGGAGTTATATATCCGATCGATTGGCTGTTTTTGAGTCGGAGTCGGTTGATCTGAGTCATGTCTGTTTGTGGAGCTAGAGTCGGGTGTCGGTCGGTCTATGTTGGAGATCAATCGATTTATAGAGATCGATCGATTTATTCCAACAAGTAGCTAACAGAAATGTTTTAAACTTTTGAGATCTAAATACGGGTCCAAACTTGAAAGATATCTTTATATTTTTCCCCAGATTTCTATGCAGATGAGGTCGCATGGGGAGTGGATGTGATGGGCATGTGCGTATAACTATTTTATACATTTTTGAATCCGCACGTAGGCAAATATGCGGGTATTGCGACTTTCCGGAGATTATGTATCAAGGGGTGCATAAAATATCTAAGCGGAGATAATCCGCACAGAGCCACTTTCGGTAAGCTTGAGGTACGTCCCCGTTCCAAGATGCCATCGTTGTCCTATAGACCCATCTACCCCGAATCCTATCCCCCTCCTCTTCCACCAACGAAGGAGGAGTTGGTGGGCCAGCGGGTGGTGGTCGAGGGGGCACGCCAGCTCTGGCAATCTCCAGACAGATCGCATGTTGCCAACGTCTAGATCATTAGTTCTAGGCTACGCGATATGCAAGAACTTGGCAAGCCAACTATCGTTTTTGAGTTGTCTTTTTGCTCCTCCATGATACATTGTTATTCTATAACATGGGAAGACTTTGCTGGAAAGAGGAAAAAGAAAGATGAAATTCTGGTGCAATGATGCAGCTTTCGTATGAATTTCTGCATTTTCCAGTCAGAGGCTTAGTCAAGCTTTGTTCTTTTATTAGCACTATTGAGTTCTTTAATATTGTGCTAGGAATGGTTGGTGGTTACATCACTGAGAATCTTCGACTATCTTGGTGTGTAAACCTTCAGAGTTAGGATCTCTGATAGAATGCTTGTAGTTTTCTTATTTGATGAAGTATATTGTTTGTAGTTAGTAATGGGAGTATTCATCTTCCTAGTCCCATTATATTAAAAACTTCTTAAAAAAAAAAAAAAGAACATTTGAAGATAATGTTGTGAATGCCTCCAATAATTTCAATGAAATGATGCAAGGATTGCTTGTGTTAAATATACTTGGGGAATTCTTTTCCCAAGTTGTGAATAAAGGACATGTTCCATTAGGAGGTGGAGGATAATAGCAGGGATATAGCAACAAGCCTACAGTAGGCAAAAGTTTGATTCTATGAAGCATCAAATCCTAGTCCTTAACTAGCATACTCTGAAAAGAAAATGCTGGCTACAGAGCCTTCTGTAGAATATGAAATCCTTGAAGAATTGGAAACATACAGTTCAGTTGCAGAATGGCTTGCCACAAGAAAAGAGAACTTTTCAAGCAGGCCTAACACTACTCATCTTCGCTTTCTGGTTTATTGACTAGGAGGGAAGAGAATATCAAGTAACAAGACTTTGAAGATAATTGAATTTTGACACCAAAGTTAAGTTGAAGGTTGATTTGCATTTTTGTTTATGACTACCACACGCTAATCAAGAACTGGAGAGTCCTTTAGAAACCACACGCATGAAATGTTTAGATGTTTTTCAGGACTAAAAGCATACAAGTCAAGACTTAGGTGGCAATTTTTAGTTTGATTTATTTTATAACAACAATGATGGCAAATTGGCAATCGAAGGAGAGATTAGAATGCTACTGAATGGAACTTTTGATGAAACAAATTACTGAAAGTCTCTTCTCTATCAATTCTAGTAGGAGCTCTACAATCTGTGGTATATGGAAGCTACTGATGATTTAGCGGAATGAAGTTGGCAAGCAGGGTTTAGCAACATGCATCTCGTATATATGTCATAGACCACATTTATGTGATTCAACTAGTATCAGCCTTTGCTACAATCTTTAACAAGGGATATAATATATTTTTCTCTTTTGTGATTGAAAATGTGAGCAACCTGTAATCCCTTAAACTTCTTTAGTCAATAACATAATGATATTCACTTGGAAGCTAAGCTCCACTACTCTGTTCATCATTATGTCCTAATCAAGCATTCACAGGTACACTTCCATGCAAAGGAAAAGGAGGGCTCAATGGAAAGCATTAAGCAATCAAAACAAAGGTCTTGAATAAAAGTGATTTACATGAAACATCACGGTTGGTGTTCACTCCCCATCTAAAATTCCCTGGACAAGGAATCCTAAAATGCCTATTACAAATTAAGTTTTTGGACATTGTTTAAGTTTTAGCTAATTCTTGCTTCCTGTAGCCTTAGGTAACTCTTTGACTCCTGTTGCCTTGTAAGGATAAAATTTTTTACTGAAAGGGCTAAAAATTCGCCCCCCATATTATAGATGGAAAAAGAATTTTGAAATTTTGCAAATGTCAAAAAACTATGAAGGACCTCTACATTTTCATTTTCTATGATGACAACATCACACATTTATACAGGGGATGAGCTGAAGACCGCCTAAAGAGGGAAAACTAAGACAAAACTAGTAAGGAATGGGCTTTTGAGACCAGATGATCCTCTAACACTTTCCAATATATGTTTGTCCCTTGGAAATGAAGCTGATGAGGGTTAGTACCTTGGATATGTAGAACATTATGTTGAAGTCAAAACATTCAATCAGACAGGATGTCATACTGCAAAGAAGGTAATGATGCAGGTCAGGCTGCGGCTCTTTGGATAATGGGTTAGAATCCTATGATCAGAATAAATCTGGCTTCAAATTAATATGATCAGAACAAACAAGGGAGGCACAAAGGGAAGCTATGATCATTTTTCACCTATTGTCTAATTGTCAGTGAAGGTCAGATAGGATCATATGCATCACTTGAAGAAACATCATCATCACCAACAACAGCAACAATAAGAGATTAAAATGGTGAAAAAAGAAAGATATTGCCGAGTTTGAGATTCAAGACATTGAAAGAGCTAGAGGCACTTCACTCTCATGGGAGTGTTGGGACGAACCATCACCATGGGAGATGCTCGACCCGGTTCCACCATCAGGAGTGTGGTCACCATCTGCTTCGTTCTCCTGCGGCTTCTCACTCATACCACCTGCAACATCGGAGCCCATTACCGTAGCATGGCCGAACCGCACCCTCCTCGCACCACCCGGAGAATCAACAGAGGCATCTGTGAACATAGAATTGGTGGCAACATTGGTGGCGGTGGCACCACCTCCGGCTGGAGCGACTGCTGCAGCCCTGATAGGCGGCCGCTCTACATCATCGCTCCTCACCGCGATCGATCGGTAGATGCATGTCATGATCCAGAACAGCCAAGGAATGCCCACCAAGATCATCCCAGCAATTGGGAACCAGAAGGGGATGTCATCCGCCGGATGGGTGATGTAGAGCACAAGGAAAGATCCACCAATGAGGAGGACAATGAACAAGAGGCAGGAGATGAACCAGAAGCGTTTTCTGCCGGGCCTTGCCTCAGGAGGGGGCGGCATTGGCTGGTGATCTTTTCTTTTGATGAATTCACCTTCTTACATCAAATCTGTATTTCTGCTGCTACTTATTCTTCTTTGTTTCCTTTTTGGATATCAATCTTTTCGAGGTTTTCGACTTCTTTGCTTTGGGGTGGTTAGGGTGGTGGAAGAAGGGAAGTTGGGCTTCCCTTGGAGGAGGCAAGCCAAGGTTGGGTGTGGTTTCAGAGGGTGGACATATTCAAATGAGGCTTACGTAAGACAACGGTCACAAGAGAAGGGTTCCTGGTTTTAAGGTTGGGAATAGAGGGAGAGCGAGAAGGGCGGGGAGGCCTTGGGGTCTTAACAGCATGTCCCCTATATAGAGGTTGATGTGGTTTTGTGGGATGTTCTGATGAAGAGTTGCAAGCAACTGAAATTTAGTGCATAATTACAAGATTAGGAAGCCTATTAAGTATGGTGAGGGGTAATTGGTAAACAACAAATGTCTTGGTTGAACCTAGAGCTCTTGGAGCTAGTACAATCTCTTGCATCTTGTTTGGATTAAAAGATTGGAGAGAAGGGACAGTGAGGACGGAAATGAAAATTCTCTCCTTTGGTTAGAAAAATAAGATAAAAATTTAATTGAAAAGAAAAGGAACAGAGAGAAGTTTATTCTGTCCATATCAATAATTCTGTTTAAATTTCAAGAAGGTACATTTAGTTGCAGAAGATTTTTATTGAGAATAAAAATTTCCCTGATATATTTTTATTTGAAAATTTGTATTTGTTGTTTGCTTAGTTAGAAAATTAACAAAATTGGAAAGTGCTTTTCTAATTCTCTAGAAAAATTTCTCTTTTTCACGGAAAGTTTTATTGTCATTTTTGATTCTTGGAGATCTACTTGCAGTCAAATGGTAAATACAAAAGACTTGAAGAGTAGAGATAATGACACTCCAAATAAATTTTTTTATATTTTTTTCATCTAAAAATTGGACATTCCAAATAAATTTTCTTTTGTTCTCTTTTGTGCATCCAAGCAAGAGGAGAGAAAAGCATTTGCTTCTTTTTCTCCTCTCTTTCTTTTTTTATTCTATTCATCATATTCAAATTGAGTACTAATATTAATACAGAAAACCTAATTCGACCTTCATTACAATTCATAATCTTAAAATATTATTAATTATTAAGAGTTCTTGCATTAGAAATATAATATTTGATGACAAAATTATGGATAAATTTTGCTTGTCTTGTCTACGTGTGTGTGCAATTTAAGGCTAGAGACAATCTTAGAAAGTGGTGAAGGAATACATAATCGCGTGAGCGCTATAATCACTTCAAATATGTTGTGTACCAAAGTCATAATGTGGGAGATAACATATTCAGGTGCATAGTGCTGTGTACCTAATGCATCAGATGGATATTGTGAAATGGGATGGCAAAATGTTCTCAAGTTGTATTTCTACTAATTTGGGCCAGCATGCGACATATCTCTTGCACAGCACCTCAAAATACAAGGTTTCCCTTTTTTTTTCCCCCCTCAAAAGATACAAAAATTTTTTTTTTTTTTTTTTTTCTTTTTGATTGATCAAAATTAAGGGTGAAACGTAAACAACTTATTGGTTCCACAATCTGACAAGGCCCCCCTTGCCAATTTTACATCACACGAAAAAAGAAGGAAAACATAAAACAAACACTCAAACTTCTTGCAATGCTTTTTAACTTAGCACACCATTGCAGGACGGGGAATATGGGGAATTGTTGAGATCAAAAGAAGCCTTCTTCCTTGAAAACATATCTCCAATGAGAGGAATGATAGGCTTCTTCTTTGGCACCTTCCGTTTCTTTCTTCCACCAAAGTCATCTTCAATTCCCCCAAGGCTCAGTGCTTGAGCCAGAGTGGGCAAGTAATCAAACTTTGCTTCAAGATCCCTGGTCCTCTCCTCTGCCCATCGATCACTTCGAACTTTGTTAGACTGAGCTTCTATAGCCATACTGTCCTCTGCTGCTTTTGTTGCCTCCATCTCTGCCAACTTAGACAAGCTTCTCTGGAGCTGCGCATTGAGAGCAGTGACCGCAATCTCCATCTCAGACTCCCTCTCCTTCAGCAGCATCAACTCTCGCTTTGTTTCCTCCAGTTCTGCCTCCAACTTCTTCAAAGAGCTGAAGATTATGAGCTCATCTTCCCTTTCTTGATTGAACTGTGATGCAGAAGAAGTATAAGAAGGTGGTGAAGAAGATGCTGAGTAGATAGGCTTTGGAGCTGGCAGTGCATAAATTGGCTTTGGAGCTATGTCGATCTTGGCGTTCGAGATGGTCTTCTGAGAATAAGCATCGCCTGAGAGAAGACGTTCACCGAAGACTGCGATGGCCTCTTTCACAGAGCGGAAGGGACGGGTGGTGTCCACCTCCGCCCTCTCTATGATCACAGTAGCAAGAGCAGAGGATTCATGGTCTTCCATTGTTTCCTGGGGCTGGCCAATGTTGGGTGCCAGAGGGAAAGGAGGTGGTGCAATATATGTTGTGATGATGATTGAGTTTGGTTTCTTTGCTTCTACTTCAAAAGCATACCGGTAAAATACTACCATTGTTTCAAGGGAAAGTAAGTTTCCAATGGAAAGAAGGGGACTTTTCACCTAAGCATCCCAAACAGACCTAATGTTGAAGAGTAGAAAGGAGGACAACAGGAAAACAAGTTATACTAACTCTTTATATCAGGGGAAAAAAAAAAGTTGTACCAGCTCAAACCATGGTAGAATTTATTCCACACTGGAAATTCTAGGTAAACACTCCTTATAATGGCTCCAATGTTCATATGATTTTAATAAAGACCATTAAATTGCAATTCTGCTGCCTCTCATGTACATTAATTTCCTAGAACAAGAGAAGGTAAAGTTCTGAAGTGCAACTAAAAGGAATATGATGGAACTTTCTGCAACTATGGAAGTTGCAGTGAGCCGGGGTTCCATATCATAATTTTTTATTCAAACTGCTGTGAAAGCTCTAGCTAGTTTGTTTGGTAGAGTCCTACATGCGACAAGGTAGACCAGCTTTCCTATTCTTAGGAGTAGGTACCAAATCATTAACAAATTTTAGTGCGTTGGAGAAAATTATGTAACTGGTATCACCATCAAGAAGGTGATGGACACTAGAATTCTAAGAAAAATTTCAAGTTCTGCTGTTCCCAAAAAGCAGCAGCATGGATTTGCAACCTGCTCAAATGGCCTTTTATGTTTAGAAAAGTAGTATTGTCTCAAACAATGCCATGAATCAATGCAGTCACTGTCTTCAAGTAGCATAAGCAATAAGAAATGCTTGGGTAACTCAAAAATCTCACTCAAAAGAATTAGTCAACTCGCAAGGAATATAATGTCGTCCAATCCATACTGAAGCAACTTAAACTGATGATCCGCCTATGGTCTTTCAGTATTTAAGCAAATGTTTATCATACATGATTTACAGTTGGTGCATGACAAGAAATGGAGATCATATATTACATGGTCAAGAAAATAATTTAATAAATGGAACTCAATGAACTCCAGAAACTAGCTCGATAATCTGGATACACTCCAGCATTAAAAAAATGTCTTCAAACAACAGATGAAAAGTAGTAATAAAACAACGCAGTTCCTAAAATTTCCTACATCGACTCATCGCAAGTGTCCATGCATGCAATGCTTGAGCCATTAACAGTTAACCTTTCAATTCCATCAGAAAAAGACAACTCCCTTTTCTTGTGTCGAATAGAAGATTAGGAAGACTAGTAATCATCCCTCCTAAAAGTATTTGTTCCTTTCACATACCGTAGGATCAGTTGTTCTCTACATAGTCTGCAGCGGCCTTGGTGGGCATCTTTTAAAATTCTATCCGTAAGCAAAGCACATGTATCCTTTTTCAGACATCATGGAAACTTATGAGTTACTAGTGCTTCTAAAGTCTGAATCGAGTCCCTCCAGCTATCCCAGAGACACCTTTTTGAATGAGCTTGGTTGCATTTCCTTGGTGACATCTTTTTTTTGGTAATAGATCAAAATAATATTAATAAGAACACACAGGAATGTACAGACTGTACAATCCAAAAGAATGGACCCTATGCACCAGTGTGGCCTAACCAAGAACAAAAGTAACCCAACATGAGACATGGACCAGATACAGCAGTACAGAAGCAATGTTCCCTATAACAGTATGACAAAAGTGAAAGAGCAGAAACCCAAAAGTAGAACAAGATAAAATGTTGATTTGTACAGGGAGCCAACTAATTGTATGAAAATCCAAACTTGTTATGAGCAGCCAGATCTCCAGGAGGACAAAACATGAAGAGCGGATGAAGAAATTGAGGAACAGTATAGTATCCAGATCAGCATTGCAGCAAGTTGCTTGTAAGACTTTACAAAGTAATACAGTCAATATTGTGATGTTGAAGGACACAAAATGAAGTGATTGTTGCAGAAGTCTGTGACAAGGAAGAAATCCCAAACTGTAGTATTTGAATAACAAATAAGCAGTGAAACAGATCGAACGAAATGTAGAGCGATTGCTGATTTCAACTCCAGACAGTATTAGTATATTGAAGCAGAACACCTGATAAAACATTAACAGTAATAGTAGAGACCATGATGCAGCAAAGTAATATATGAGCTGTGTAAGTAGGTAGCATGAACAGCAGTCGGAGTAGCAGTCACCATGAGAAGAGAGTACAAGATACTCATCATACACTCCAAAGCCAGCAGATGTGATGTTACTACATGCCTCAGTTGTGTGAGACCTTGAAGAAACCGGTAGAATTATGACAGATATATATAGATAATCTAAGGACAAGCCAATGAAGTAAGCAACCGTTGTAGTAGTTGTATATGTATATAAGCAGCAGCAAAATTGTAAAACAGGTGCATGGCACAGAAGAGAATCTTAACAAATGTACCATATGAAGTGAATCATATAAAACTGTTAAGAAGATGAACTTCCTGCAGCGAAAACAAACAAATGACAAGCTAGCATAATCATTTTTTTCTATTTTTTTTTTTTTTTCTTTTTGTTGTATTCTTTCTTTTTTCCTTTTGTTTTTCATCCACCCCATGAATCTCAAAATTCTTTTTTTTTTCTTTTGCACTACTTATTCTTTTTTCCTTGAAGCACTCCATTCTAGATTTCTTCGAATGCAGAGCTGAAGTTGATGATCGCCACTATGAGAGTCCATAGCCTCGGCATCTATGTAGAATCCATGTAGCATAAGTTTCAGGCAAGTAAACTGTGTATTATGCTGCGGGGTCGAAGTATGAAGGCTAAACAAAAGGGTGCAGATTTTTGAAGTGATACACAGTGGAAAAGCACATGACATATGAAATAGTGTCAGAGATGTAGACACTGATAGAATGCCAACCATGTAAGCATCAATATAGGTAGATGGGAGGGCAAGCAATTCCTTGAAGTCCTGTAAGTGGAAAGCACAACAAGCAGTTGCTGAAACACAGTCGAAGAATTTGGACACCCCAGCAACCATACTCAACTGCAAGCAAGACTCTGGTTTGGTAGGACTCTGGGAAAACCATGTATAGGCCGAACATCTTGCAATCCTAGTAACAAAAGAATTATTAGGACCGACAATATTGTACCCCGTATCTATCAGCTTGAAGAAGTTGATAACATTGACCATCAACAGCTAACACAGTATCTCATGTAAAATCCCCAAAGTATGCTAAGTCAGCCAAATAGTCTGCCACCTGGTTACCCTCACGATATGTATGAGTGATATTGAAAGATGTAGTAGTCAATTTCCAATGTTGTAAATCTTGAATTAAAGGATCATGCAACTGATCATGGAAATGGGAATCAGTAAACCACCGAATTACCATAGAAGAATCATCTTCAAGCCAAATATTTGTGGTTCTATGCTCAAGCATAGTAGCCTGAACTCCCAACCAAACTGCCATTAGCTCAGCATAAGAAACAGAGATGAGAGACAAGAGCTTACCACCAGCTTGAATAACTTGAGCATCATGATTTTGGATAATAAAAGCAGTAGCAACCTTGTCATGTTTCATAGATGCATTAAAATTTACCTTAAGTATGCCAATAGAATGAGACCTGAAGTGGTAAAGTGAACACCTACAATAAAAAAGAGGAAGTAGTACCTCAGTGCGTTGATGGTACACCTAAAGATATCTTATGGAGCAAAAGATTAGTAGTGAATAATATAAAAGCTCTATGAAGTAGTTGAGCCGAAGAAGAAAGTATATGATTAAAAATTCTGTCACAACGAGTTTACCACAACAGTCATGCAAAATATGGCACAAGTACTTTCCAACCTTTCTGCACCAATGAATTCGACAAATAGACAAGTAATTCAGACAAAATTGAGGAAAGAAAAGATGTTTGGTATATGATGCTTAACTGCTGCCAACACTCCTGGGCAAAAGTGCAACAAACAATGGCATAGTTAGCATCTTCAGTGTGTGAAGAGCATAAATCACAAACCTAGGTGTACTAAGATAATATTAAACCGAGCTAGAAGTTCTTTACATGATAACGTACTCTAGCCAAGCTGCCACCAAAACGTTTTGACTTGAGGGTAACGAGGTAACTTCCAAACCTATGCACTAGTAAAATCAGTTACATCACTTTGTCTAGAGGAAAAAATAATAGATAACTCCTTGGTGATATCATTTAAGTGGTATCAACCTATCTATGCCCCATCATTGCTTAACTCAACCAGGTCCAATCCAATCTAGCCGAACTCGGCGGAATCATACATAACAAACTAGACCAACTCAACTTGATCAAATCCCACCTAGCCCAACCAAATTAGATTTGAACCAAACTTAATCTAATTAAACCTCACCTAATCCAACCAAACTTGACTTCCATGTGTAATTACTTTAAAACAAACACCAAGTCCACGATATCATACTTATTGTGCTTGTTTTATAATTACATGACTTCCTTTTTCAGTAAAACCAAATCACACGTTTTCATACCAAATTCGGACTAACAGGCACTTCATGAGAACAAAATGGTGCCCACCATACTTCACAGTGGGAAGAAACAGGGGAAGGCCACGTGAAACGGTCACAAAATGGTGCGCTCAACTTCGGGCTTCTACTTTCTTAACTCCCACCACCTGGCCCGTGTTGCGAAGCCTTTGGGACCTCCGCCCTGCCTTCGATGCAACCGAGGCGAGCCCGAGATCAAAACCACCCATAAAACCTCCCAAATATTCCTACTTTCTTTCGACCATTCCGTCTCCCAATCCCTCGACGCCAGGAATCCATGGCAAGCCTCGCCAGCATCCATCTCGGCACCCCCTTCCTTCCCTCCCCAGCCTCCCTCCGTGGCCGCTCCGCCGCCGGTGGCGGAGGCGGCAGAGGAGCAGCCCCAAGGCGGGCCCCGAGGATCCAGGCCAAGATCCGCGAGATCTTCATGCCGGCGCTGAGCTCGACGATGACCGAGGGAAAGATCGTGTCTTGGGCGAAGGCCGAGGGCGACAAGCTCGCCAAGGGAGAGAGCGTCGTCGTCGTCGAGTCCGACAAGGCCGACATGGACGTCGAAACCTTCTATGATGGATATCTCGCCGCCATCATGGTCGAGGAGGGCGCCGTCGCCGCCGTCGGCTCCGCCATCGCTCTCCTCGCCGAGACCGAGGACGAGATCCCCCTCGCCAGATCCCAAGCCGCCTCCTCCTCCGCTACAGCGGCCTCCGACGGCTCCACCGCCGCTCCTCCGGCTGCCGAAACCCCATCTCCTCTGGAGACCGCCCCAGAAGCCTTATCCTCTTCTCCTCCTCCAAATTTCTCTCCTGAGGCTGCTTCTTCGGCCCATCCGGCCTCTGAGGGCGGGCGAAGGACCATCGCCACGCCCTACGCCAAGAAGCTTGCCAAGGATCTGAAGGTGGAGCTGGGATTGGTTGCTGGAAGCGGGCCTATGGGAAGAATTGTGGCCAAGGATGTGGAAGCTGCTGCAGCGGTGGCGGCCGCAGCTCCAGTATCAACCGCTCCACCCAAATCCGTCTCAACTTATTCTACAGTGAAGGCTCCGGCTTCTCCAGCCATTCAATTGGGTACTGTTGTTCCATTCACCACAATGCAGGGTGCTGTGAGCAAGAACATGGTGGAGAGCCTCTCAGTGCCGACATTCCGGGTTGGTTATACCATCACCACCAATGCACTTGATGACCTCTACAAGAAAGTGAGGATTTTTTTCAACCTCAGCTTTGATCAAGGAGCAGTTTTTCTGTTGAAATTTGCAGTCTTATAAGCTTGTCTGGTGTATTGTTGAGATTAGATAAAGTCGAAAGGGGTGACGATGTCTGTGTTGTTGGCAAAGGCAACTGCTATGGCATTGATGAAGCACCCGGTTGTTAATTCAAGTTGTAGAGATGGTAATAGCTTTACGTACAACAGCAGCATCAACATTGCCGTTGCTGTGGCTATAGATGGAGGGTTGATCACTCCAGTTCTGCAGGATGCTGACAAGGTTACAATGCTTCTGCTGCTGCGACTGTTATTTGTTCTGTTATCATTATCGGGAAACATGGGAGTTATACTTTTCCATGTTAAGTGGATCTCATGGTTCGTATTTGTAGGTTGACATTTATTCATTGTCAAGGAAATGGAAGGAGTTGGTAGATAAGGCCCGAGCTAAGCAGCTGCAACCTCATGAGTACAACACAGGTGCTCTTTACATTTTGAGATAATGCATCTAGTATTTGTTCAATTTCTAATTGTACTTTCATACTTTTCCATTGCAGAAAGGTCTGTAGTTGCTTATTTTCTAGTAGTGGTGCTTTAGATGGTATTTAGATGCTACTTGGATAGAAAATAAAATCCTTAAATGACAACTTAATCTCCTCCGACATTTATTCTTGGCAGAGACTTACAATATCACTATCATGCTTGTGTGTGTTCGTGGTTGGAACAGAGCACGTTCAATGCTGCACTTTGACAATATGCATGCATTGCCATGCAGGGTCTTAAAACTTTGTTTCTATTAACTTCAAAAAATACAATAAGAAATATCTTTGTTTCAATACACGTTAATTTTTTTTATATTAATTATTGATAATGGATGTATAATGTTGAATGATGATAAGAGGATGAGATTAAATGTTAGACTGGATTAATAGGAGAAAGCATAGAAGATAAGATCCTAAAAATCAGTAAAATAAAAATGGAATAGATGGAGCATAATTTTAGTGAAAATAGAAATGAAGATAAAACCTTAATCATGATTGATGGACAAGAAATATTATAGAGAGTTTGGTATTCTAAAATTTATTGTAGAAAATAATGGAGAGACAAATGAAAAGATATGTAATAGAAGTAGAGCTGGTTGGATAAAGCAAAGAGGTGCTTTTTGGGGTTTTATGTGATTGATGTATAACTTGGCAATATAAAAGCAAAGTTTATAGAACAACAATAAGGCTTGCTATATGGTACAGCTGGCAAGAAGTGAGTTCAAGAAACAATTTGAATGTAATGGAGATGAGAATGTTGAGATGGTTGTTTAGTAATATCAGAAAGGATGGACGGGGGAATAAATATTTTTGTAGGAGCTGTAGTAGCTTCACCCATAATAAAATAAGGGAGAACTAATTGAGATGGTATGAGTGCATATAACATAGATATAAAAGGGCTCCAGTAAAAAATGGGTATTTTTAATGTTTGCCAGAGGATTTAGGAGGAGAAATGGAAGACCTAAGATTATATGGATGGAAGTTGTTAAAAAGGATGAAAAGTTTGAGATAACACTAGAGGTAGCCCTGAATAAGAATGCTTGGCGAATGAGAATTCACCAAACTGGAACCTGGTGGTTTAGAGAAGCTTTACGGTTATGGTTATAGGCTTGTGAAGATATGCTTGATTCTTGTAAATATATTGAGCACAATACATTCTCTTAAATATTTTCTAATTTTTTTGGTAGGCATCATTACATACACATGCTATGTCATATTAGAAACATCAAGCCACATATTTAAATTACATAGACAGATGCATACATAATACAAACACAAACACACATGCTACGTGTATGTGAAACACATTTATATGTATAATTATGTAATAAGCACGCATGCTTATGTACATGCACATATTCATATATATAATAGGAAATTAGGAACAGTGCACATACATAGTTGTCTATCTTTGTACATAATGTATCAGGCAATACACTATGATATGCAGCAACAGTAAACTGCATTAGATCGGTACTTACTCCTTGAGATACACATGGTCTGACTCGTGCTAGTACGACGGCATGGTGTGGATTGTTAATATTTTCAGAATTAATAAACTAAAAATAACTGATTCATGCATGTAACTGGGAGATGTTAATCTATTGAGAGATAAAATATACTTAAATTTGGCAATGATGCATCCCTGATAGTTATAAATTATAGCTTTAGTTGTATGATTTTAGGGTGGTTAAGAAAACTAGAATGGTAGCTAGTTTGAAGAGACAACAACATGTTTTTGGGTAAGGGTTGAAGAAAACTAGCATAGTGGTCATGTTTTAATGTTCAAAACTGCCGGTGATTGATCATATGCCCATTCACTAGTTCTATAATGTTGCGATCCACCTTTTTGATCCTGCAAGATTGTGAGAAAAGTGGTAAAAGAAGGATTACAGAGGAGTTGGATTAAGGAGATGACATATTAAGGAATGGAAGGATGAGGGGCGTGAGGGTGGGGGTTCACAAAAGGTGCAGAGAGGGGAGTGGCAGGGAATAACTATTACTATTGTAGCAACAGAGAGAAATGAATCTGATGGTAGCTGTACATCACAGAGAGGAAAAGTACAAGAAAAGAAGAAAAAATGAAAGGGGAAAAAGAACCGATGAATAAAAAGAAAATGCTGTTCGTAGAGGTAAAAATGGAGGGAAATGGAGAACAAAGAAGAAAAAAAAGAAGGGAAGAAAAAAGCAATGGAGGGTCCAGGTGGCATAGAAGTGGTTCGGATAATGGAGAATAGCAGACCAGCTGAGTGTGTCTTGAATGAAGCCTGGCATAGACAAAAGGACCTTTTATACCTCCCCAAATTGCATTTTGGTCAGCTAATAGGGCAAGACACCAATTCTGTCGCCTGTCACAATACTTATATGATAGTAAAAGTTACATCCCGGGGTTATTATTGATTTTGATCGAATTGATGCTGTGCTTGGTGGACGGAGGTCAGTCCCCAAAGTGCATGTTGGATTCCTTAATTTCTTTGAGGCTATATAACTACTCCTAGAATTCGACTTCTTTTAAGCTCATTCTTTCTCAAGTAACAAACATCCTTATTCCTCTTCATGCAAGGTATCTAATTTATTTTTTGTACAAGCTGTTTCTTAAATAATTTCTACTTTCTTTAACCCTTTTCATTTCTTTGAGTAGGTACATTCTTTGACCTATAATTTTAATCTAAACAGCTTGAATGTATGGTTTCATATTCTGTGTTGGATACTCTTAGTTGCTTTTGGCAAATATGCCTTATGAAATTGCTAGTTTTGTGATCGGCAACAATTATTAGATACCCCTTTTTATGACACTATCAACTTCTTATGTTCAATCTGCAGGTACATTTACTCTATCAAACCTTGGAATGTTTGGTGTTGACCGTTTTGATGCAATTTTGCCTCCTGGAACTGTGAGTGTGAATACTGAGACAATTCCATTTGCAATATCTTTAACTTACAGCACTTAAAAATCAACAATAATTACATATTTTTCATTTTAAATTCTGTGCTGAACTGTGCTGCAGGGAGCAATCATGGCTGTTGGTGCATCCCAGCCAACTGTTGTTGCTACCAAGGATGGGAGAATTGGTTTGAAGAGCCAGATGCAGGTAATATCTTAAAACTGCCCTAACCTTTGCTCAGTGGATCCTGCAACTTAAAGTGCCCTAAGCTTAATTCTCACACTTGGAAATGCAAATTTTTGCAGGTGAATGTTACTGCAGATCACCAGGTTATTTATGGAGCGGATCTTGCTGCCTTTCTGCAAACCTTGGCCAAAATTATTGAGGATCCCAAAGAACTCACACTGTAATTGCTGCTTTAAGTACTAGTTATTACTTGATAATCAGATTTCTTCTGTCAAATGAATTCAGTAAACTATGCTCATAGAACCAGTTTTTTTAGTAGATTTTCAGAATTGGTGCTTCTGTATTATGAGCTAGCTAGTATGTTCGACCCGGCTCACAGCACCTTTAGGTTTCAGGGAAACTGGTGTCTTCTATTTGTTTGCCGACAGAATATTCTCTTCAATTTATCTGTCATCTTAATATTTCAAATAAAGTTTTGGCTTTTGAGTCAGATTTTTGAAGCTGACTGCTATTCCAATAAAAGCTGAGAATGTTGATCAGTCACTATTGTCAATGATGTGATAATGCTTTCCCTGTTGCACTGTCACTTCTCATGTTTATGGTAGATCATGTTTATGCTAATAAAACAGAGAACAAACACCAAGATGTTCCAAAGGATGCCCATCAGCTGCATTTTATTGAGTTTTGAGGCTGAAGTAGCATTTGGTGCGGTTTTTGATTATAACAGGTGACCATCTTTCTCACATCTATAGATTTGTGACTTCAGCCTGTTCCAAAAACCAACAGGAATTGGACACAACCGCTCAATGCTTACCCATTAGCTTATCTACCTGCAATTATCATAGTGAAAGAAACAGTAGGTGCATTGAAAGGTCTGATGGCCTTAGTTCAAATCAAAACTTCCATTAAAAAGAGTCCTCTTGGCTTAAAAGGTGCCATCAGGCTTTTAGCAGAGATGCATTGCCTAGAAGTCAGGTTACATATCACTCTTATACAGCTCAGAGATCCTCTGTGGACTATCAAAAATATTACTAGCATATCACCTCGAAAATTTCCATGCACAAACTGTTATTGTATATCACGAACAAGTTAAGACGTTTACTGTCACATAACTAAGAACGTATACAAGTAGCAGTTTTAGTCCTCAAAAGATTATCTTTCGAATAAAAGTCACACAAATACAGCAAGCAACTTTGCTTCATTAAGTGTGAATAATACAGAAAATGTTCAGCATTTGTTCTGTGGATAATTTGTAGTAAAAGCACCAATCTCTTAGATAAGGTAAAAAATTTATTAGCTTTAAGCACAAAAATTGTTCCCTATGCTTTGACAGCTTTAGAATTTCATCTTTGCCTTCTCCCTTGCTTGCTTAACCTGCATATTAGCTGCATTACCATGCTTAAAAATTGGATCTTGTATGATATACTAATTGATAAATAGCAGTACATACATTTGATGGGAAATACATCACGAGGCAATGGCCCCTACTAGACTGACCACATAAAAAGCACAAAAGCTCCAAGAAATTTTATCATTCCTCTTTTTTCCCCATTACTTTGTACCACTGACTGCTTAAACAAGAAGAAACGCGCCAATTCACTCTTGTAAAATTGTAAAAAGGGAATATGATCACACTGTATATATAGATGGGTGTGTATCCACAACATAGCAAATAGAACACAACTGCCTATTCTATGACAGGTTTAGGTGTAACTATCACCCAGTTCGCTGTAAGGCAGAACAGTTTTCTCTTGCACTTCTTTCAGGAGTCATTAGTCGTTACCTTGCATTAAACAGCATTCTCAACACGTTCCGCATCTTGGCCTTGCCTCCGGTGAGATACTAACGCATGCCAGGGGCAACCTTCAAAACAGACAGCATCTGACTCTGAACAGCAATGATGCTTTAGAAACCCTAGAATCAAGAATCTTCTCTCTTTCTTCAGGCCTGGTTCGAATAGCTCAGTGCCCACTTGGCTAACTCAGTTCCCTGACTCACTGGTGGTTTTCTGGTCAGCAGTTCCAGCAAGATGACACCGAAACTATATACATTGCCGGCCATGGTTATCCTCATAGTGTATGCGTACTCTGCAACCATAGAGACCAAAATTAGAATAAATATGCCTAAGCCACTTTGGCTTAATGTTCCAATAGCCTATAAACCACCAGTTTCATGCTATGGCCTCTTTTATCTGGATGAAAGAGGATGCTGACGTTACTAGGCACCTACAGTTCATATAATTAAAACAACTTATGGGTAGGCTTGGTTTTTGACATTGTGCTTCCATTTTATTTTCATGAAAGTTTCTTTTAAATCTTTTAGAGCACAATCAACATGATGAGAAAGATGTTTGCAAAGTTAACTCTGAATGAGCAATCAACTATTAAAGGAGCCATAGAAAAACATTATCGGATTGTTTTAAAGGTATATCACTCAGGATTAGCACCTAGATAGTATACTGAAAAAGAATTATCTTCTATGGTAAACTCAAAACCCAACATGGTGGGACCATGGTTGTGTTAATAAGGTAAACTAAATTCTTATTAAAGAACATATAACCTAGATATATCCTGTGAAGTAGCAGTTGAATTGAATCAAGGAAACATACCACTTCCTATGGACATATTAACATGATTCAGTAGATGTACTAACATGCTATGCTATACCTTAATCACTTAACTGCTAGGATGAGAACAAACTCTACAGAATTTATAACGATATTTAGTATAATCACAGTTTAACAAGACAACCAGAAGTAGACCTCACCTGGAGGAACGTACCCAACCGAGCCAGCAACCATAGAAAGGCTCCCCGTGCTTTTGGAAGGATCAATGACTTTGCAAAGCTCAATATCTCCTATCTGAGGCTCCTTAACCGACTTCAGGCGAACACTCTTCGTTGAAAGATCAAGAAGGAGAACTGGTTGATCGCACCCATGGAGAAAAGTCAGTCCTTGAGCTACCCCAATGCTATGCTGTAACGAGATGGCCAATCCAAAGCATTTTCTGAGTCCTTGTGAAGGAAATCAAACACAGTTCCCTTGTGTACGTGTTCATAGAACAGGTAAGCACTATCTTCGGTCAAGACATATGCCAGGGGAACCATAACATTGGAATTGCTCAGCTTTCCTAGGACCTCCAGTTCTTGCCCGAACCTTTCATGGCTCCCCATTTGGAAAATCTTGTCAGTCCAGTTGAGTTTCTTCACAGAATAGCTGACTCCATTGGGCATCACAGCTTTGTAGTAGGTGGAGAACCTAGATTTCATTATTATGTTGGCCGGATTACTAACCACTTCCATAGTTTTGGTGAAGTCGATACTGGACCTATGAATACTATTTACAGTTATGAAACATCCACTTATAACTTGAGGAAGGTTCTCTTCTGGCTGTGGACCTTCATCTTTCACCCGATCAAAGCGCTTGGAAATGATTAACAGAAGAACGGCTGCTGTCAGCCCCATGCCAATGACAGCACCGATGATAACCATGATAATGAGTAAAATATGTCGTTTTCCTTTCGTTCGGATTGGGTTAGAGCTTGTATTTGAGCTGATGATGAGATCCTTATTTCCAGTGGTTATGACTCTGACAAACGAAGGAAAATTTGGAAGCACTCCAGAAAGCAGATTGTCAGAGAGATCCAATTCTATCAGGCTTTGAATTGTAGTAAGAGAGCTGGAACTTCACCACTAAATTTATTGTTCGAGAGGTCGAGAATCTCCAACTGAGATAAATCACCGAGATAGGAAGGTATGAGTCCACTGAAGAGGTTGCTACCGAGATTCAGAGCTGTCCTCAAGCTCTTTGGCATTCTCGGAACAGTTCCTCAGGTTGTTGTTTCCCAACTGCAGTTCATCAGAATTCTCGAAGCTACTGATGCTAACAGGTATTGAACCACAGAATCTGTTGCTTTGCAAATCAGAACTGAAAGCTTGTTTAAGTTGGAAATTGCTGGAGGTATCTCACCAGTGAGCAAGTTCTGGCTGAGATCAAGAGTGCTCAAATTCCGAAACTTCAAGAGTTCATCAGGTATTTCTCCAGTAAGTTGTTGTTTTGAAGCTTCAAGACCACTAATTGTTCAAGGTAACCCAATTCCTTTCAAATTCCCTTGCAATTGATTGGAAGATAGGTCCAACAGCATCAGTTTTTACAGTTCCCCAGCCCAGATGGAATCTCTCCACCCAATGCATTGCCATTCAACTCTAGATATGTCAAATTGGAAAGCTTCCCAATTGTTGATGGAATGCTTCCCTTGAGATTGTTATTGCCAAGTCGCAGACGGTAGACCTTTGTGACAAATTCCCAGGAATGGGTCCTTGAAGGTGATTGCTGGACAGATCCACAAACTCTAAATTCCGCGCGAGAGGAGGTCTGATGGGATCTCCCCGGTGAGACTATTGTAGCTGAGGTCCAAAACACTCGCATGAGTCGTAATTCCACGAGGAATCGAGCCACTGAAATGGTTCTCGTTGGCAGTGAATCGAGACAGGGTCTTGATCGTTGCTAAACTAGTCGGGATTATCCCAGCGAGGTTATTGGAAGAAAGGAGGAGAACTTCCAACTTGGAAAGCCTATCGATCCCATCCGGAAGAGACCCAGTTAGCATATTTTGACTGAGATCCAGCAACGTGAGGTTCTCATAGTCAAAAATCCGTTCGGGGATTTCGCCGTGAAAACGATTGGCGGAGAGCACCAGAACCTCCAAGCTCGGACTGTTGCACCACCAACTCGAGCTGGGATGGTAGCGTTGAAGAAATTGAAGGAAAGATTCAGAAGTTTCAATCTGGGAGCTTTTCCAGCCCGGAATCCAAGGCTCCGTATAAGGAATTATAAGATAAATCCAAGGACTGCAAAGCCCCAAAACCCGAGAAACTAGGCAGAGGACCGGTCAAACCATTGTTGCTGAGGTTGAGGGACTCCAATCCGGAGAGCCCGCGCAGTTGGAGAAGGAGGAGCTGGGGATGGTGGTGAGTGAGTTCTGAGAGAGGTCGAGGGACTTGAGGTGGTAGGCGGCAGAGGAGGTCAAAGAAGCGGGCGACCAAGGAGGAGTTGGCGGTGGAGAGGCCGAAGCCGGACAAGGAGAGAGCGTCACAACGGAGGAGGGCGGAGGGGAGCAGGTCACCCCAACCCAACGGCACGTGTCCGTGGTGGTGTTCCACACCCCAATAGTTTGAGACGTTGGGAGGTTCATAGAGAGATTAGTCATGATCTCTCTCTGGTTTTGGATTAGTTGGAACGAATTGGCAGCCAAACCATAAACAAAGAAGGAAGAGAAACAGCACAAAAGAGGAATAAAGGAAGAAAGAAGACACGAGCATACCTCTCCATTTCTCCTGGTTTTGTTGCGACAGAAGAGCTTGAGCTACCTATCCTGGGCTCATCTTGAGTGCAAAGGTTTTTGTATTCGAAATGAAGAGTTACCAAAGTCTTGAACACAGGGAATGAAGGAAAGAAGACGCAAAAGCAGGCCTTTTAGACCAGGAGGAAAAGAAGGAATGAGGAACGAGGTGGGTGGGTTAGGGTGGGGGATTGAATGGAACGGAAAAAAAATAAGTGGAAAATGTGGAAACTTTTCCTTGGGGCCAGAGTTGACTGACCTTGCCGACCGAGTCCCAGTAACAACGTATGCTTTATAGAGGCTTTGAATAGTCTCAAAGTTAGTGGGGATTGGAGGGCGAAGAGAGAAGCTTGACTTGGAGGTCTACAGTTGATGGAAAGCTAGGGAAATTAGGGTGCCACAGGGGTCTCCATCTCAAAAGTTCCTCTCGGTTGGCCCACGCTTGACTGGAGCTTTGAACGGACTTTTTGGCTGGAATTTTTCGCAGTTTTGGATGTTGGTTTCCCACAGATGGTCCGATACCCGTGTACATCTCTGATGCTTGGAGTTACGAGTACCATGGGACAGGATCGCTTTCTCTGTTCTCATTGTAGTGTGTCAGCTGATAAGTGGTACCAGAGTTCCAGGCCGTGCCCTGTACCCAGATGGGTCAGCAGGAGTTCCATGTACAGTGGTCTACCCAGAGACCTTGGAGTGCGGTTTGGATCTTGATCCTGTATCTATTATTTTATTCATGTAATTCGTAGTATGGTTATGTAGCAATAGATGTCGTCTTGAAATTTGGCAAGGAGTGGCAGTCGATGCCGACACTAAACGCATGATGGAAGTATATTATTTGTTTTCTAATTGATGATTTAGCTAATCTAGAGTTTGGAGGTTGGGAAGATTTTTTATTCGAGATAAGAGTCTTCGGGAGGTGAAGCAACTAAATATTTTTGGAAGGAGGACAGGCATGATCAGGGAGAGATTTGAACATTCTCTGAATTTGGAGCCAGCACTCTCTGTTACTTAGATTTAATCTCGGAATAGTTTGAGCAATTTGATTGTGGAGAAGTGACATCAGTATTAAATACTTCCTTCTTGATGAAGTTTGAAACGAAAAACAAATGTGGCACAGGAGATCGTGTCCCACCAGACATCCACCAAGATGGGATGATGTGGTTCGATAGATTGGAAAGAATCTAGTGGAGAGAAAGTTCAAAGCCGTGTGGGGACGCATGCTAAATTTCAGCAATATAATGGAGAGACTTTGACTACAGCAGAGTCTTGCCAGAAGTCAATTTAGCTAAATCAGACACTTGGGGCCACATCGTGTTGGAAAAAAAAACTCTATACCATGACTTTTTGCATGGAAGAGTCTAAATGTAAAAGCAATACAGCTCACAGATCGAAAAACTCTGTCACAATGTATGACGAAGAGGTGGGCTGTAGGGTCAGGGAAAAACTGAATACTAAATAAAAAAAAAAAAAGAAAAAGAAAAAGAAAAGAAAAAGCTGTTGTGCGGATTATTGTTTCTAATATGGAGAAAGAAAAGGGTGATAGTAGTTGGTGCTGCCTAATTCCACCTAGTTGAATCTTCCAATCAGGAGAATCTGTTGAGGTCTTCGTAGGTGTATATAAGCATCACCGAGATCACCTTCCCTGTTCTTTGTGGGATTACAACCAACCCTCTCAACAGAATCTTATTATTGATGCTCAGTTAGGGAACTGAAGTCCTTGTAGACAGATTTTTTTTGTGGCATTTAGTTCATGGGCGTGTTCCTGATGCATGAATAATTACCTTTAAAATGTGAGTGATCTTGTTCTCGAATAATGTTACCGAAGTAGGTGGGGTTTAAATTAAAGTTTTGCACACTTCAAATATCCGTAACTCGATGTAAATGAGCCACTGTGGAAAATAATCGTTCTAGTGCAATACTTATCTAGTAGACGTTGAGGAAAAAGATCTAACCTAGGAGTGTATTTGCTATTGGATATCCAAAATTTTTTTAATCTAGCGAGTATTTTGTTGATTTTAAAAATTAAAAAACAACAAATATTTCAAAATATTAAAAAAAAAATTTTTTTAAATCATGTCAGTTAAAGTAACCACGCTCTCCGTTAGTATTCCCTCATGCTTTGAGATACATGCATTTCAAAGGATAGGGATCCATCGGATATAGGTTGGATATGATCAATCAAACCTCCCTCTCTCTCTCTCTCTCTATATATAATATATATATATATATTTGCATACATACATGTGCATATATACATACTTCCAAGGCCTCTACTCTCAAATAAACAATATTCTCAAACTTCCAAGCTCTAGATTAGCTAAATCATCAATTAGAAAACAAATAATATACTTCCATCATGCAGGGCGAGGCCTGGGCCTGTCTATCATTTATCGGTTAAAACACAACAATAGGAACAGAGAAAGCAATCCTCTTCAATGGTACTCAAACTCGAAGCATTAGAAGGGCTTGGTATGTTTGTACCAAAATATCGGTGGAAGAGAAA